>NC_140209.1:40055617-40538583 GCF_951802725.1 Rutilus rutilus | reverse complement strand
TTTGTGTTTTACTGTATAGATTTCAGACTGTAAAGTATGATTGTAAATATATATATCTTATGTGTAGTGTCTCTCCTTTATGGATTTTATGTACTATACACTCTAAGAAAAAAAGGTACAAAAGCTGTCACTGGCGGTACCTTTTCAAAAGGTACACCTTTGTACCTAAAGAGTGCATTTAAGTCCCTCAAAGGTACATATTGGTACCAAACGTGTACATATTAGTACCTAAATGGTACATATTAGAACCCTTTTGAAGGGTACTGTCCCAGTGACAGCTTTTGTACCTTTTTTTCTGAGAGTGTAGGAGAATGTTGTCCAGATCCCTGAAATGAAGTTCACTAAAGTCCTACATATCAGCCAACTCACTGAGCCCAGGGGAGAGAGGAAGCCCACCCATAACATTTTTGCCTCGGGCCATGTGAATCACCCTGGCCAAATGAGGGATGCACTTCTCGTTCTCACTATTCATAAATTCATCCATTACCTTCAGGCTAATTGTACTGTTACATATTAACATAATTATATTTCAGAAATATTATTTATGTAAATGAATTACCTGTACCAGGAAATCTGTACAATATTATCTCTGGACCATTTAAGTAAACATTACCGAACCTTTGTTTGCTAAAAAGGGATTTAACTGGAAGCAAATCTATTTTATAACTTTAATGATGTAAGATTCATAAATTCTCTATGAATGATTAACAGATTCATGAATACTAAAATGCTCTGTTTGTTCAGTCTGCGCGTGTCTCCGCTCACAGGTGATATCCAGTGCCAGTGGAGGTTGCCCTGGATACACGCTAAAGGGAACAGACAAAATCATCTCTGCCTGCAAAGCACTATGGGACACATTATATTTCATGTCCCTTTGTCTTTTGATGTGCCTGAGCGTTCTATCTGGTCAACAGTGCTGATGATGTAACCATGACACATAAAAAAATAACTGGAGTGTAGTATGAAGTCCTTCAAATAGTTCTGTGGGAGTCAGGAGTGTGATCAAGAGAAATCATTTTTCATGGTAAAAAATTATATGATCAATAAGTTAGGAACTCATTAAGTCAGTTTAATGTGATTTAAGTTGAAATGACTTAAATATCCAAGTTGATTATACTTAAAAATGTAAGGCAGCAACTGTTTTCTTTTTTTTACAGTGGGATTGCACTTGAAGTCTACCTTTGTACTTTCTCCTTTCAACAGCACAATAAACTAAACGTTTGTAAACGAGAGCTTAGTTTGGCTCAGAATTATACAGCACAAAACACCCCCTCCTTATAGTTTAGTATTGCTGTTTATGACAGGTTCATGAGTATAGGCTGTTATTTGAAATGGTCGATTGTTGTCTATAACTAGACTGTAAATGACCAAATTTAAAAGCAGAGCTATTGACTCCTTGCCATTCACACTGCACAATCAATTATGACAGAAATCTAAGCAGCCTGTAAGGACCATTAGTCTATTATGTTGTACGTTTTGCATGATAATAATTGAATCCAATATAACTATATCATGTATAACCTTATTGTTGCTATTTGACATTAAATGTAATAGTAATACAAATATTAGTATTATTAACACAAATTACATAACATCAATAAATGGTAAATTATATTTCTAACAGTCAGTCTTTGATTGACATTGACATCCTTATCGTCATGACAAAATCCTCCACTGGGTTCCTTCTAATCTTGAACTATCCTTCAAGTGTTGACTCAGTAGTTTCCATTCATCTCATAGCATCACTAAAGAGGATGTACGTCATGCACCCTAAGCACACTCTATTCAGCAAAGCATATTGTGCATTTAAACTGTTCAAAAACAGTTTGCCTGATAAAAGACCTTTTTTTTTTTTTGCAAATGTTCATTGTATAAAAATGCAGTTGGCTTTTTGATTAATGCCATTAGATTGCACTTTTGTTCTGTTTTATTGGATGATTGCTCTGCAGAGATGCCCCATCTTGTGACACAGAATGAGGACAGTTCCAGGGTTTTCAATCAAAGGATGGATGGAACCTTTTCATATGTCTGGGGTTCTCAGAAGCGGAAGTCGTTATAGCTGGTTATACTTCTAGTGAAACTAAAACAAATAGGTACAATTTATGCGTTTCCCATTTACCCCAACAGCCCAGAAAAAAAAAAAAAAAACACGATAGCATTTCTAGGTGCACGTGATTTCATTAACTACAACATGTTCCTGGATCAACATCTTGGAGAGTGGGGACGGTTGCAATATGGCTTATTTCTCTAATCAGGACCTGGAACCTCTAACCTGGAAGAAAGCAGCCACATGTGATCATTCCTTCTGCAAAAAAGAAAAGTAATTTATTTATGATCAGATTTCTTTTCATACTGCGTGAAGCATTGTTAAGTCATATCATTTTAGTCAGTGTTTTCTAAACTTCTAAAAGGCATTGCATGTGTCAAAGCTATTGTGTCAAGCTGACATAGCAAGTGTTATCATGGCTGTCAGTGTAGGGACAGTTGCAACATGTACTTCAAATGTATTGTAATAATTTTCCAAAACCTGGTTGTTACTTAAAAAAAAATAAAAAAGTTTCTTCCTTTTACAAGTCTTTGCCTTTATACAGCCAGTTTAGTGAAGACCCTGTCTGTGCAGAAGTAAAATAAATACATTTGAAAAATGATGTTAAAGAATGATTTTATTAGGATATGTTAATGAATGTTGCAGCCCTCCCCTGTTACGAGGTCAGTTGCAACATCTGACTTTATCTATTCAAGTATAAATTGTACATGTATGTAGCAACAGTGTGAGTGGGTAGCTGACCGATGTGGGTAAGCCTATATTGTATTACATTTTTGGCTTTCCAATAAACAGTCTCTGAGAAACTCAAGTAAATGCTAAAAGTGTTGCAACCGTACCCACTCTCCCCTAAATATAAATTTTATTTTATGATAATATATGGCATATAGCCTACTATAGGTAGGCCTATAATACTTTAGCGTTTTAACAGTGCTAAAACAAAAAACACACAAAAGTAAGAAATATTATGTGGCTACGTTTCACCTGAAGAGGTAGCAACACACTGCCGAAGCACCGTCATTCGATCAGTAGCCTGACAGTCTGTACAAAAAAAGAAGTAGCCTATTATATTTTATTAAAGGTTTGTATTAACCTGCAATCAAAAAAAAAAAAAAAAAAAAACGGACCAGTAGCGAAATATGCCAAGACTTTCGCGACGCACGAGACGAACAAACCCATCAGAAACAGAACGACGTGAAGGAAGCCAGTGAATAATTTGAACACTGCATGTAACAGCAATCAATGACACGCGATCGCTCCTCGAGGCGCTAATAGAGTTGGGACACCCAGCCCTTCCCCTATGCGATTTGTGCACCCAGCGGCGACGGCGCTCATTCTGCACACCACAGAGAGAGAGGAGCGATAAAATGAGCAAAAGACGTTAACTGTAAGCGCATGTGTGAGCAATGATTAAGCGTTTATATGTTGCTTGTTGCTGAGATCCGGTATAGCTAACCGGTGCGGACGCGCTTGCTCTTGATGTCATCTGAGCTCAGGCCAGAACAGGTTGGTGGACCTGGGTTTGAGAGAAGGGATGAAACAGTCACGGTCACGGGGATTATTATTATTCTAGCCAGAGGGGCAGAGGTTTAATACTTCCTGGATTAACTCTGTCGTAATCGGAACGGGTTACAGTGGAGCAACGCGCTGCTGATATTGTTCGCCCGTTTAAACGCTTCATTTAAATATAACCTACACTGTTGCGGGACTTTTGACAGGTGAACGAGGCTATATATTAGAAGCAGGAGTTTTTGATTTACCTTAATCCACAAATCCTCAAAGTGGTCTTTCCTGAAGAAGCACCCATTTGAGAGGATGCAGATCCACTGCCTAACACAGCTCTGATTCTAGAGAACAAATTTGGCCCGTTTTCACCGACAGCTGTTTCATATGGGCGAAGCGAGAACTCGGTTCCCTTCATGTTGGACATGGGCTCGCTGTCAAGATAACGGGGTGTCCGATCCAGAGCGGGAGAAACGATGGGCAGAACTGTTCGATCAGCTGGATCTGAATAAAGATGGGAGGATCGACGTGAATGAACTGCGCACCGGATTAACCGCACGGGGGATCCTTCGCAGTGAGGTGGACGAGGTGGGTCCGGGACGTTAATAGTTGGTCACCCTAAACATGCTGTAGCCAATTTATGATGAATGGGAAACATCTGAAACCTCAGCATATTATTTTTGATAAGACCAAACGAGAACTTAAGCTTACTTTCAGCAGGAGTAGCCTAAAACGTATCCAGCATAGGCTATACTGCTGTGTCTTCGACCAAGGACAAATGATCCCGTGTAATTTATTTAAGAGTTAGACTTTCCATGCTGAATATTGACAAACCTCCAGACTAATATTGTTGCTTGTGTAGGACAGACCTGAAAGTGTTGTAAAGCAGGGCGAGATGTGACGTCATAAATGTAACCTTGTGGTTCTCAATCAGGGGGCCTGGGCATAGATAGATAGATAGATAGATAGATAGATAGATAGATAGATAGATAGATAGATGCAAAAATACTTTTAAAAATGATTTAAATTAATAAATTATTATTAATAGACATAAATAAACTTGGAAACTGCATCATATTTCGTTTTATTTTTTTATTGTTTTAAATGAACATAACTTCTGTAATCACAAAATGGATTGTGGTTAATTCATTTTCAGGTAACTTTATCATAATTATCTCAGCGTAGATAATTGAATATTGTGTTGGACAACAGGCCTACATGTTCAAAAATAAGAAGTGTCTAACTGACCAGATGGGGAATGTTGAATAACACCTCTAGATAAACTTGGAAGCATAAAAGATTGCACAAAATAAAACATGCACATTGTTATTCTTTTTTTTCTTTTTTTTTTCTAAATTAGCCTAATGTTTATATTAGTCCTGTATCCCACTATTGGTTTTGTGGTCCAATTCTGCACTTTTGTTTTTTAAATTAATTTACACAGTTTAGGCAGAGGTTGTACATTTGAAAAAAATATATATTTTAACAGACAAATATTAGATAGTTTTATAAACATTTTAGGCACATGGTGCAAAATAACAGAGCTACAGATGTTGAAACAACATGTGTGGCGCTGCTATTTTAGAAAGTGATGTCATATAGTGATCCAATCATATGCCATAAACAGCAGAAATAAATCTGCAGCACTGGGTTAGGCTGCTTGAGTTCAGGGACTGTAAGTGCACTTGACAGTGCACTTGATCAACACACTGACAAGTATATTTGTTGACTTGATACAAGCAGAACAATAATCACTGGTTGGCATTTCAACTTGAGTTGAGATAAGTGCAAAATTTAAATTGATGCCCAAATTAAACAGTGCTGACCTTAAACATGTGAGATCCTAATGCCATTTAGGCTACCTGAAATTTCCATTTTTATTAAACTTGCAACACAAAATATAGAGCACCAACATTTAAATTTTCACTCCTGTTGTGAACAGCCTCGTTCTTGCCAAAGCGACTTGAAAAACAGTGCATATGTTGTGTTGTGACGATTGCTTCAGCAGGTAGTTATACACATCGAGTCCTAAGATGAAACCATGAAAGTGCCATTAAGAAAGTTACTTGGAGCAACACTATATGCCAGTGGTACGTCTGTGCTGTTGGGTTGTGTGACTGTGTTAGTCATGTGCTGTGATGTAAGAAGAGAGATTAGCTCTTGTTCACAATGTGTTTGCGATTGGAGCCGCCAGACTACTGGCAGGGCTTTGCACAACCTTGCATCTATAAGCTCAGAGCAATGCCTCTTTCTCTCTCTCCATTTGCTTTCTGTTAGTTTCTCTTTGTTCCTCATTCACGGGTATGACCACAGATGCAGTGTTAAATCAAGTTCACGTTTAACTCCTCCATCAAACCCTCACAATCTTGCCCTTAACTGCACTTTCCGCCCCCTCCACCCCTCAGATTGTACGTGTGAGTGACACCAATCATGACGGCCAGCTGGACATTGAGGAGTTCACACGGTATCTGCGCACACACGAGAAAGAGCTCCGACTTATGTTCCACAGCCTGGACCGCAACAACGATGGTCTGCATTGTCCTTTCACACTTTATAATGTTAACACACGACATCACTGTAACTGCTGCCTTATAATACTTCACTGAAAATGCACATTTCCTTTTTGCACTATTGCTTTTAAAGTGTTAATATAACCTTTGCCTAGTATATGTCGTCATAGTATCATTCAAAAGTTTGGGGTCAGAAATTTTATTTTTTGAGAAAAAGATAAATTAAGATTGTCCGATTCATTTCGATTGTCCACTTTAGACATTCTACTAACTATAAATAACTTTACAACTACATGTCAGCCTACTCTCATTAGAGTATTAGCAGACTGTCTGCTTAAAGGGATAGTTCGGCCAAAAATGATATTTTACCCATGATTTACTCACCCTCAAGCCGATCGAGATGTATATGTCAATCTTTTTTCAGATGAACACATTTTCAGTTATTTTAGAAAATGTCTTAGATCTTTCAGTGGTTATAATGTGAAGCTATGGGGTCCACCTCCTTCAAGTCCCAAAATGTGCATGCATCCTTCACAAAAGTAATCCATCCGGCTCCAGGGGGATAAACGAAGGCCTTCTGAGGGTAATCCGTGCGGTTTTGTCGTAAAAAATATACATATTTAAAACTTTATAAACGAAAATAACTGGCTTCCGGTAGCGGTCGACGCGCGTTCACGGAGATGGATGCTGGCGTATGACGTAGGACGTAGCGTAGGAAGCGTCGTGACGTAGAACGAACGTGACAGCGCAGCCAGAGAGCAGAGCAAAACAAAACTCTACGTTCATTCTACGTCAAGACGCTTCCTACGCTACGTCCTACGTCATATGCCAGCATCCATCTCCGTGAACGCGCGTCGACCACTACCGGTACTTTTGTGAAGGATGCATGCACATTTTGGGACTTGAAGGAGGTGGACCCCATAGCTTCACATTATAACCACTGAAAGATCTAAGACATTTTCTAAAATAACTGAAAATGTGTTCGTCTGAAAAAAGATTGACATATACATCTCGAACGGCTTGAGGGTGAGTAAATCATGGGTAAAATATAATTTTTGGCCGAACTATCCCTTTAATATCTGCTAACACCTTATTTTGATGATCCCTCAACAGACATTCTACTGACAATAAGTTAATTTTCAAGTGAATGTGTCAATCTAATCAATCTAAATATTAATCTCTATTAATACTCTAATGAGAGTTAGTTGACATGTAGCTCTTAAGTTACTTATATTAAATAGTATATCTAAAGGTGACCTATCAAAATAAAGTGTAACCAAGATGTCTATTTTAAACAACTGCTGTTCTTTTGAACTTTCTGTTTGTCAAACAATCCAAAAAATTTCAAAAATATTAAGCAGCACAACTGTTTTAAACATTGATAATGATAAGAAATGTTTCTTGAGCACCAAATCATCATATTAGAATGATTTCTGAAGGATCATGTGACAGTGAAGACTGGAGTAATGATGCTGACAATTCAGCTTTGACATCACTGGAATAAATTACATTTTAAAATATATATAAAAATAAAAAACAGTTCTTTTGAATTGTAATGATATTTCAGAGTTTTACTGTATTTTTTATTTATTTGTTGTATTTCTGATCAAATAAAGGCAGCTTGGGGGCAGTTGTGGCCCAATGGTTAGAGAGTTGGACCTGTAATCTGAAGGTTGCGGGTTTGATTCTCAACACTGGCAGTAAATAGTTGAGGTGCCCTTGAGCAAGGCACCTAACCCCCAATCGCTCCCCGGGCGCCACAGAGAATGGCTGCCCACTGCTCCGGGTGTGTGCACTAACTTGGATGGGTTAAATGCAGAGGACAAATTTTGAGTATGGGTTAACATACTTGGCCTTCACATGTCACTTCACTTCATAAGAGATCTCTTTCAAAAAATCTTACTGACCCCAAATTTTGAACAATAGTATATCCTCTGCGGTCTATATATAGAATAAGAATTAAAGTATTTTATGACCTCAGGTCACATAGATGTTGCAGAAATTCAACTCTCCCTGCACAGTCTTGGAGTGAATGTGTCCACAGAGCAGGCCTCCAGAATCCTGCAAAGGTTAGAGCACTTCAGCTTTTCACAAAACACTGTGCTTTCATTTTTTTTATTGCTTGATCAATGTCATGTACACAACTACCTCCCACTCTGGCTGTGTTTTCAGAAGACTTTAAGATGTTTCTGTGAAGCCCACATGTGTTGAGTCACACAGTTTCAATAGGCATAGAAAAAGCTTGTTTTAACTATTCTATATTCCTTTTTGTGTGTCAGCATAGACAGAGACGGCACTATGACCATTGACTGGAGTGAGTGGCGAGACCACTTCCTGTTTAACCCCTTGCACAACATGGAGGACATTGCCCACTACTGGAAACACTCTCTGGTTTACTTCCAGCTCTTTTCAGAAATTAGGCTTGATATTCATATATATTTTAGAATGTAAACTTCATCTGTCTTTTGAATCTGTAATGTTTGTGTGTCAGATGTTGGACATTGGAGAACAACTGACGGTGCCAGATGAGTTTTCGGAGAAGGAGCGGCGTTCAGGTTTGGTGTGGAGACAGTTGGTGGCTGGAGCAATGGCAGGAGCTGTTTCGCGAACAGGAACTGCTCCTCTGGATCGTCTTAAAGTTTTCCTTCAGGTTCAGTCAGTTCTTAAAGAGGCCATATTATGCCCTTTTACAAAGTCTTGATTTTATTTTTGGGGTCTACTAAAATAGGTTTTCATGCTTGAATGTTCAAAAAACATCATTACCTTGTTGCAGCACCTCTCCTCCCAGTCTGTCAGTAATTCGCTGTTTAGTTCATGTCTTTATGAAGCCCCTCCGCTCTGATTGGTCAGCTGGTCAACAAACGCTTTAAGTGTGTTTTGAAAATCTCACACCCCTTACCATAACCGCGAATTTCAACACACCATTAACGCAACTCAACCAGGCCTTGCTCCTTTTTTTCCGCGATTGCCTGGGAAATTATTTAAATTAGCAATATTGTGACGTGTTCGTTCCTGAAAGAAAACGATCAATACTACAATCAAAGCGTTTGAGGGAGTTCAGAAACAGTGTTTACTGATACAGGGAATATCTGAATTTGTAGTGACTTTGTGCTTTGTAACTTTGCAGACCTTTATATGTACAAACAACAACATTACACACTAAAGAAAGTTGAAAATGTAAAAAATAATAATAAGTCCTCTTTAAAAGTGTTTGAATGAAGTTTTGTCTCTATGAATTATTGTTGTATCAAAGAAACTCAACAGAAATGAATAAATCCTTTGTTGGCACTGGCAGTTGTGAAAAGTACATTACTCGTAATGAAAGGAGTGTGAACTGAGTGGGTTTTCAACAGGTCCATGGCTCAAGTGGTGTGAGTTTGTTGGGTGGCTTGCGTGGAATGGTGCAGGAGGGAGGACTGAAGTCCCTTTGGAGAGGCAATGGCATCAACGTCCTCAAAATTGCCCCGGAGTCAGCTATCAAATTCATGGCTTATGAGCAGGTAAACAAACCAGAATACAGTAGCTACACATTTTAAACCACTCTGTTTTTAGCGGCATATTGTCTAATATTAGTAAACAATTTCAAATGCCTTGTGTAGATCAAATGGCTGATCAGAGGCAGTAGGGAAGGTGGCTCTCTAAGGGTTCAAGAACGTTTCATTGCTGGCTCACTGGCTGGAGCTACTGCTCAAACCATCATCTACCCCATGGAGGTAAGAGGAGGAAATGAGAGACATGAAGAGACTTTTAATTTTCAACTATATAAGTAATGTAACCACAGACCTTTTTTCACTCATGAATCAAAAACCGGCATTAGAAATTCCTGAATCCTTGGTAAATTTGCCTTCTGGGTTGGCCTACAAATTTACATAGATTAAATGGCTTTATAAGGATAAGACATGAAGAATTCAGTTGCTTTACTTGTAAATGTATTGTCTTTTTTATTAAACACACTTCTACAGAAATTGTATAAAGTAGATAGATATAAACAAAAAAAGATCTGTCCCAGTTTTAGACTGGACAAAATAGGACTGAAAACCTTCAGTATAAGCTGTCAAGCTGATATTATAATTATAGATAGATAGACATTAGTACAGTAAAATATACATTTATAATGTTAAAAAAGATTTCTATTTCAAATAAGTGCTGTTCTTTTGAAATGTAATTTCTATTCATCTAAAAATCCTGAAAAAATTTGTCCCAGTTTCTACAAAAATATTAAGCAGCACAACTGTTTTCAACATTGATAAACAGAAATGTTTATTGAGTATTAAATCATCATATTAGAATGATGATGATTATCATGTTGTCATGATTCCTGTCCTGTGTTTCCCTTGTCTTGTGTGCACTTTTGTTATTTCCTGTTCTGTGCCATGTTTTGTAGTCCTTTGTAGTCTTTCTTGTTTATTAGTCTCCCCAGGTGTTTCTTATTAACCACGCCCCCTTGTTACTTAGTTAAGCTTGTTTGTCTCTGTGTATTTATAGCCCTTGTTGTGTTTCACTTGTTACCTTGTCAGTTGTTGTACATGTATGGGTGCTTCTAGTTCGGTCCTTCTCGTGGTTTTGTTTCTTTGTCCTTCGTGTTCTTTATTTATTTATTTTTCTTCATTAAAACCCTGCAAATAGATCCTCGCTTCCGCCTGCTTTCTCCGGCACACTACACATGTGACAAGGAGTAGTGATGCTAAAGATTCAGCTTCGAAATCACAGATATAAATTACATTTTAAAATATAATCAAATAGAAAACAGTTATTTTACTACAGAAAAGAAAATTCAACTCATATTTTGGATTTTCATAAAAAAACAGTCAGAGGAAGACACTTACAATGGAAGTACAGGGGAGAGGCAGTAAATATTAAAATACACACTGTTTTAAAAGTATAACCAAAGTATATCATGTGTACTATGCTATTATTGATACTTGGATGATTTGGATTATCAAATTAAATCTTGCATTTGACCTGGAACATTACTTTAATGGTCTTACTCATATAATGTCTGGCAGTAAAAGTATCCTATTGTCTTAAGTAGTGTAGTTTTTTCAACTGCTAATGTAAAGTACAAACAATAGAGAATCATGTAACAGAGGAAGCTGTTTAACAAAGCTGTTCCTAATTGCTGTTTGCCTGTTTACTCGTGTTGTTCTAAATGTTCAAAGAGTCGAAAATGAGCTAGGCCTAGTTAACAAATACAGATACAGATTGTCTTTCTATTCCTGGTGTGCTTTTTTAGGTTCTGGTATTTATTTAATGAGACAGATCAGTTCACATTTTGGAAGACAAATCCTCTATTTATTTATTTATTTATTTAGAGATCTTGGAAGGAGTTTCTGCAGCTTAAAGTTAAAGTCACCTCCAAACTT
Organism: Rutilus rutilus; assembly: GCF_951802725.1. Classification (NCBI taxonomy): domain Eukaryota; kingdom Metazoa; phylum Chordata; class Actinopteri; order Cypriniformes; family Leuciscidae; genus Rutilus; species Rutilus rutilus. The sequence continues at coordinate 40,527,163 of NC_140209.1, read as the reverse complement.
ATATTTATCAATATTCTCTTTAATCTCTTTTTTCTCAATATTCTCTTTAATTCTTTTTTATTTTTTTAAACTTTCTATACGTTTACTCTGTTCCTTCCCAGGTGTTGAAGACGCGTCTAACCCTCCGAAAGACAGGACAATATTCTGGCATGGCAGACTGTGCCAAACAGATACTGCGTAAAGAAGGAGTGCGAGCGTTCTACAAAGGCTATGTGCCAAACACACTTGGCATCATCCCTTATGCTGGCATTGATCTGGCTGTTTATGAGGTATGGCTGTGTGTGCGTATTTTAACACATTTAAGTGTTTGCGAATGCCTGCTGCCACTGACAGGCTGTGGGAATTTATCATTCTCAGCAATGATTGGTAAAATAAAATGTTTTGTATTTTACGTTGCTGTGCAATTCTCTCTTTCTAAGAACTCACAGGTCTTTTTTCAGGTGATTGTCTTATTAACCCCATGACATTGTTTATCATGTGACAAAAACGTTTTATTTGGCCAAGGACGCATTGAATTAATCAAAAGTGACAGTGTAGACATTTATAATGTTACAAAAGATTTCTATTTTAAATAAATGTTTTTCATTTGAAATGTATCTATCAAATTAATCAATCAAAGAGTCATTTTACACAAAAATATTAAGCAGTACAAATCAACATATTAGAATAATTTCTGAAGAATCATGTAACACTGACGACTCGAGTAATGATGCTGAAAATTCAGCTTTGCAATTAAATAACTATAATAATTTTATAAAATATATTAAAATATATAAAAATGAACTTATATATATATATATATATTAAAATTAACTTATATATGTTAAAATGAACTTATATTAACTATATATATATATATATATATATATATATATATATACTATATAGGCTATGTAGTGCAATATTGTTACCATTTAAAAAAAAAACAAAAAAAACATGGGTTTGTTTCTGTTTTGGGTAGGTTTGTCGCATGTTTTCGTTTTTTGTCGTAGTTTTCAGTTAGTTTCTATGGTTTTTCATTGTTTGATTATTAGTTACACCTGTCGTTCATTTCATTGATTTGTTTGTCTGATTATTTAAGCCCAGTGTTTCTTTCAGTTCATTGTCTGTTCTCATCACATTACTCTGGTTGTTTCGTTCATGTTTTCGAGTAGATGTGTTCTGAGTATTTTAGTTTGAGTTTAATAAATCTACAGCTGCAGCGAACAGATCCGTATATATGTATAGATAACATATATATAAACAATATTGTTTTTGTATAATATTATATTTTTTTATATATATATATAAAAAAATATCTGAAACATATATATATATATATATATATCCCTCAATATTCTCTGTTATTTTGACAGACTCTAAAGAACGCTTGGCTACAGCGGTACTGCATGGGCTCGGCTGATCCTGGGGTTTTGGTGCTGCTTGCATGCGGCACTGTGTCCAGCACATGTGGGCAACTGGCTAGTTACCCGCTGGCTTTAATCCGCACACGCATGCAGGCTCAGGGTGAGCGAGAGGAAATGCAATGTTATTCTGATTATGTTGTGTTTTTTTTATTTTTTTTATTTTTATGAAACCCATAAAAAATATTCACAAGAATGAAAATATTTTAAATGCAAATATAATCTCACTCCTCCCTTTCTTCTGGATAGCCTCGGTAGATGGTGTTCCACAGCTGTCAATGGTTGGCCAGTTCAAGCACATTGTGTCCCACGAAGGCGTTTCTGGACTTTACCGTGGCATTGCCCCCAATTTCCTCAAAGTCATTCCTGCTGTTAGCATCTCTTATGTGGTTTATGAGCATATGAAGAAAGCACTGGGAGTGGGATCCTAAGGCAGAATCAGAGTGAAAAAGAAAGAGAGAACCTGCATTAAAAAAGAAGCATTAGGGAGGCACAGATGACCCCTAGAGAACAGGATAAGGAAGACATAGTCAATGAATGACCTAAAAACCTACTCTACATCATACACAAATACATTCCCATTGCAATTTACACTTCAATAGGATAAAAAGACAGTTTTGGGCAGAGGCAATCATTAAGAACAATGGTTGTGTTTAGAGTATGTTTCTCTTTGACTGGCAGCTTGTAGATCTCAGGTTTATTGTGCACTATAAACAGCTTCTTATCTTCAAAGGTGAACACCATACATAGTACTTCATTTTACGTGGAATGTAATGTCATTGGCGTAATTATAAATGTGGGGTAAGAGACTAATAGGTAATGAAAGACATCTAATGACAGAGAATGATGGTGAAATAGTAGGCCTATTGCAGTGTTATATTTTTATAAATGGCAACCAAAGTTTCCCTCCTAAAATTGACCAAAATATTGAAGAAGGTGTTTTAATGTACACTGGGGAATAGAATATTTTAAATAGTCTCTCCTGACCGATGTTTCATAACATTTACGAATGAGTGATAAATTATAAAGCATGTTTATACAGGGATTTACATTATTATGTGACTTTTTGTATTTTTGTAAAGGTCAGCGAGAGTTAAGCATGTCATATGCTACAATTTAATGATCAAGAATTTGCACTCTTCAAATGATTGTGGAAATATTTATATCTTATATCTTATTTATAAAAGATCATGATGTTCTTTTATGACATCTCTGCTGCTTTGCTTTTTACAACCTTTTCTGATATTTCAGGCCTCGTTGTTGTGTAGAGTAAAATACAGGATTTAGTGTTGCCTTGAACAACTTGCAAATGGAGCAACAACAAGGGCATTAGATAAGATGGGGACAGGGCTGTTTCTAGAGGGGAGAAAGGTGGTGACTACAGCAACCTGCACTGGGGCCCCGAAGACCCTAGCTGCGGCCCTGGATGGGGAGTTTATCAGTAAAGTTGTGCATTAGATTTGGATGCTTTGTGTTTGTTAAGGAATGTGCTATGGTGAATGATAAATGTGGCTCAAAGTAGTATTAATCTGTTCACAAAGGGCTTTTGGTAGTGCATGATGTCGGTGTCACAAGTTGCATGTTTTACGTGTTTTAAGAGCTCTGATTGTCCATATCAAAAAATATGCAAAGCACTGTTAGGCCTATATTTAAAACTGACAAGGAATGCATGTGTATTTAACATAAAACATGACTGCTTTTACCAGACTCTAAATCAGAAACACATTAAACTACTGGATGCTACTAGATTACAGGACTAAACAACAAAAAACAAAGTCAATTGTTTGGTGCTGTAAAGAATGAACTAATTGCAATTTTTGTATCACATGTCATTTTATAGACTATAGTGGGTATTCAATCCTACCCCTGAAGGTCCTTGGGCCAGTTGCATAAACTGCTAAGACTAGTCTTACAATTTTTATTTTTATTAATTTATCAATTTCATAACTTTTTAAAGTCAGTTACATGAAAATGTACCTTTGATAATCAAGAGTACAACTGACTGTCCCTTGATTAACTGCTAGTGGTTCATACTAGATCTTAAGACACTGTTTTAACTGTTTTAGCTGCATCTAATTCAGATTTTGCTGAATGTAGTATTTTGAGAAATACATTTATAACTTATCTTAGAAAACAATTACCTCTGGAAACTTTTCTTCTTCTTCTTCTTTTTGTTGCTTTTATGCATTGCATTGAGAGTAGTGTGCCTTGACATGCTGTGTTCACTTTATGTGCATGCTGTGTAGCCAGTCTGGCAATGATTCCCTGCTTTTTTATGTATAAGTGAGAATAAATACATTTGAGAGGTTATTAAATATATACTACAGTACAAAATAAAAAATGTTTTACTCATAAACCTGTCTGAGAATCAAAGTTTCCTTTCAAATGTTGTCATTAAAATCAAAAGGCCATTTAAAACAGATAACACTGACTGAATTGGGTGGAGACCGAGGAGTGTTGTAATGCAGGGTCAATTGTAACACTTGTCAGAAAAGAGCTATAGAGATGTCATCAATATCATACACAATCACCTTTTTGAGCTCACAGGAGAAGTGGCATGTGACTGTGAGCAACACTGTAGATTTTATGATTAAAAAAAATATATATATTGCCTAGCAAATGTATTATAAGATATCCTACAATTATTTAACTTACATTAGGCTGCCTAAAATAGCTGTTTCTCTAGTTTAATTTGATACTTTTCATTCATGCTAACTTCAAATCCACAGTATCTATGTTTGGGGTGAGGAAAGTTGTAACAGTTCATTAAAAATGTAACCGACCCCTTATACTGATTCCAATGAGTCCAGTTATCAATTAAGGCAAAGTCAAAGAGTTTTTTGTAGCATCAATGGATTATGGTAATTGTGTTTTGATTGTAGTTTATGCATGTCTTCTTACGTAAAAACATTAACCGCCTCATTAGAGCACATACGTTTTTTTGTGCACGTCTTTATATGCGCATCTTGGCGTTTCCATACAGTTTTTATGTGATATTGCAAAATTCACATACAAATAGGCGCATGGCAACATACAGTAGCTATTGCGACTGAATGTGACAGGAATACAGTACACACACAAACACACAGTCCAACACAAAGTCTAAAAAGAAATACAATATAGGCCTATAATGTTTTTTGCCACTTAAAATGGTTGACTTTATTCAAAAGTGATTAGTCTTTGTTCTTCAATAAAGTTCTTGCATAAATTGGATAGTGTCGATTTTATTTCAGCAAACTACCTCTCATTGTTACATCTATCCCCATCTAGTGTTACAACTCATCCTAGTAGTAGGGTAGGTTGTAACAACAAAACTCTTTGTATTTGACACTAACTCACATAATCTGTGAGTGTGTAGTACATGTCCAATTGAGTTGTGTTTAGTACTGATGCTCAAACTAAAAGTGTTACCACCATCCATTATAAACACCGGTGAGGTCAACTCTTTAACACTTACTGACAGGTCAGTAAATTATTAATTGAGCGAACTATTTATTACAATGTTTCCCCCTGCTATTCCTATAGAATTAGACTCTTAAGTAATAGATTGTGAAGGAAAGTTGGTGAGTATGGAAAGTGAAAAAAAAAAAAAATTATGTTCAGTCATAAATACATATACATACATAAATGATAACTGAATACAGTTCATTATTTTTTTGTGATCAAATTTTTATTTATTTTTTCTTTTAGAAAGACAATACATACAGGTATATAGGCCTACAAGCCACAAAAATAGAGTATATATATATATATATATTCGCATACATACCTATACATAAGCATATATAATGAAGCATAATGCTTAACATAACATAAAAAATAAAAAAAACAGGAATAACCCACCCACCCCCTGGATCCAGATCTCCAAATCTCAGTTACAAATTAAATCTGAAGCCCACGAAGAGTGGTTAGCAGTGAATGCCAAGCCTCTATTGCTGACTCTTTTGCACCGTGAACTCTAGCTGTCGACAACTCCAAGTAAACAATATCCATATATGTTAAAACCCAAGCTCGAAAAGAGAGTGAATGTGGAGGTTTCCAACGTGTGGCAATTAGTTTTTTTTGCAGCCGTAAGTCCAGCCAGCAATGCTCTTCTCTTATCCAATGTCAAACCCAACCTTGAAAAATCTTTCAAAATGAGTGTAGCAGGCGTACAGGGCAATCTAATCTTAAACAACCTAGAGAGGTTAAAGGCAATCATCTTCCAAAAGTCGGCCACTGGGGTACAGTCCCAGAACATGTGAAAGTAACTGCCAATCACTTTGGAAGAACATAAAGTACACGTAGGATCGTCGATAACCTTCATCATATGAAGCTTCCTAGGAGTTAAATATAAACCCTATGTACATAATTATAATGTATTTGCTGATGATCGGGGTTCCTGGACGCTAAACCCATACTGATCCACCCTTTATCCCAATCAAATGTGGGTGCCAATCTGGAACATCTCTCCTCCACACCGTGTCCAATGCCAGAGGTCTATAAGAATACCGCAGCAAGAACCAGTAGAGTCTCGACACAAAACCCCTTGTACTCCCAACAGAGTGAAACAACTTTCGAAGTGGGTGTGGTGTGAGAGGGGCCTGTAAAGGGGCACCATTGCTTTTTAAAGCCGATCTCAACTGCAAATAAAAGAAAAAGGAGGTACGTGGTATACCATGCTTAATACAAATGTTCTGAAAAGTGAGTAACCCCCCCTCCCCATAAATATCACCAAGTGTACAAACTTTTTTTTTTTTTTTTTTTATCAGGAAATCGAATAGGACAACCGCAAATCAACAATCTCTCATTGTTAAATATTGGAAAGTGTGGGTCCCAAACAGAAGAGCAACCAGCCAATTTCTCCACCCTCCTCCATACCAATAACAAATATGAAATCATAGGACCAAATCTCAAACGGCACTGATGGGGTGAGATTTTAGCATGCAGAATGTTAGTAAAAGAGTATGGAGCTATCATCCGTTCCTCCAAAGTTCGCCAAGACACTTGAGCATCAAATTGAAACCAGGATAGGAGAGGTCTAAGTGTAAAGGCCCACTCATAGAACTTAATTTGGGAGAGACAGGCCACCGGCCTGCCTTTCTCGCTGCATGGTGAGCTTAATGCAAGGTCGTTTGCCATGCCACAGAAATTTAGTTATTGCTGACTGTAATTTGCTCCAATAATTAGGGAGCGGGGGAAGGGGGAGCAATTCAGTTAATTCATTCAGTTAATTATTTTAAAATGTATTTTACTTTTGCTGTCATTTGAGCACCAACCAGTTTCCAAAGCTGTGCACCTCCTGTCCAGTTAGTGGCGGCATTACTTCTGTTGAGTTATCAGTGCATGCATGGAAAATGCCGTCGTCATATCCTGTTTACTCCATTTTGTTTCAGCTAATAGTTTAGTAGGTGTCAGTGTGCTGATTGCGGAAAAGGCTGCTAAATAAATCATGGGGAGAAAAAAGAAGAAGCAGATGAAGCCCTGGTGTTGGTATCCTTCTTTTAAAGCTATCGTAATGTTGTTCTAAAATTTTCGCTTGGTTTATTAGAAGGGATTGGCTCACTTCCTGTTTACGGATGGCTAATGCATTGTTCGCATGTTTCTCTGATATCAAGGCTGTGTCTCAAAAACATACTGAGCTATGTGCTTTACTCCCAAGACGTCATTGGCGGTTTCGAATTTGAGCTCTATTTGAACGCCCGTCTGATCGCTGACTAGATATTAAGTCATAGTCCAGACTCCAGTCTTTGTCCTTATCCTTCAGCTGGTGATGGTGGATCTAACGCGTTATTATAATGAACAGTCAGTCGGTCATTATCACAAAATAAACCTGGTCATGGTGACCAGGATCTCGGTGTGAAGCGAAGACCTACCAATACACTGACTTGATACATCATGATGTATCTAACGATATAGATTGAAATTATTTTTTGTTTATGTCTGTTTATTTGGTACTTTCCGCTAACAAAAATACCATTATGTTTATAACGTGGAGAACAGTCAACAAGGAAATAAACAATTTCGTGGTCATTATACAACAATATTTGACTGCTAAATTCCTCAATTGATCATTCACAAAAAAAGTTATGTTGATAATAAACAAATGTGTCTGCTTTCATAGCCATATTAGTGCCTAAACTTCACACCATCTTGCTATCGTCATACTATGGCAGTGGTTCTCAACCAAGGGACCAGGGCCCACTTGCTGGCCATATTATTTTAAATAAGATAAAACAAGCTGTTAAATAAGAAATTACTTTATTTTTAATTGTTTGGCTTTTTTTTCTCTTTTTTTTTACAACCATGTGTAGAATATATGTGGAAGTGTGATTTCTAGAACTGCAAAAGTCCTCTGAATGAATAAAATATTTATTTAGTTGAAGTGTAATTAAACTCTATGGGCATTTTTATAATGATATTCATTTTCCTCTAAAATGTTTTATCAGGTAGAAAAATCCTTATCCTCAATCCTTATTCAGTAAATCACAAAGAACTGGACAATGTCACAGGGCCTTTGCTTATTATTGTGGAAAATGAGGGGAACTTGTAGACGAAAAGGTTGAGAACCACTGGTGTTTATGAAAGAAGTGGGCCAAAATATTTAAGCATCCTTATGCTAATAATGTTGCCTTAATGACTTTTCTGGCTTTCTGTTATGATGTTTTTTTTTCTTCTTGTTTATATGACTTTAACCGCAAACCCAGGTACTGTAACAGGGATTTTGATGATGAAAAGATTCTCATTCAACACCAGAAGGCCAAGCACTTTAAGTGTCACATATGTCACAAGAAGTTATACACAGGTCCTGGTCTGGCCATCCACTGTATGCAGGTACATATGTCATTGGGATTTTGTGTATATATGTAATATGTTTACTGTATGTCTTAAACTTTTTGTTTGTTTATTGAAGGTTCACAAAGAAACTATTGATGGTGTCCCTAATGCAATACCTGGAAGGACTGACATAGAACTGGAGATCTATGGAATGGAGGGTATTCCAGAGAAAGACATGGAGGAGAGACGACGTGTACTTGAACAAAAAACACAGGGTAGCACATTTAACTTCATATTACTTATGCTCTTTTTGTAGCCCACGTAAACCCATATTAACAATGTGCTCCTGCTTTGTGTAAACAGAAAATCAAAAGAAAAGACAGAACCAAGATGACTCTGATGAAGATGATGAGGACGAAGAGGCTGGACCCTCCTTCCAACAGCCAGCATCAACCGTACAGCCTCAGGCAGCCTACGCCCCCATGACTCAGCCAGGAATGGCCCCTGTCCCAGCTCCAGGGATGCCACACGGAAGCTACTCAGGTGTGCTTTGTAATAATACAAAACAACCAGCTCAAGCTTTTATGCATAGTATATTTATTATGTGTCTCCTAAATTACTTATCTCAAAGGAATGCCCCCAATGATGCCTGGTGTTCCCCCAATGATGCCAGGGATGCCCCCTGTCATGCCAGGGATGCCTCCAGGGTAAGCTTTAATAGAGTCTGAATGTTGCTCATCCATGTTGTAAACATGTTTCTTTCAATAACCTTTCCTTCCTGTTACATGTAATCAATAGCATGATGCCAATGAGTGGCATGATGCCACCTACACATGGAATGCCCCCAATGATGCCAGGCATGCCACCAGGTACAGTAAACCTTTCAATTTAAGGCTCAGTATGTATATAAGAGAAACGTTTTTTTTTTTTTTAGTTGTTCATAATTATTTTATTATTGTGGTATTACAGGAATTCCTCCTCCCATGGGCCATCACCCTGGCATACCCCACATGGCACAGGCTCCTCCTACTACCACCCGGCCAGCTATGCCTGCCACCACAGTGTCCACGCCACAGCCAAGTGTCTCCAAGCCACTGTTTCCCAGTGCAGGACAGGTATGCTGCCCTTCCTTGCTAGTTGCAGAACCGAAAGGCATCTTAAGTAAAATTAAATGTCTTCATTTTTTCTGATGTCACTTTCAGGGACTGATTTGACTCATACCAAGGAAAATACTGTACGGTCAGTTTTTGGTTAGAAAGAGAGACCAGGATTATTAACACTTTTGCATCACTTCATGCTACTGACAGTGATGTTTTCAGCTTTCAAATGCTTCTGAACCAGGAGTCTCAAACTCAAAGTATCTAAGGCCCTGTTTACACCTTGTATTAAGTTTTGGCGTTTTGGTCGATCGGATCACGAGTGTAGGACGCTAGTTACAGGTGTAAATGGGGTCTAAAACGTTTTGAGCTTGTCCACTTTCCACCACTTCACGGAGGTAGTCAAACTCATTTGACCGGATTGTTTTCATAGTGTAGACGCTCATGTGGTCGAATGCGTGCAAACAGCCACAAAAGATCTGATCCTGACCCTCCCCTCAAAGAAATCAGGACAGAAGTGGTTGAAAGTGGACAATAAAAGTGAAAGTGTTTTCCAATAAAAGTGTATGAATTCATAGTTACATGCCAAGTTTTTAGGCTATCATTGCTTTAGTTGTTATTAAATGGAAAAAAAAAGAGGATAATTATTAGTTGTTTTATTAAAAACAAATCATAAATAATTCTGGTGCATATATGGAATATATTGCTTTGTTTGTTTTTTTTAAGTGAAAGATATCCCTTTTTCTTTTCTTTTTTAATCCTTTTTTTTTATCCTTTTTTTTTGCTGTTGTGGAAATTCTCAAGAGACCCAAATGTGATATGGATAAACCTAAGAGGGGCTAATTTAAAACCCCTCAGTGCTGGTAGTTTTAGAGCGCAGTTTTAAATGACCAGAGGTTCAGTGTTAAGTGTGTTCATGATAGTTTTTGTGAGCAGCAGTCATGTCCAGAATTAAACAGGGTCTTTACTGTGTGCTCTCTCTCCATGCTGCAGATGGGCACTCGAGCTCCAAGCACAAGCTCAGCCTCCTCCAGTCTGGACACTTTGTCAGCATCCTCTAAACCGCTGTCCCAAGTATGCAGTAGCTTGCTGACTCGGTGAAAGAGCTGCTTCTTAAAACTATTGATGGCATGTGACAGCAGACAGACCTCAGACTGCCTCTTTTATAATTGCCTTTGCTCTTGAGGACATCTGTAGTGCTTCAGAAGTGCTTCGAGGCTGATAAGTGATAGACAGCTTGATTTTCTCTTTTAAACTCAGTGTTTCGCTTTCTTTAAAATACACCTTCATAGTCAAATTTTAAATCTGTATATATACAGTGGCCCCAAAAAGTATTTGGACTCATTGGGGCACTTGATCGTGATCCACTTTTTTACAACCAGAAAGTGTCCAAATACTTTATTTTGTTTAACATTTTGTGTTTTTATCATTTAAAACCAGTCGCTCATTCAGTGACCTTAGCTGGCAGGAGGGACAGTACACTTGCAGGAGTGAATTGAGGTAGTCAGTCCACAATGCCAGCATCAAAACTTAATTTAAATTTAATTCTGTCTGCAACTGGGAGCCAGTGGAGTGCGATCAGGAGGGGTGTGACATGGGTTTTGGCTACCGTGTTCAGGATCATCTGCAGAGGTTAGTTGCGCTGGCTGGAAGGCCTGCCAGTAGAGCGTTGCAGTAGTCCAGCCTTGAAATGACTAGAGCTTGGCCAAGAAGTTGCGCCACATACTTCGACAGGAAGGGTCTGATTTTCTTAATGTTGCAAAGCGCAAACCTGCACGACCGGGTTGTTGTTGAAATATGGGTGGATAATGTTATGGATGATATTAACTCTTAAACTAAAATCAGTTTAGACATAACACCATTATAATGTACAGTATGAATTATTTTTTTTTTTACATTTAACTGTTATTAAATTAGTGTTTCTAAATATTTCTAAGTATTTTTCTTGAAGTGTGCTTGCTCTCTATTTCTAAATAAAGTAAATAACACTTTGGTATTCTGTTATATCTTGCATTGCATATCAAGTGTGACTTTAATGCTTTGTGGGGCCACTGTATTCAGGCTTTTAAGAATCTGTTTTGCTTCTGTTAACTGTAGTACCTAAGTGCAGCATTGAGTTGAATCCCTGAATGCATCTAATCTGCACTTTTGTCTCACTTCAGGTCCAGCAGGCTGGTTCTGGTGTAGCAGTGAGCGCTTCTGCACCTCCTTCTGCTGCGCCAAAACCCACATTCCCAGCCTACACCCAGTCCTCCACCACTGCTGCTGCCAACACGAGCAGCACTGTGGCCAAACCGGGCACCCCAGTCACAAGTAAGCCCGCCACCCTCACCACTACCAGTGCAACCAGTAAGTTGATCCACCCTGATGAAGACATATCACTGGTAAGTGAACCTGTTTCTGTGCTTTGTCTTTCAAGTTTTGCAGAAATAACTGGTCAGCTATCAATAGTGCATGCTTGCATTTGATAAAACACCTGGTTCATTATCCCAGACTGTCTCGTTCCAAACCTGTGACTTTCTTTTCCTCTGCGGAACATAAATTCGAAGAACGTTTTTGTTCAGACAGTGAAAGTCAAAAAGGTCCAAAACAACAATGGACCCCAGTGACTTAAATTTTTGCGTTCAACAAAAGAAAGAAAACAAAAAAGTCCATATTTATGTCTTACCGCCCTGCACGCTTTGCTTTATGTGTTTGACAGGAGGAGTTGCGAGCACAGCTGCCTCGCTACCAGTGTAAAATCCCTAGTGCGGGACAGGCCCACATATCTTCCCCACCAGTCGCAGCAATGGGAGGCGTGTTGCCCCCTCAGCAGGGCATTCCTGCGCAGCAGCCGGGTGTTAGGCATCCCATGCAAGGTAAGGTGCATATAAGTGCTCTCAGACTTTTGGATGCCCACTGAATATCAAAATAAGAGCGAAAATGTCTTGTTACACAACTCTTTAATGGTTGTTATTCAGAAAGAATGCAGTTATCAAACGTGTCAGTCAAGTCATTTATAATGGTACAAAATATTTCTATTTCAAATAAATGTTCTTTATTAAAGAATCCTGAAAAAATACATTACGGTTTCCACTAAAATATGAACTGTTTTCCACATTAATGATGATAAATGTTTCCTGAGCTTTAAATCAGCATATTAGTCGGACTACTTGCACAGTCGGAATAAGTCGCATGTAACCACATCAATTCGTATGAATTGGCCAAATCATAAGGGGTGGTTTAAACCTTTTGTAATCCGATCGAGAGGACATGTAAACACTTGATCGGATTGAAAACAGAAACTGGAAAGTACTGTGTATATGCAATGACATAGAAATGGTGTAGTGATGTATGACGCGCGGAATGAGCTGTTCTTCCTGTCATATAATGAGTGTCTCGTCAGTCATTCTAAAATTCTACTTTTACTCTGCGTCTGTGAAGTGGAGCAGGACAACGTGCCACCAGTCCTTGTTTCGGACTCTCGTCCAAAGACGCCTTGTTTTGGGTGCGGGAAGGACTGTTTTTACTGCTCGATTTATTATAAGCAGGGAGGCACAACAGTTCATGTGCTCGTCATCTCCTAATTAGGTCCCAAAATGAAAAAGAAGCAATGTAGGGGAGTAGAAAGCGCGAACAGCTGGAAACTATTCGTGCGACTGCGCACATGTCATAAAAATCCATTCCGGTTTGAAGTTTGCGACACGCGCATCAACCCAGTCACTTTATTTAGTGTTCATGTAAACACTACGTTCGGATTTATCAATTGGAATGAATTCATTCCTATTGAAACAGTGTCCATGTAAACGTAGCCATTGAAGACTGTTATTTGTTTCTCAGCAGCCATTACTCCATTTTAAACTATATTAAAATAGAAAAAAGTTATTTTAAATTGTAATAGTATTTCACAGTATTGCTGTTTTTACTATTTTTGATCAAATAAATGCAGCCTTGAAGATACTCTTTCAAAAACACAATAAAATTCTTGCCAACCCTAAACTTTAGAACGGTATTATGTATGAGTGTGGAATCGCAGTGTAAGATAAAAGCAGATTTGTGTTATATATGCAACTAATCAGTTTCTTCTCATGTAGGGCCATATGGTGCTCCACCTCAAGCAGTGCCTGGGTACGTCCCAGGAGGGATGCCACCGTATGGGCAAGCCCCACCCATGGTTCCTCCTTACCAGGCCGCTCCCCCTCGGCCTGCCATTGGCATGAGACCTCCAGTAATGTCTCCTGGAGGCCGATATTGAAGCGTCTTCATTAGGTTTGGTGATTCAACCATTTTAACATCTAGTGGCGTTCTTTACAATCCAGATCAGTAACCGTAACCCTTCTTGAAATGAGGGGATGGAGTAATCAAACTGTGTAACGCATGGGACATTTGATTTTACCAAGTCTTTTATTTGGACCTTCCCTTTGTTGCAGATCATACAGTTTGGCTTTTTTTCTCATGTCTTGTTTAGGTTTTTAGAAGTGAAGTGTAGTAAATATGGTTCGTAATAATTTGAAGCGGCTGGAGTTTCGTACAGCACCTTTATCAAGGCAAGTCACTGTAAATATACTACTGTACTAAAAGTGTGAAGCCTTCGCAGCACCCATAGGTGCTGTTGGACGTCCTGTCCCCAGCGTTGCTTGGTGAGGGCTTCAGATAGCTGTCACTGTTGAGTTTATTTTTCTGTCTGCTTGTCTACATTTACAGTGTTCTCTCTGTAGGGCCAATAACAAAAGGACTCCTGTGAATGATATCTGTACTGTTCCACTATGAATTGTAATAAACTATTGAAATCTAACGGCTGTTTTTTCATGAGCGAGTAAAGGACAACTCCGTAAGGTTTGTACTTCAAATGATCCACGTGATGGCTGTTATTTGTATGAAAGCAGTGTTTAGCGTGTGCTGGAATGCATTTATGAGTGCGAGGAAAGCCGAAGCGTTTGCATCCACGTTTGATGTTCTTTCATATTGAAGTTCGAGTTTAAAGGGGTCAGATCATAAGGAATTACATTTCTCTGATCTTTTGAAAAAGTGGTTTTGTACCATGTGAACTTGATGTAACTCAAAACATCTCACGATGTCTGACATTTACACATCAGTGATGCCTATTTGGTGTTCGTGTGCTTTGAACACCCAGTAAGGATAGGATAGATTCCATTATTCCTGAACAACATACAACCAACAAGGTAAAACTAACAAGTTCCCTGAACTTAACAGTTGAGGGTGCTAAAGATGCTACAACAGAAAGTCAATTAAATTGTAATGTTCAGAGACAAAGTAGAAACCGATCAATGAAAAGCTCAGTTTTGACTATTTGGTGTGGGAAAAACAGTGGACCTAAATGTTTAAGACCCCTTTAAATGTTCAACTCCTTATGCAAGAACATATGGCTCTCAAAGAGATAAACAACCATTCAGATGGCAGTCTTCCTGAAGATCACCGTCTTGTGAAAGACTGAAATAACCCAAATGAACCAGCTAAAGCTCATTATTTGACTGTGATTTTCAGGAAGATGCAGGTAAGGCTGTGACTGTAGTTCCCTGTGGTTGTTGTCCTAAACTGAGGATTTCTCTTCTCCTTGTAGCAATGCCATGGGACTGGCTGAGGCAGAGTCTCAGTGTTGCCCTGCACAGGCTGAGGCAAGTCTCACATTTTCTCTCTTTACTCTCTGTATTCAGGGGGCCTCACAGTCATTTGGCTGTTGGATGCAAACGTCCCCAAACTTAGAACAAGTTTGGTGATGGCCCCCAGTTTTATTAATATCAGGGGAATTTTCATAACTAACTCCGTTTTAGCTAACATGTTAAATGTACACAAATATGCTTCAAAAAGTTTGGGGTCAGTAAGATTTTTTTTTGGGGGGGGTGGGGAAAGAAAGTAGTATTTTTATTTAGCAGGGATGCATTCATTTGATTAAAAGTGGCAGTGAAGACATTTATACAAATGTTATAAAGCATTTCTATTTCAAATGAATGATGTTCTTTTAAACGTTCTATTTGTCAAAGAATCCTGAAAAAAACCGTTTTAAACGGTGAGGATAACGTTTCTTGAGTATCAAATCATCATATTAGAATGATACTTGAAGGATCATGTGACGCTGAAGACTGGAGTAATGATGCTGAAAATTCAGCTTTGCATCAAAGACAAAAAAAATACTTTTTAAAATAAAGTTCTTACTGTATTTTTGATCAAACACATGCAGTTTTGTTGTGAACAATGTTCAAAAACATTGAAAAAATCTTGCTGACCCCAAACTTTTGAATGGTAGTGTGTTAATAGAATATGTTGTTGTTTTCAACTACATCTATGGCATTCTGTCGATTAGCACAGACAATGACTCGTCTCGCAGTTTGTACTAAACAAATGGGAAATGGATATGCAATTAATGAAAGTTTAGCAGTTATGCTAGCTAACAAGTCCTTAGAAAATGCAACTTGCATATAAACATTACATGTGTGTGTGATGTAGTTCCCATTTTTACAAACCGAAGGATGAGATGACATTTTTCAGGATGCCACAGATTCTGTCCACAAGCATTGTTGAAAATCCAGAATATTTAATTGAAATCCTTTCACTGGTTTTGGAGATGTTTGGCATGGCACTAATGGTATCAATCCACAGAACTACTACTTCAAGGAATCATTTAGCATGTAGCCAACCATATGAATCCGATGGTTTTGTGTTTTGTAAAGTACTGTCTGTGAGTTTTGTTTTTTGTGGTTCTTTGTTTCTTTTATCTGTCCGTTTGCTACTGATCAGTTCCCCTTGATTTTTAAGGAAAACGTAATCCAGGACCCCCTTTACAGAGTTGAGATTTGGTTTAAAGCAAAAGACACTGCTTTCTGGTTCACTGTCAACAAATTTTTTGCCTGGTAAGTTTGGTTAGGTTTAGTCCCCAATTTTCTATATCTGTACTCATTTTCCGTTGTACAGGGTAAACTGAGATTTTTTTTTCCGAGTTTTGAGTTTATCTTTCCAGTAAAGTGCAGCACAAAGTGAGTTGCCTTTTCCTTTTGTCCCATTTGAAAATAATAAAAAATAAAATAAAACCAAATGAGCTGTGTATTCTTTATATGTATATTTGGTCATATATATATATAGAGAGAGATAGAGAGAGATAGAGAGACAGAGATATAGAGAGACAGAGATATAGATAGACAGAGATATAGATAGACAGAGATATATTAGATAGACAGAGATATAGATAGACAGAGATATAGATAGACAGAGATATAGGCCTGGTTTCACAGACAGGGCTTCATTCAATTAGGACATTTAAGTAGCTTTTATAAACGTGCCTTAAAACAAAACAAAAAAACAATGGCACTGACATATTTTATACACTCACCTAAAGGATTATTAGGAACACCATACTAATACTGTGTTTGACCCCCTTTCGCCTTCAGAACTGCCTTAAAGGGTTAGTTCACCCAAAAATTAAAATTCTGTCAGTAATTACTCACCCTCATGTTGTTCCAACCGCGTAAGACCTTCGTTCATCTTCGGAACACAAATTAAGATATTTTTGATGAAATCTGAGCCATGTTTCACTCCTCCATAGGCTTCTATGTGACCGAAACTTGCTGGCCCAGAAAAGTTATTAAAGAGATCGTTAATATAGTCCAAGTGACTACAGTGGCTCAATCTTAAGTATATCAAGCGACGAGAATACTTTTTGTGCGCAAAAACAAACAAAAATAATGACTTTATTCCACTATTCATTTCCTTCTCTCTCGACCTCTAGTTGGTTCGCGTAGTGTTTTTGCGCAGCGCGTCTGTGTTACACGTCACCACGTAGGCTCACTATTGGCCGACGCCGGTCATGTGTGTGTTGCGTGATGACGTGCAACACAGACGCGCAGCGCAAAAACACTACGAGGCCCAGAGAGAAGGAAATGAAAAGTGGAATAAAGTCGTTATTTTTGTTTGTTTTTGCGCACAAAAAGTATTCTCGTCGCATGATAAACTTAATGTAGTGCCACTGTAGTTACTTGGACTATTTTAACGATGTTTTAATAACTATTCTGGGCCGGTGAGTTTCGGTCACACTGGAAGCCTATGGAGGAGTCAAAATTCTGTCAGATTTCATCAAAAATATCTTAATTTGTGTTCCGAAGATGAACGAAAGACTTACATGGTTGGAACAACATGAGGGTGAGTAATTACTGACATAATTTTCATTTTTGGGTGAACTAACCCTTTAATTCTACGTGGCATTGATTCAACAAGGTGCTGAAAGCATTCTTTAGAAATGTTGCCCTATATTGATAGGATAGCATCTTGCAATTGATGGAGATTTGTGGGATGCACATCCAGGGCACGAAGCTCCCGTTCCACCACATCCCAAAGATGCTCTATTGGGTTGAGATCTGGTGACTGTGGGGGCCATTTTAGTACAGTGAACTCATTGTCATGTTCAAGAAACCAATTTGAAATGATTCGAGCTTTGTGACATGGTGCATTATCCTGCTGGAAGTAGCCATCAGAGGATGGGTACATGGTGGTCATAAAGGGATGGACATGGTCAGAAACAATGCTCAGGTAGGCCGTGGCATTTAAACAATGCCCAATTGGCACTAAGGGGCTTAAAGTGTGCCATGAAAAAATCAACCACAACCATTACACCACCACCACCAGCCTGCACAGTGGTAACAAGGCATGATGGATCCATGTTCTCATTCTGTTTACGCCAAATTCTGACTCTACCATTTGAATGTCTCAACAGAAATCGAGACTCATCAGACCAGGCAACATTTTTCCAGTCTTCAACTGTCCAATTTTGGTGAGCTCGTGCAAATTGTAGCCTCTTTTTCCTATTTGTAGTGGAGATGAGTGGTACCCGGTGGGGTCTTCTGCTGTTGTAGCCCATCCGCCTCAAGGTTGTGCGTGTTGTGGCTTCACAAATGCTTTGCTGCATACCTCGGTTGTAACGAGTGGTTATTTCAGTCAAAGTTGCTCTTCTATCAGCTTGAATCAGTCGGCCCATTCTCCTCTGACCTCTAGCATCAACAAGGCATTTTTGCCCACAGGACTGCCGCATACTGGATGTTTTTCCCTTTTCACACCATTCTTTGTAAACCCTAGAAATGGTTGTGCGTGAAAATCCCAGTAACTGAGCAGATTGTGAAATACTCAGACCGGCCCGTCTGGCACCAACAACCATGCCACGCTCAAAATTGCTTAAATCACCTTTCTTTCCCATTCTGACATTCAGTTTGGAGTTCAGGAGGTTGTCTTGACCAGGACCACACCCCTAAATGCATTGAAGCAACTGCCATGTGATTGGTTGATTAGATAATTGCATTAATGAGAAATTGAACAGGTGTTCCTAATAATCTTTTAGGTGAGTGTATGTCAGTGGAAGTTGCTTTAAGTTAAAACAGCTCAAACATGTATTTTAGTTCGGGACTAGCTTAAGCCTTGTCTGTGAAACCGGGCAAGTAACAACTGAACAATATTAAGTGTATTAGTTAAAACGTCAAAAGGATGAGAGTACAGAAGAAAAGAATTCATAAAGAATAAGAGAAGTTTCCTGCAAATTTGAGCTTTAAATTACTTGAAATAATGTGCTTTAAATGAATGATGATCAATGTCAGTGCTGGAATAAACTGCCAGAGAAGAAAATATGTTGGTACAAATGTGGAAACATTTACTCTACAAATCATTGTTATATAATGCTGTACTTTTAGTAGTTACACACTACCCTACACTAAAAATATGCGTGTGTCTGCTGAACTTCCTGTGCTTGGGTGGAGCTCTGCTGAGATGAAAAGAGAACGGTCCTAGAAGCAGAATCAACGCTTTGAGGAGAGATGCATGTGAAACTTGTCATGGATATTTAAAACATTTAATAAGTGCACAATGAGAGCCTGTTTATTTCTCTGGATTTTATTGGAGCAAACTTTAGGTACGTCACTCTGAATGGGATACCATAGTAATGTTTATTGTAAGCTGTTAAATTTCAGTCTAGGCTACTTGAAAAAAACATTTCAGAAATTAAGCATTTATTCTCAAACATTGATTTTTTTTAAGAATTTCTTTTTTTTTTTGCAATAACACTGAGCTCTTAACCTCATGTATTTTTGAAAATGCAGCATAACAACAGGTGATGCTATTAAACATACGTTTTAAGTATGTAGAATTTATTATACATAACCATATTAAGGTATTGATTGCCTACTCTGTAATAGGGGTACACCAGTGAACTGATCTATTTTATGTGTAGCCTATAGGCTAGAGCTTGAGAAAAAAAAAAAAAAAGCCATATGCATATGGCCAACAATGCAAAAGCATGCAATTTCATGAGTTTAATCCTTTCATTAACACTTTTCAGCATGTCAAGATTATCATTACATCCAAAGGCTTGAGGGTGAATCAGTGGACATATTTTGTGTTACACAAGCAAGTAAATCGCACCCATCGCTTCTGTACCTGCGGCGAAGGTTTGCTCATACAGAAAGTGTGATGAACATCTCTGAAGATGAAGGCGTGAGAGCAGATCCAGAGATTGAGGGACGTATCAAGATCTCCGGACAGCCGAATTTTCTCCAGACAGGCGAAATTACTGTGACTCTTTCTGATTTAAGACGCACAGACACGGGGCTTTATGTCTGTGATTTCCCGGGAAATGCATCAGATCAGGATTCGGTGAACACGGCCCTTTTTCTGTTTGTGAAGGCGGCAGGTTGGAAAATATTTCTTTATATTTAATTTAAAAAAATTATATATATATATATATATAGGCTACACACACATTACATATTGGTGGAGTTCTGCACGGCATTTCTGCTGATGTTTAATTGCGCAAGGTTGGGACAATATATATTTATATGTGACCCATGGACCTCAAAACCAGTCACACGGTAGGCTTGTGGCAATAGCCAACAATAGGCTATATTGTATGGGTCCAAATTATAAATTTTTATTTTATGCCAAAAATCATTAGGATATTAAATAAAGATCATGTTCCATGAAGATATTTCCTACCTTAAATATATAAAAAGTTTATTTTTGTGAGTGGATGCAGCAAAATCGCGAACATAAATGGACAACTTTAAAGGCGATTTTCTCAATGTTTCCATTTTTTTGCTGTGATTTTCAAATAGTTGTAGCCTATCTCGACCAAATATTGTCACATCCTAATAAACCAAACATCAATGGAAAGCTTATTTATTCAGATGATGTATAAATCTCAATTTAAAAAAAAATTGCCCTTGTGACTGGTTTTGTAGTCCAGAGTCACATATTAATATTGAATTAAAACTGTCACTAAGAGTCAGATAGAGGGTGGAAATTGGAAAAAAACAAAACATGAGATAAGAGCCCACCGCTAGCCCAACTATATTTAGCTGTAGTGATGGAAAAGTAAGCTCACATCTGACCTTATACTCTCATTGTTTGATTTAGGTGAGCAGTGCTCCTGTAGGAGGTATTCTCTGCTCATCTATACCATCGCTGTAGGAGTGAGTCTTCTCCTACTCACAGTTATCGCTCTCTTTTTGACACATGTAAGGTCACACAGCTGAACACTTCATTTAGCATATAAGCAATAGTGTGCCATTCTTAAAGTTAAAATTACCCCTCTTTCTTGTCCTCAGAAAAAGCCAAATGCTCAGCCAGAGCATCAAACTGGAGTTCCGATTTATGAAGACATGTCAAGTGTGCAAGGAAACCATTATCGGATCTGTCCACCATGAACCTGGCTGGACCAAATCCAATAGAAAGACTATGCTGGGAAAACTATAGATCCCCCAAAAGGTCAAATCAAGTGGCATCAGCATCAGAAAAAAGGAGAAGAAAAAAATGTCAGCTTTTATGTGATATTTGGATCCATTTACAACTACACAGTTTAAGTGGCCTATTGCTTTTTGACATATCGTTAGCCTCATAGCATAATTACCCAAGTCATTTTTTGGCCAAAATGTGATATCTGCCTAACTTTACTGTCCTACCACTGCTGCAAAACCTGTCTTGTTTTCCAAAAACATTGAAATATGACTTAGGCAATTATGCTATGAGGCTAACGATAAGCTAAAATGTAGCCTATATATTTCTCTGTCCTGTGATATGACAAATAAAAGAGTACCAATATTCTGTCATCTTAATGTAATGCATAATTAACTGCCATGGCAACATAATTGCAAATGACAATATACAGACACTTTTTTTTTTATTAAGTATTATAAGTATATAATAATAATAATAATAATAATATAACCTAAAACTGATCAAATTGTGTTCAAAGTGCTTCCATTAACCCGGTTGTTTTAAATAAAGAAGAAATATAAAATATTCTTATTTTAAAGGTGAATACAGGTTGGATACTTTCTAATAATTTGTCATGGGCATCTTTATTTTTATTCAATCCAAATCACTAAATAAATGTCATCCAACACTACTTTACCAACGCATTTTTCATCCTATTGGAAGAGTACAATGACAGGTTATTAAGCTTAAGCATCCTACTTTACCTGTATTCATCACAACACCAATACGCAATGACCAAACCAAATTCATTACAGCCAAGAACAAAAATGCAATTTATTAATTGTTTGAAAGAAGCTCCATAGTTGAAAACTTTTTTTTTTTCGGTGCATGTCAACAATCACATTCTATGAGGAGAGAGAAAAAGAGGAAAAGAGAGGGAAAAAAAACCCCATCAAAAGCCATTGACTTCTTAAAATCTCAGTACAGACATATTCCTTGACAAAAGGCAAAAGCAACCCAGTATCTCCACCCACACTCATCCCAGTAACACACTCACTCACACACTCACTCGCTCACTCAGTCACACAAAGAACACAGACAACCTTGAAAGTCATGGGCTACAAAAAAACCCCACAGTGCTTCAGAATGAGACGTTCATTGGTTTAGGAATACACAGCATGGCGATGTACTGTATGTAAGAAACATAAAAAATGGGAAGTAAGATGGGGTTGGTGGGGGAGGGAGACAACAGAGCAAATGAGCACAAAAAAAGGACAAAAAAAAAAAAAATAGATTCCCTCTAATCCCAGTGAGAGATGGGTCACAAAGGCTTTAAGAACCCCACCCCCCTTGTGCATAGATCATGATCCGTATAAACCAGCTTTTTTTTTTCCTCTTTAAATTGATCAAATTGATACAGAAAACCTGCCCCCAACCCCTCGTTTTTTAGTTCTCATCATGTAATACCCGCCACAGGAGACAGAATGACAAAGAGGAAAGAAATAGTAATGCACAATGGTCCTGATTTCAACAGGAAGGGACCTCATGTTAAGAAAATACAATAAAGAATCACACATACAGCATTTGTATGTTCTTTCACCGTCTTTTGAACAATCAAAATCATTGATCATTTTGTTTAAAATGTAAAGCAATTTCAATATAGAGATTTATATATAAAGCACTCCATTTTTCAAAGTTCATTAAGAGTTCATTATTTGGTAAATATGTAACTGCTACGGATTTAGAAACAAAGGTATTTTCTTCTTCTGAAATCCATAACCTTCAGTGCTTATGTTTTTTTTTTCTTTTTTTTTTTTCTGTTATCCTCTTTCTCTAAAAACAAACATTAAATGGCGTGGAGTTGGTACTCTGGAACCCTTGCCTTCCTGAGACATGATCCACTTTTTTTGTGTGTGCAAGATAGTGAACAACTATGTCTTCTTTTCTCTTTTTTCAAAAAAAAAAAAAAAAAAAAAAATTACAGGCTTTGATAATCTATGAAAGTAACATTGCCAACATAAATAAAAACAAAAACATGACAACACTGATCAATCCCAGAGTTCTGCAAGTAGCACAATAATCTTCATTCTGTAAAGTGTTTTTTGTTATTCATTTGATGGAAGTATATGTCCTTTAGGATTTTCTTTCTTTTCTCTTCTCATAACAATCCCATTGTAACATTCCTTTTCCTTGAACTTCAGAAAAACATGAAATGTTTGTAAACTGTTGGTGGCCTTGCACAAAGAAAACTAGAACAGAAATTAACATTGACAATAAAAAAAAAAGCAAACCAGAAAGGTAGGCACCTCTGAAATGAGTCTTGTAAGAAACTCTTCTCCAGATGTCTATCCAGCTCATCATGGTGTAACATGGGGAGTTACAAGTCCCTCTACATCGATCTATGGCCACAGTTCTTCAAAAAGATCCCCCCCCCCCCACATTTCATTTTCATATACTTTTTTTTTTTTTTTTTTTTTGCTTTTTTTTTTCCTGTTTATAATCTGAAAACAAAAATGGTGCAATACTCAAAATAATCCATTTCTTTATCATGGATTATTCCACAATAAAAGCCACTATAAGGTAGATAATCGTATTACAGATAAAAAACACACTTGTTATTTTTCTCAATAAGTCCTTGAGTAAACATTAACACATGAATTGTCACCTTGTCCCCTTAGTACTTTAATATCATGTTGTACGATTAGCTGAATGAGGGGAAGCAGACACTCAGTGCAACTCTAATAACAAAGCTAATAACAAATACAATAACAATACACATCCGAATATATTTTTGACTAGCCAACAAAAGAAAGACCAAAAAAAAAAAACCTCTAAGATGAAACAAAGGCGCAAACAAATCCACTGTAATCACTAGCATACATTGGTTTGAACTCACTCACACAGGCAAACGAACGCACTCATCCGTCATACAGTACACGCAATCTTGTGCAAACACTCACATACAACCGATGTCGTTTTGCATTTTTTTGTATCTTTTTTTTTTTTAGTTTTTTTTTTTAGTTTTTCGTTCAGTTTGAACTGATGTTATCAAAAAGCTTGGAAGTGTATGAATGACAAAATTATTACAAAAAATTTCACATTACATTATTGGCGCTTCTTTTGATTCAAGTATTTGTGTTTTTGTCATTTGTATAATTTTGATATGTTTATGCCTTTATCATCTAGTTAAATTCATGGAGAGAAGGAAACAGGGGGTTACTCAGGCCTGAAAAAAAGTAAATGAAAAAAAATAAAAAATATATATATATATATAACCAGTTCTATACATACACAGGATTTCAGATGTACATGTATATCAACCAGCATGTGCATATTCTAGCCAAAGGATTTGATTTTCTTAGAGGTTATCTCCACCCAGGCCCTGCCCCTGTTATTTTGTACGATCGAAGCGGACTTCTTACCTACACAAAGTTGCATCTGAGCCATTCTCGTGGAGCTGGGGTACATTAGTCCTATAGATAAGACCCAGTATGCCCACTTTTTAGCTAGCTAGCTAGTCTGCCAGGCATTCCTCTGGATTTTAAGTTTTGGATGTTCTTTTTTTTTTTTTTTTTTTTTTTTTTCAATCTGTGGTCTCGAGTACAGCTTAGAGAAAGGCAGTTAAAAATATATATGTATATATATATATCTTCAAAAACAGGCAATAGTGATTGTTGCTAGTGTCACTCGAGTGTGAAGTAAAAAAAAAAAAAAAAGAAAAGAAAAAAAAAGAATTCTTCCAGAAAGGGATTTCCCCCTTTTAAGACTTGGTATCAACTGGCATGTGCCCCAGGCCTCCTGATACAATAGGTCCATGTGGACCTGGACCTGTTTAAAAAAAAATAGAAAATAATCTGTACCGTTCCCCTAGTATTGGGTCGGGACAGAGTATAATACCATCAATACAGCAAACCCCAGAGTCATCTGTCCACCACATCAGGGCGTCAAAGGCTTGCAGAGAGAAGCACTTCAGTCAAAGAGTGTACTACAGATTTAAAGTTTCCTTTTTCAACAATAACATTAATAATAATAATAATAATAATAATGAGACAAAAACCTTTTTTGGTTTAAAAAAAAGATGTACCCAAATGTGAACCATCTACAGTGCACCTAAACATTCTGGATTCCCTGTTTAATTCTCAGCAGTCCTCCCAGGCGTATATTCGACACCCGGGACAAGGTGCTACCCGTCTGTCTTGGTGCCAACCTGCATTCTACCTCTCCACCTCCATGTGCTCTTTACAAAACCAAACATCAAAACACATTTCAAGAAGTAACGAGTCCCACTCTGATAGATTCATGTCTAGGTTAAGTCTACGATCGAGAATAGGTACATTAGGATCTAAAAAACAAAGGGACTTCCTGCGAATCCTTCTCCGAGTCCATTCAGCATCTTTAAAGCCACATCGGATAATGCAAGAACGCACGACTACGCCCCCCTCGGAACGATAAAACAGTTAGGGGTTCTCTGAGGCTGCCCTGAGACTGCATGTACATAATGTAAGAGATCATTCAGAGAGTAAACAGTGAGGGCCTGGTCATTAGTTCAAATGAAGCGGGCCGGTTTCTTTCTTTAGGCTACACCGTAAGGAAGCTGCCTTCTCACAATGAACTGGTAAGCTGAAGAGTGGGCTTGGAGAGAACTACAGATTGAAGCTGAAGGCCGTGAACTGCACCTCTCGGCCGGTCTTTGCATAGAAGTGGAGAGCCGAGTCTCCGTTATCATTTGCTTTTATTACTGTGAGATGAGGCGACCAGGTAAAGTAGTGTACTCTGTCTGCCCTTTGTCGTAAGCACCAGTGTGTGGCCTGGCAGGGCTCTGATGCCGAAGCGGAGGAAAGTGCAGAGGAGAGGCAGAAGACAAACTGAGCACCATCAACCTACTCTTCGTTACGCCAACTACGCGCGCAACCGAAAACAATCCATATTCCGTATTTCAAAAGCCATGGCGACGTTAGCGGCCGCCGTTTACGCTGAGGTGTGCCTCTTAATCAGAGTGTTTTCTGCATATGCGCAGCAAGAGGGGCTGGTGAGAGCAGCTACCATAGAGACCACTGCATTGACACACACACACACACACACACACACACACACAGACCAAAAAACAAAAAAGCGCAAAATAACGATATAACATCAACAACAGCAATGACGATAACAACAGCAATGTTGACCAAAAAAAACAAAAAACAACACTGGCAATTCCAGAAGGGAAAAACCCAATTGATCATAAAAAGTACATGAAACGAACCTGTCCACTTCCAGCTAAAGTGATCTTTGCATGAGAGGGAGAAAGAGAGTCTATGAGAGTGAAGTTGAGACGAGGTCGAGTGCTGGCGCAGTAGTAGTACGTACTGATTGGCCAGGTCTGAAGGAGCCACTGCTCCGGCCCAGGCAGGTCTGTTCTGGCATCTGGTGCGCCGGCCTGGCACAGCGGGTCAAAAGTCAGAGCGTGGGCACCTGAGGCGCCACAGCAGATAGGCACTCAATGGCCACACTTATCATACAGGTAGGCAGGGCCACCAGGCCAGGGGGCCCCACAGAATCCATTAGAAACATTACAACACGTCTAGCATCTCCAGACAGAAAGGCTAATGATTTTGGAGTACTTTAACAGTGATATTTACTTTGATATATATCATCTGAAAAAAACACACACAAAAAAAAAAACACACGAGAACACTTCAGTCTTGTTGTGGTGTTTTTTCCCCTCATCAGACATCCCTTCGTTTTGCTACCATTTTCGAAATGTCTAAATTTCAAAGTCGAAAGGCTGTGGAAAGACGAAGACGAAGAAGAAATGAAACGGCAAAATCCGTTTAGAGTTCAAAAAGGAGCATGAAGTTCGGTAGATTGCTTTTTGTCAGTTTCACACGTACACGTGTAATTTGTTGGCATTAAAGTCGGAGCTTGACGCTCTTGCTAAGTGCTATGAAGAAACCACGCCGCCTTTGTTCCATACTTTTGTACCAAATACAACAACAACGAAAAAAAGAAAAAAAATGCACTTTGTCTACTGGGTTACAAGAAACACCTCTTATTTGGTTTGAAGCCCCTTTTGCCCCTGTAGTCACACTTGTCCTTGAGTGTGTAGAGGAAGTGCTAGTGAATGTTTCATCACCATGGGCTTACACACTGACAGAGTCCTCTTCTGTTCAGTCCCATGCTTGGTGGTGGAGCTGGAGACGAGTCTTTGATCCCTCCCGTCCCCAGATGAGCTCCGACCGTTTCGCCGGCCAAAAAGCACTGCGTAAAGGACGGAAGAGTCTGTGGCATATATTGCACGTCAGACGAACGACAATGAGGACTTGTGTTTTTCGAGAGACCGAGGTCATTTAGGAAAATTAAAGAAAAAAAAGAAAGTAGTCCATCTGAAAAAGTGTTTCCTGTACAGTTTTTTTTTTTTTTTGTGATAAGTGGTTAATATATTCCTCAGCTGTCCACATGTCCTCTCAGTTTAAGAATAAATGCCTCAAATGTGCAGAGGGGTCATATACATGTCCATCCTTTTGAGAGTAACGAGGACAGGATGGCAACCGAGGGAAATGAGGAGGACGAATGCGCGTATGCTGCGGCTGACATCCAACCCATGACAGTCCTGGCTCAGAAATGAGAAAATGTGCAATTCTCAAAATGTTTCTTCAGAGTACAAGTGGAGTGGGACTGATCAGCAGTTAAGGCTAAAGTTTAGTGCTGTTAATTAATCCGAACAATCCAAAAGGACAACTGAAAAAAAAAAAAGAGAAAAAAAAAGCCAGTCCAAAACACAGGGAGTTGGTTTGGAATGATGCATATTTCTTCGGGGAGAGGGCAATATGCTGTGATTGGGCTGACAGGATGTGCTCGAGCCAGAGGAATTTAAAACAAATGGCAGCTTGTCTCATCGGTTTGTAGTAAAATACACTTTCACACTGGTATCAGTTAATAGAGAAAAGTTTCTGTAAAGGTTCACTTCTCTTTTAGTCACGGTTCTTCGTAAGAAGTCTATAGAATACTGTAACCCAAGCCTAATGATCAAAATAACACAGATGAAAAGACGCAAAACCAAACAAAAAAAGTAGATGAAGAAGGTCAGCAGCCTCTATGCAAGTGTGGCCTCAGCCTCCTGTCTCTTGTTTTTTCACAGTTCCACTGACGCTGATTATCGCCAAATGATTTGCTTGGTTTTTGCTCTTGAAGTTTCATATTTCGCTGCGGTAGGGGGTCGAGCGCTTGGCGCTCTCACATGGACTCTCCGCTCAGCAGGTCTCCAGGAAGCAGCGTATTGATTGGGGTGGGGCTGCCGACCACTCGACCGTCCTCGCCGCTTGGCGGCCCCCACAGGCTGGAGTACTGCGGTACACCCCCCCACAGCAGCTCGTTGCTTGCCTTACCGCCGGACCCCGTCCCGCCTGCGCCTCCTCCCAGACTGCTGCTGTTCCAGTGGCCGATGGGGTGTGTGGCCGCCGTCCCTCCGCCTCCCAGCCGAGTTTGATTGGTGCCGGGGTTGGCCTGCCAGCTGGTGGTGTGCGTGAGGGACTGACCCTGTGCAAAGAAGCGGTTCACCTCCTCTTCTCCAGCAAACTCTGCCAGTATAGTGGTGTTTCCCAGAACACACCTGAAACGCAAGTATTTAGAGAAAGAGAACAGACGAATGTGATCATATAGTTGAGATTGATTCCTCAAAAAAAAAAAAGAGAGAGAAAAAAAAGAAAGGTGAAAGATTTATGTACATGTGTAGGGACTTCTGGGCTTTGGCAGCCTCCTCTTTAGAACTGTAGCGCACCACGGCATTGCCCTGCGTCAGGTTGAGATGGAATGTGATAAGCGGGCCGTGCTGCATGCACAGTGTCCGCAGTGTTGAACCATCAATCTAAATATCACATAACAGAAAGAGCAGATTTATAACACTGCAGACAATTCATAAAGAAATGATGAGTCAATGAACATAACAGTAGCCACAAGAATACCTGTGGTGTGAGGTTTCTCAAAACCAACCAGCTAGTGCTCCTGCTGGAGCTGTCCGTACTCCATGTGGTACCTACTAAGAGGGAAAGCAATACTTTAATGCCAAACAGTTAACAATAGTCCATTAATATAACCATTACAACATTAAAGTACCAAATTAAAGTTTGGGGCAAACAAGATTTAAAAAAAGAAAGAAAAAACAAATATATTTATTTAGCAAGGATGCATTAAATAGATGGAAAAGTGACAGTAAAGATTTATAATGTTACAAAATATTTCTTTCAAATGAATCCAGTTATTTTGAACATTCTATTCATTAAAGAATCCTGGAAAAAAGATATCACGGTTTCCACAAAAATAATATATAAAAGGTCACCTCTGTAAACATTTGCTTTTGTTAAATATAATAGACATATTATTTCTATTATATAGATTACCGTTGCCATTATCTAACGTACACTGATTTTTAATAACATTGTTAAATGTAATCCTTAGCAAATCTCAAAATTAATATACATTGTTAATGCAGTATATTAATGTAATGCCTTAATCCACTTGTAAAATTTAAACTGTTTTCATGGTTTTCATTTTATTTAGACACAATAGTATTGAGTTTATCATTGGCCATAACCTGAAAACAATTAACAGATTATCAGTATTGACCAAAACATTAATATCGGTTCATCCCTATGTCATGATGCACAACCCGTGGTCAACCCTTCACTTTCATTGTATGAAAGTCGACATCACATTTTCTACAGCAAAAACGTATTGTAAACAACTACTTCAGTTAAGTCAAGAAAGTGTGATCATGTGAATGTTGACTAACACACGACATATGCGAGACCACCAAAAAAAAAGAAAAAAAGTTTGCTCCGCCACAAGAGCCCGTGCTTGCAAACGCTCCAACCGTTCCAATCCTCACCTCTTTTAACCCCCAACGTTTTGACTAGCGTTCACACCCACATAAAACAGTCAACTGACAAAATTCAACTGCTGTTTCAATATGCCTACGCCTACGAATAGCTGTGCAAACACATATCCGCCTGGGATTAAACTGCACCTTTCACATACACAGAGATACAAACACACACACACACACACCTGAGGAGTAGGAGCCGCTCCAGCCAGCCACGAGTCCCAGGGTGTTTCCGCCCCACGTGGACGAGGACTTGGTGTTGGTCAGGCCCGGAGGTGGCCGTGTGGGAGCAGTTGTGTTCCGGGGTCCTTGTGGGACTTTCCAAAGCTCGTGAGAGAGAGAAGGCTGGGTGTGTGAGATGGGCCCTGGGGACCAAGTGGACTTCATGTCAGACAGCTTGCCTGTAGATCAGAGGTGTGAATGTGTGAAGAGGTCAGAAGAGAAAACAGAGAGTATGCTGACAGACATCTTATTTCCTGTTCCTAATTCTGTGCACTCCACACATACTGTGGTGAAATGTGTTCTCACAGCAGTCACAGTCAATGAGGCACCACCGCAAATAGGAAAGAGAGGGTCCAGGCCCATGTGTGACATCATAAGAGTAGATGCCTCACAAAAATCACAGACAGCAGGTGACCATGCTGCACAAAGGGACAGTGTGTGACTAACACCACTGAGGGGATGTACGGATGAACGTAGGCAGGACAGAGCTCTCTAAGGGGTCAAGGGCCACTCTTGAGTCGGATGCACTAGATATACAGGAATGCGGCCACTGTTTTGGGGCCCCATGCTAGGTTGAACGGTAAGAAAAGGCTGTGATGGGGAGGACTGAGGGCAGGAAGGGGATTCTGGGAGTTGTACCTGTGCTGTCTGCCTCGGGGGAGGACAGACTGAAAGAGCTAGTGACTGGCCAATCGCTGGAGGGAGGCAGAGCCTCACCCTGTGAAGAAGTTGGGGTGGAACCTACAATGTGTCCCGAACAAAGCAGGCAAGAATTCAAAGCGGAAATCAGAAAAATAATACAAGTGAAAAAAAAAACGAAAAAAAAAAAACCTTAGTGGTTGCTTTATGTGAAAAAACAACAACACAATCAATAACAAAACAATAGTGCAATACGCAATACCTTTTATTCAAAATATATATACGATTTTTACTAGAGATGGTAAGATAATGGGATTTGTTCAGGCTTTATGGCTCCAGTGTCATTTGAAAGTTCACTGAAAGATAATTTCTTTGAAGAGAAAAGGTGATTGGTCCTCTTACCTCCACTCCTGTCTCGCAGCAGGTAGCGGTTAACATCCTGAATGTTGGTGTTGATGGTGGGCCCACTGGGAACACTCCCTGGGGTCATATTGGGGTCAGTCTCAGGGTCAATATTCTGCAGTCCTTTCCAGGGCACTCCTGGACAAAACTCTGAGGGATTGCATACAAATCAGATCATGACAGATATGACACATTGTCTGATACATATAGTATTTGAACACACTTAAAAATGTGGGATTATCTTTGCATTATTATATATATATTTCTCATCAGCTGAATCATTTTTAGCTCATTTTTATCTTACAAACCCCTTACAGTTCCCTCACAAACCCCCAGGGTTTTGAAAACCCCAGTTTGGGAAACTCAGATTGAATCAATTGCATTTATTACAAGAAATATTGCACAAACACACAAAAACAAAGTAAGGTTTGTTAATCTTCAAATTATTAAATAATAGATGTATTGTTCAACAAAGTATTTCAATATTTTACGGTTGTCAAACGTTAGTGGATTATGTTAATGTGAAGACCTACACCTGTAGTTATTCTGCTGGACACCTAGGCAAAAGTCATTTGAAAGATGGCCAATTATTCATGCATTTAAATTTTTGCAGAGGCTACATGGTTTGGTATTTTTTAATCCAGTGTAATGACATTCAGTTATTTTAAGTGTAACCTAAATGTCCAAAAAGTATTCAAATATTTTTGAGTCCTTTCAGAGCTTTCATAATACTATAACTAGTCCAAAGAGATTTTAGAGATGCCAGTTAGTCACCTGGAGGCCAGTTGATATTGGTCCCGTTGGAGATCTTGTCATTGGTGTTCTTTCCCTGGCCCCAGCTATCATGAGGTGCCAGAGGGCTAGCAGGAGACTCAGAGCTGGGAATCAGATTGTAGGGACTGTAGGAGTCATCCAGCTGGGGCTTACTGGGGTGACCCAGACTGGGGCCTGCAGAGTGCCCTGTATAAAATAGGTGGTATGGAATATCATCAGTATCAGGCCTGAAATTAACCACTATGCCACATATTTACAATACTGATAACTGTAAAAGTGATGCGTACCGTGCTTGCTGTAGTTGGGCTCCATTGGAGAGGAGTTCCCAGATAGGTTCTCCATGGAGTTAGGGTGTGTCCACTGTGACAGGCGTGACTGAGGCTGAGGAGAGTCCTTAATGGACAGGCCACCCACCTCCATGCAGTTTACAT
Source organism: Rutilus rutilus (assembly GCF_951802725.1). Taxonomy (NCBI): domain Eukaryota; kingdom Metazoa; phylum Chordata; class Actinopteri; order Cypriniformes; family Leuciscidae; genus Rutilus; species Rutilus rutilus. The sequence continues at coordinate 40,494,894 of NC_140209.1, read as the reverse complement.
TCATGTTGGGATTTAATCCAGCTACAGAGAAGCACATTTGCAAGGATCAGCGGGGGTGAATGTAAAGAGAAAATTTTGATGACCTTTCTAGTCATTTGTAACTGAATAGGAGTTTTTAAAAATCATTGTGATTTGGAGCTATTGGCCAATTAATCATTCAGGTCAATCATTGTGAACTGGTGTGACTGACTCATTGAAAAGAATGGATAATAAAAAAAGAAGATTTGCTCACAGGTTGAACATCAATATGGCTTGCAAACAAATTGATCCGTACCAAATAGCACTATCTAGCTAATGAACCATTTTAAAGCAGAGAAAAACTTGAAATATATATTCTCTACAGAAATTCCCATGACGTTTCCAAGACTTTAAAAATTCCATGGCAATTCTAGGTTTTCTAGGACTGTGCGAACCTTGTATACAAGAACATTTGGATCTTTACTTGTGTAACACAAAGAATACAACAGCAGACAGTGTTGGCAACTCACAAATAGGGTAGGGTGAGAAGGAATTTGGAGAAGACTGTGGCTCTTTGGTCTGAAGGTCGGAAACAGAGAGGCTGGAGACCTGGGGATGGGATGGAAATGTGTCCAGAGCTGATTTGCCTGCGCTGAGATGCAGGCCCGGGTGTGAGGGGGGCGGCTGCTGCTGCTGTTGTTTCATCAGCAGAGCCTGAGCCAGCTGCCGCTGGTGCTGCTGGATCTGTTGCTGCATGTTATTGATTGTACGTGCAACCTGCAAGAGGACATGCTTGTGAACACAGAGCAAGCTGAACTTTAAAGGCGGCTGAGATTTAAAATACAAACAAACTTATTTTTTGGGGTTTTCATTTTCAATGGTATCATGATGACACTAGTTGGAAGAGAACCGCTCACTTGCTGCTCTTGCTGTCGGATGGGGCCAGAAACACTGCGCTGTGCCTGCAACATCTGCTGCTGAATTTGTAAACGCTGGTACGCCTGCAAAATCATCGAGACAAATTTACATTGTGATGAGACATTAGGAGTGAAATTTAAGATTATATGCTGACAAATAAAAATACATTCTTTAAATTACAGATGAAAGTATCAACAAGATGTCAAAAAACTGGCACTTACCAGTTGCAGCTGATAAAGTTGGTTCAACAGGGTCATATGCTGAGGGTTTATTGGTGAGGTTAAAAGTGCAGGGTTGAGACCAATGTTTTTTGCTGCAAACTGTAAAAGCTGTGCTTGAACCTTTCAGTGAAAAGACAGTCAGAGTTCAGCATGATTTCATCACTCCTACACAATACTCAAGTGTTGTGTCACCAAATGAAGTCAGTGTCACAGTAAGGTGCTAAATAGGGGTGGGACAAAATATTGATAGGGCAATATATCGTTGTCCTTCTCCGCGCGATACGAGAATCAATACGCTGGCACCAAATATTGATATTTTAATATATATAAATAAATATATAAATAGATTTCCCTGCTCCCAGCGTCGCTACTTCATGGCTCTTCGAAGTGGCGCTCAACACATTAACATAAGTTAACTAGCCTAAGAAAAAGAGGTTTTTAACGGGATGGCGGACAGCAGTGTGAGTAAAATAATAGATGCAAATATGCACAGACATATATGTTGAGCGTGTGAACACAATGGCCAATCAGAGGTGTTTTAGAATCTGCTCAACAGCGCTCAAAATGCAAGGGGGAAATGCTAGTGTCAATGCTATGTAAAAAGTCGTTTCCTTTGACAACACTATTCCTTCCCAGGTTTACTTTAAGGAAGCTGGTCAACACTGAGATGTTCCCAGGTTTTATATAAAAGAAGTCAATTTTGAAATGTACCAGGTTTATATAAAACAAGTTGATGAGCAGTTAAATGTGTCAGTTTACACACAAAGAAAAGTTTAAGCTTTTAAAAAGTATAAGCATAAAATGTTTCATTTACTTAAAATGTTAAATTTAATTTACAGACTGAAAAACGTTTTGTGCTGTTTTCTAACAGTTTGGAAATCTGCACTTAATCTTTTCACAGGCATTTTGTTTTCATAATTAGACAGATATCGTGATGTATCATTATAGGATTGTCTAGGAATATACTGATTATCGCAGAATTGCTGTACCGTGATGATATCGGTATCGTGAGCCATGTATTGTGTATCGTATCGAGGTACCATGTGATTCCCACCCCTAGTGCGAAACCAATTGTGTCCATGTCTGTGCACACCTGAGGGCTGAGAAACTGAGGCACTTGAGCGCGAAGACTAGGCTGGGACGAGTTGAGAGGTGGCACTGACGGCTGGAGAGGAGGCTGCTGCTGCAGGGCCCGGGCTTGTGCTGCTCCGCTACTACCAAACACTCCACTCTGCATCTACACAAACGCACACAAAACTACTCATTCGGAATCTGACTTCATGAGGATATGCTCAAAGCGGTTATGCTGCTGGTTTAACGTGGGCAATATACCAATATCTACACAGAAATGTGGACGATGACTAATATAATGCTGAAAAACTGTGCCCCCCCAAAAATATCTGGGCACTTAAGCCACACTTATGAAATTAATATTTGTTTGTATGAATGTCACTGTATTATATAAAACTAATACAGACATAAAACATAAAAAAGACAGACTTTTAAAAAAGTTAAATAGATATACAAAAACAATAGATATGGTTTAATATCGAAGACAAATATACATAGATCCTCATAGACCCACCTGTCTGTTGTTCAAGTTTTGCATTGCAACTCCAAGGCTCTGGCCCGGGAGTGAAGCACTACCCAATGGGAGCTTCAGGCTCGGAGAAGGCATAAACGGTGAGGTTTGGGCATCATCTGCTAGCCCAGCATCCTAAGGAGGAAAGAACGAAAAAAACTAAAGTCAAACAATATCCACCACAACGTAAAGTCTTCTAGATGGAATAACCAGAATGTGCTGATTTTTAATTGTGAGAAGCACAAACCTTGTCCAAGAAGGGGGGGCGATCTGAAGAGGATTCTTTGGAGATGACTGAAGGCCTGCAGCCCATTGGTTTATTGACTAGGCCGTTGTTATAGTCAGAGATTGCCATCCCCCGTTTATCTAGTTCGGTCTTCTTCTCCAAAAGGGCGCCTACAACACAACTAATATTTAAATACAATATTCTAGCAAGGAAAAAATAAACTCTGAAGGAATTGAAGATTTTGCAGGTATAACACCTACTCATGGCCTGATCCAAGTTCATGTTGTTGCTCTTGAGGGCCTCTTCTGCAGGGTCTCTCTGCAAAGGCAAACACAAGCACAGTAAAAACCCATAAATTAACCATTTGCATTAATAAATATAAATTTTAAAAAGCCAATTGACATAGACATTTATGGCTATATGTAAGGGATAATGTACAACTAGCCAGTCAGTATCACAAAATAAACCCCAGGCACAACAGTCAAATATACAGAGGGATATTTGGGATATTTACAGAGCTAAGCAGCACTTACAGGGAAGCCCATGTCAGTCAGCTGCTTGATGAGACGATTCATTATCCAGGTATCATCCTGTTTGTTTGGGACTTTTCCCTTTAAACAAAAACAGAGATCAATGAGCTCAATCTGCAGAATGTAATATGACTAACACCTACATTAAACTACATTTTTACCTTTGGTAGACTCTTTTTGGGTGGGTTGCCCCAGGAGTTGCAGGAGGAGTTGCTCTCCTGAGATGCAGTGCTGTTCCACATGTCGCCGTCATCCTGCTCCCATTGCCCTGCAGACATGCCCATGTCCTCACCACCTCCCCAGCCATCTTGCATAGATTTGGGGGCTGGAGGATGAAAAAGATAGATTAATGGAAGTGTCCATAGTACAGATCAATATTTGCAAATGGTTATGTTTACAATTAAAAGAAACAAACTATTTTTTCCTTGCTGAAATAGCAAAATATGTACAATCCTGCAATGCATTATTTACAACAACAGGGGGCCCTGTTGTTGCACATTTCAAAGCTCTGATAACTAGCATCTGACCAACATCAATTTCCAACACTGTAAATTTGCAACTGGATAATTGCATGTGATTTTTTTGTAATATTTAATTATTATATTCAAATAACTGTAAATGAATAAAACGAACCAGGTTTGCAGGGGGCAGGTCCAGGGGGTCCGTTGCCTCGACCATAGACCTCAGGGCCATTATCACCCCAGCCACCTTGGGGTTTGCCCCATGCAGAAGTGCCATTGTCCACACTTACTGCAGGGGCGGCTGGCTCCCCCCATGAGGGCTCAGGCTTTGAATGGACATTTGTCATCTCACCCCATCCTGCAGAGAAATATTGCAAACTTCAGAACAAGTGCACCTTAAGTTAAGTTTTCACTGCATATTAAGTAATGTACTAAATGCTTTAAAGGTTGGCACCATGCAGTACATACAGTGGGGTCCAAAAGTTAGATATCTTCTACTTTGCATTTTCCCCCTCTACAAATTACATTGCCAGCATAACACATGGAATACGAAGTTGAATTAAAAAAGTTAACATGAATTTAAGAATTTTTTCATTTTAAAACATATATTGTAATTAAAGCTTTGCTTTATTTGAAAAAAAAAAGTAACTTGGTAAGCACCACTTTCTTAAAATGGAATAATAAGCTACAATATTAAATGTCTGTTCAGTTCTTGGCACATGGGAGAACTGAGGATGCCATATTAAATACAGCTTTGGCACAGGGAGTGTAAAGCTACAGACAAACAGCAGAGGGCGTCGGGTCTGTTCCAAGTATCCTGCTGAGGAATAGTGATACTCCCCACAGATGGCGACCCAACTCTAATTACACACTTCCTCCTGGCTCAAACACTATGTTGAACTTCACTCATAGATTGAATGTAAACACTATTCTGTTAGCATGAACTGTTACTCAGTTTGTTTCTTGATTTGTATGGCATTATAATCAAAAGTATAGTGATACATTTTAACTAATTAAAGGTCATTGACAATAAATGCCAAAGAGTCTTGTTTCTTACCTGGATTCATGTGGGTTGTTCTACTGTGAGGCGGTCCCGTTTGATGTGGGCCAGCATTATCAGGGGAAATGTTATTATTGTTTGAGTTTGGCCCTCCATGGCTGTGAGGCTGCATGGGAGGTTGGTTATGGTGGGGATGATGATGATGATGGTTGTTGGGTACATTGTTGGCATTGCCAGGTCCTGGTTTGCCTTGGATCCCAGGGTTATTCCTGTCCCATAAATTGACTGTCTTGTTGTAAGTGCTTGGGTCCCCCCAAGCTGAGGTACCGTCATCGATCTCCATCTTACGGCGGATGGAGGGTGGAGAGGGCTCTTCCCATCCAGTGGGGTCTCCAGTATGGTCAGGTTTAGAACCTCCACCATTTCCTCCACTCCATCCAGAGCCACTCTGCTTTACAGAGCTAGGACCTCCCCAAGAACCCATGCTTCCACTTCCACTGCCACTACTGCCATTGGTGCCCTCTTGAGGCTTGTTATTCCATCCTTGTGGTGGCACACTGGGGCGTTGTGCATCTCCCCAGTTTCCCCCTCCTCCCGGGGCAGGCTTTCCCCATCCCCTGGAGCTCTCGTTCCAGCTAGTACCCTCTCCCTCCCAGGTAGAGCTGGAGGGACCATTTTTCTTTCCATCTCCAGGTTCACCCCATTCTCCTCCAGACCCACTTTCTCCACCAGGTCCATTGCCCCATCCGTGAGATTGTTTGTGCCCCTCAGCCCAGCCCTGTGGTTTGGCTTTAGAGTGACTGTCTTCCCAGGTAGGAGATTTCTCCTCTGAACCCCAAGTCTGACCACTTTTTTGCAGGTTGCCACCTTGGCCTCCGGCTGGGGTACTGCTCCAACTTCCAGGACCACTGGAAGGTTTCTTGTTGCTGGTTGGATCAGCCCAACCAGAGCTAGCCTGGGGTGATGGCATGGCTGTGGCCCATCCAGGTGCAGCTCCAGTACTAGGACAGGGGCCCTCATTCTTGCCTCCAGAGTCAGGTCTGGATGTAGTGCCAGAGTTCGGGTTGGCACTGCCAGAAGTTGGTGTTGGTCCTACTTTGACTGCATTTGATGACGAGCACCAGGCTTCAGTTCCAATGTCATTCTTGCGGTTGGAGCGTGCAGCTTCTTCAATCTCCCAAGCTGTGTGCTGCCGCACTGGTGTTTGTCCCCAGCCTGTGTTGCACAGAACCCGAGGGTCCATATCCTGGGCTGGCAGAATAGGGGGAGCCTCATCTCTTGATGAGTGGTCCCTCATGCGAGGATGGCATTCCATGCTGTCACTGCTTCCCTCACTAGCTGTAGCATTGGCCCCACGGACCCAAGAATTGAGCTGCTGCTCTTGGGTGGGAGAGCATGAAGAATCCCATCCTTTGGCCTCACTGTTGGAATGCTTACCCCAGTCCCCAGTTGAGGCAGCTTGTCCCCAGCCAGAAGTGCCTGAGGCCCCTCCTTGTCCCCAGCTGCTCCCTGAGTCCCAACCAGAGTCTTTTGAGCCACCACCAGACTTGGCATCTCCATTACCCCAAACAAGTTCCTCGTCTCCATTGACTTGCGCGGCTCCTCCTGGAGTTTGAATAAATGAGCCCATGCCAGCAGGGCCAACGCCCCAGTTAGACAGGCTGTGGCCTGGGCTTCTGGGCTCCTGCTTAGTGTGATTTGGTCCATCAGTGTTAAGGTTCTGAGGTTCGGAGATGAAAGACACATTCGTGGATGGGGTGGAGTGTGGCTCTGAGGAGTCACTGGGCACAATGCTACCCCATGTGGTGCTGCCATTGCCATTGCCACCATTACCTGCAGAATTTCCATTGGCACCACCCATACTGCCACTGCTGCTAGAGCCCTGGCTGGGCAAAGTGCCCGGTGGGCTACAGAGATTAGGAGGAGGAGGGTTGCTTCCTCCTGAGCTGCCGCCACCCATGCCGGTCCCTTCATGTCCCAGAACTGGCCAGGCAGAGGGGTTGGCGTTGGGGTTTAAGTTCAAGTTAAAGTTGGAGGAGCCCCAACCCCTGGCTCCCACTGATGTGCTGGAGACTTCATTCTTCCCTTCTCCTCCACTGGCAGGAGAAGGGCCAGAGCCCCAGCCTCTGCTGGCCCCACCCTGACTAGAGAGCAGACCTCCTGAGTGGCTGGCATTGGCTTTGCTGGGGTGATTGGTGGAGAAATGGCCTTGCTGGCCAGCTCCTGTGGCCATGCTCATGCTGCTGATGTCACTGATACTTTCAGTGTCCAAGGGGCATCCTGCAGGTGCGTGGCTTTCTTTGCATGAAATGGAAGGCCACGCCTCCGTATCGCGCTCGTCAATAATCAGTGGATCCCAGCCGCTGCAGCTGTTGGTAGAGGCTGTAGTGGCACTGCGACTGAGGGATATATTCTCATACTGGGCTGCCAGGCCACTCTGTGGGGGCAGCTCTACAAAAAGAATTGGAGAGAAAGAAACAAACTATTAAGATACTGTGAATGTAATATATATATATATGAATTTAATTAATTCATGATATTATCACAACAAGGCATTATTTTCTTTATAGACGACATGTTATTACGAAATACATTATATGTATAAATGCAGTTATCAATACTGCATTAGATTATAATTAGATTTTGGAAAATATTTTTATTTTCAAAAATATAAAAACACTTTCTATACAAATACAAAGTTCTCAGATGATGCATTTTTTAATTTGCATTAAAAAAATAAAAACACTTCAAATCATTCATCTGCTTAGACTGATCAAAACATTTTTTTTTCTTGGATTCCTTTAAGACAAATTGGGTTTTACATCAGCACGGTAGCCATGGTCATAACCTATAAAAATGCACCTTCAAAAATGCAGGTTCACATGTATGTGCTAGCCTGGAGTCATTATTTTTCACTGCTGTCACCATAAAACCTTCTACCAACCACAACCATCTCCCTCTGCTGGACTGACAGGTTACAACCGCACTTTGGTTTCAAAGATGTTCATTCTAAATCTGATCTGACACATTGAGCTCAACATTGAAAGCAGTGCAAATGCACACATATGGATAATAGGATCCTGTTGTGTTCATTCGTTGGCAAATTCTGCCCAGCCTCCTGGCACTCACTCAACCCTGTTGTTGTTTTTGTGTGGCTTTGCATGCGCAGACAGCTCAGTCTGTGTCAGATCTGAGCAAAGCAGCAGCAGCGTTCGTGCACACAAAGCTTTGTGTCACCAATCACGCAAAAAAACCCTTTCAACTAAAGATAAAGAAGAGGGAGTGTATAAAAGAGAGGATAGTGCATTTCCAACACAAACGCTGTCCTTCTAAAGAGTCACTGCGTAGTAAAGGACGCCATTTTATCAAATCTGAACTGAAGCCAAAAAAGCTTAGAGCTGCCATCAACATCTTACAGTGTCTCGCCACAGAAAGTTTATCAGATGAGCTCAGCAAACCTCTGCCCTGCATTAATCTCTAACAAGCAATGCAATAGCTTTAAGGATTTGCGTTTTATTTGCAGTTATTTGAATGGTATGCTTCCAAATCAAACAGCAGCAGTACAGCAGCGAGCAGAGCAAAGCAAAGGAAATGCCTGTTATCAGCGCGTGGAGGATCGTACTATGAGGTTGGAGGGGGTGGGGTCGCAGAGAAGTGGAAAAGTACCTGAAGAGAGATGTCGCCCGACCATCCTGAGAGAAGCACTAGTCTGCGTGCAGAGCACTGGCCATCCCTGTTACAATATGTCTGCTGCTCGAGAGGCTTCTGAGGCTCATATTTGAAATGCTGCCAAGGAGCTGCAGCTCAGTACACGAGCGACCGCCCCGTTCGTCCCTCACAGCTTCGGCAGGATCCGATCTCTGTTCCCTCACCCGGGCTTTATTTATATCTACCTCTATTCCTGATTCGGAGAGGAGACTCTCTCGTGAGGGAGGGGAAAGGGGTTGCATGGGAGTTGAAGGTTAAAGCCAAAAGCATTCCGTTGTGCCATTAGGAGGGAGGAAAAACAAAACAAAAAAAAGAGAGATTCTTTTCTTGTGCACCCTTATCTTCTTTCATGCTTTCAAACTGTCACAAAACATTTAGCCGAGACCATTCAGACTGCAATTAGCACCGCTGCTCACAATAGAGCGAGCTGAATAGATGCACAAAAGCAAGCCAGCCTCAGAGCATAGGCTGCACTGCAAGGACTGCAAACACAGAAACACACACAGCTCCCTGTCATAATGGCTAATTTTTAGTATAGCCTTCTTGTAATATTAAAAGTACAGTGGGTGTGTGAAGTTGTAGCTCTGCATACTAGAGGTGCGGTCCTAAGTTTAGAGGAAAACAACACTTCAATGGCTGAATGGGAAACAGGATAAACACACCAAATGAGGCTCACATGTAGGCGGGCAGGTGGCCAAGGACTAAATGTCTGTGCAGAGTGTGCCCGCTCTTTAATGATGCAGAGGAGACAAAAAGACGACCGGAAAGCATGCATGCTGGGAGAAAAGAAGGGATGGCTCCAGTACAGGAGAGATAGAAACACAGAAAATGAGATGAACACTTACAAAAGCACACTAGCTCTTGGCATCAAGGAGGGCATTGTTTACAAATGATCCCAGCGCCTCCTATATACACAAAACACCAAAGTCCGAAGAGAACAGAGACTCGTATTATACTCCAACTCAGAGCCAGCTTTTTCTAGCCAAATATGCAATGATGTAATCAAAGCCTCATTATTGATTATTCCCTTTTCTGCAAATGACCCTTTTATGAAAATCCTCAAACAAGTAGATCTAAATGCTAGATTTTATTCAGGTTTTACTACCTAAATAGTTATTGGTTGGTTTTGTTTGTGTCTTTCTGTAGTAACTATTGCAGTAAGAGTGCCAGAGTACTATCCAGGCAGCACAATGCAGCCGAGGAAGGGGAAAGGAGTGAGTTTACCATCCTGTGGTGGAGACAAATTAGTCCAGTCAAACACTAGACAAACAGGAGCACACGTGCACACTTTCTCTAAATAGAGTTACCTACAAATTTCTTGCCAACATTTAGGAACACTTAAAACAAAGAGGATGCAATTTGTTACTATTAGAGGTCAACCATTGTTATTTTTACATTTTCTGAAAAATATACAATAAAAAAAGTCTAAACTTTGCCATTTCCTCAAATTAGAAGGAAGATTCCAGTGTATTAGCAATGTTAATCTTAAATTAAACTGAACACATCAGGAGTGTAAATGTGTAATTTACCTATTACTATATTTATACCATGCTTAAATGGCATCTTCGGTATAATTAAATGGTCTATATAAAAATGTTTTGTGTTTAAACCAGTGTTGTTTTAGTATTTTTTGCATTGTATTATGGTTTTCTAACTATTTTTGAGTTGGCTTTTATTTTTATACTTTTCTACAGTTTTCATTAAAATTTTAGTTTAACCTTTAGTAACTATGTTATGAGCTTGCCATTTTTTTTAAATATATTTCTAAATTATTTCAGTTTTAGTTAAGTATTAATACTTCAACTTCTTTCAGCAAGTTGCCAAGGCATCAATTCTAATTTGTTTCTTTTCCATTTTTTTTCCCATTTTTTTGTTTGTTAGTTTTTAGTTATAATAACTACATTGGTCCATTAAACGTTGCAACACATCTCGCTGGTTTTTCGGGGATAAATCTCAAGTCTCAGGACTTCTGCATTCGATTCCTTTCCACTGCAATCAATCTCACTGTTTTAACTAAAACAAATGTAACCAGTGTGAATGGAAGCATAAACTGTGTCATTTTTTGCCCTATGTTTGTATATGCATTCATGTACAAATCAATAGCAGTGATACTGTGGGGCGAAGAACAGGGGGCTTTTACTGATGTTGCCATTTGTCAGTTGTTGCAAAGATGCATAGTGGTAGAGAGGAGGGAGGGGCCAGTATGCATGAGGGTCTTATGCAACAACCATCCCTCTTGATCTACTATACCACAGTCCCGCTCATCCATGGCAGGATGTGACATCAGGAATAGGCTGAAACTAGGCGACCACTAGCATTGGGCAGCAGGGGGCGACTAGAACAGATGTTAGCAGAATAACACATTTACATTTTTACATTTACATTTATTCATTTAGCTGACGCTTTTATCCAAAGCGACTTACAATTGCTATATATGTCAGAGGTCGCACGCCTCTGGAGCAACTAGGGGTTAAGTGTCTTGCTCAGGGACACAATGGTGTCTCACAGTGGATTCGAACCCAGGTCTCTCACACCAAAGGCATGTGTCTTATCCATTGCGCCACCACCACCTGGCATGACAATAAGAACTCATCAAACTAATCAAGACCAGGCAATAAAATAGTACAGAGCAGCATACTGGTATAGATTGCTGACAAAGCACTCAATGCATGTGCATGTGTTCTCTGTAAACCAAAGAAACGGAAAGCTAGCTGTACTGGCTTGAAGCAACCTACTCTACCAGAATATTTTTTCAGCTCTTGATTACATTACTTTTGGGAGGAAGAGAGGCTTCACTCCATTTTACATGGGAAAGCTCTCTTTATCATTTCCTAAGCTGGGCCTTCTCAGCCCGGTCAATTTCACTTCCCGGTCTCAACAGTGTTGGCGTTGGTAGGATGCATGCAAGTTGTATGGGTGTGACAGGAAAAAAGAGAAAGAGAGAAAGTTTGTATGGCCGGGAGCAGAGCCAGCGCTCAGGTCTGTTTGGTGGTTGGGGGAAGAGAACACAGGACTCACTGAGGCAAACAGGCCCATAATGAGCTGATAATTCCTCTGCAACAGCAGGCCTGTAAGTTGTAATCCACTCCACAGAGCAGCCGGCCACACTGTGCAACATAAACCTCAAATCTACATTCAGAAACAAATGCACTAGGCCTTAAAGGTGAAGTGTGTAATTTATGTGCCTCTAACAACAACAACAAACCCTACTGGCTAAATAATGACTCAAGACCCTGGCATTCTGTTTTATTCAGTTGTGCTCTGACTAGCTGTTACCCATTCACACCATTACAAGCTGTACACCTAATCACACTATTACAGGCGTGATTGTGTATACACACAGACACATGAAAATGGGGCTTGAGGCCACACAAAAGTAAAAATGCATCGACTTCTACAATTTCTGAGGATAGAAGGCAAAGCGTTTCTGACCCTTGGGCTGTTTTACATTAGATATCCATGTGACGACTGTAGGAAAGCAAAAGAGACAAGCTAAATGAATACAGCCTCTGTGCTGCTGCTTCTGGCTTAAAGCAGAGCTGTGGGCCATTCGGCTGCATTCCAGTGGCTTCCTGTAAAAACACACACACAGAGAGAAAGCTGGGAGCTCTTATTACTTGCTAGGCTCCCAATGACCGTTAAGTAACATTCAGCGGAACCACAGCTCAGTGCACGTGTCGACTCAAAACATACCCAAAAGCAAACTCAACAAATAGAGACAGAAGCAAGCAGGAAAAGAAATGCAAGTGTAGGTAGGTTTTTAAAAACCATCACAATGCATTCTGGGGCTGCCATACAGGCAATGCACAGTCATGTTTGTTGATCTCTTGAACACAATGGCCAATCAGAGGTGTTTAATTTCATCAGACTCCACTCGCCGCTTAAAACGCCAGAGTTCTGCATGCTTACGAATCCTCTCATTAACAAAGACAAACAAAATAATAGATTAATTATGCAGTGTAGATATCTATAGATTTTAAATGGAACTTTGTAAGATCGCCAACAGAGATGAATGACAGCTTTTTAGTGGTTGTAAATGGAGCGGACTTTACGTGCTTTCGAGGATATATATAATTAATTGAATAAAAGTTTTGTTTTTCATGCTGCTAAGAGGAATGCTCTGCAAATCCATTAAAATAATTGACAATAATTGTGACCAAATAATTCATTGTTATTTTTTATCGCAACATGTATGGTTGTTATGATGCACAAAAAAAATTAAAAAGTAATATATAGAAAAATATGCATGTGCAACAATAACACGCACAGTTTTAATCTACTGTCTTAGCATAATATAACTTGTATATCATAATATGGTTGGTCTCTATTAATATTGAAGACTATATGCTTAATATGTAGCTCTGTTTGACATTTTGTATCAGGGTCCCTGCTCCATGTCTCTATCGCCAGAGGGGTCCTTCCTTGCCCTGAAAAGCGTTGAAAAACCCCTGCTTCAGACCAGAGCCAATCAATACTCTGGCATGGCACATATATGGGCCGGCACATGGACAGTTCTTCTCTCCTCCCAATCAAAGGAGACTCCTTTAAAATCACGCACATTTACTGTAAGCTGTGAATCACCCCTGCCCACAGAGCTGATCGTCTGCCATCTCTCCTTTCTCCTCTCAAACTCATTCTTTCACTCCGCCACATCAGTCGAGAAGCCACAGAAACAGCTGAAGACTGCCAAGTCCACGTACAAACTACAACACTCTTGGCACACCCACACGCCTCCAAACACAGGAAGTAGCAAAAAACAGCTCAGCATGACTGTTTCTCTCCACCTAACTTTCTTTGCCTGCAAAACAGAGACAGCGAAAAAAAACAGCATCCACTACTGCCTGCTGCACATGCACACATGAATGAGTTCAAACAACACTATATAACAAAAAGACCATGATTAAATGTCAACAGGAGATTTTAACAAGACCCTGACTGTGTGATGAATAAATTAGTCCATTTTACTGCCTATTGAACCACATCTTTTGTGCCTAATTAGGGGCTGCTCACACATAATGTACTTTTTCATTCCACTGCTATTTTTGCTATTTTCATTCCACTGTGCAACTTATACATTGTTTGTCTACGTAAACCTGCTAGACCATCATTTCTGACCGTCGTGCTCCGCGTCTCGCTTCTCTCTTCTTGCGGTGTCTCGCACAACACGGCATTGTAAAAATGTGGCACTCAAAAAAAGTTAAACTTAAAAACTTCTACTGGACGCATCTTGCATTCTTTAAATCAAAAACGTGTTATGTGAACGGCCCCTTAGATAAAAAAATAGCTTGACAACACGGTGGAATGGAAGAAGAGCCATTTTTTTAAGCCGTTAAAACTTACAAGTTGTATTTTTAATTAAAATCTAATATTATGCCTGAATATAGTTACATATTTACCGATTTGTTTCAGTTCCGATTCACAATTTCAATTAAATTCCAATTTGATTCTTGGGTATATTGTTGGGTACATTTAGAGTGCAATCAATCATTAAATCCTTTTTTACCCAGCCCTCTTCATTATACCATAAAATTCCCAAAAAATGATTCCATAAAAAATAAGAATGGTCAATTTTATTTTCTTGATGACTTTTCTTTTCAGCTTACAGCATGTAGTGCGAAACTTGGCAGCTGCCTCTCATCGTCTAGTTTTTCTTTTCTCTGCCTATTTGTAATTTGTTTTGTTGTTAAGTCTCCATTTATCACCTCGCTGGTAGATCGTTTATCAATTAAGAACACAGTTTTATATTATAGTTTTACACAATGTGCTGTCTGACCACCACAGCCTGGACAAACCAGCATCCAAACGACCTCCGCCACAACCAGCTCTTCCACTTTCCTCCAACATTTTATAAAACGACAACAAAAAACAACAACAAAAAAAGACCACATGGTCACCAACTTTGGTCGACACAAAGGCCGTGAGATTTTTTCTGGGCTGCACCCTGGTCCCTGACTCAGCATGCTGTCCCGTGTGCATCATGGAGGAGAGGCTGACCTGGGTGGGTCTGGCAGGAGAAGGGCTGAGGTGTAAGGCTGGCGGACACTGGCTGCGCAAGAGCCGTGCTCCCGGCGGGCAGAGGTTGGCCCCGCTTCAGTAGCTGCTTGTGTTCGTGTTGACGGAAACGTGGGGGCACCTCTCTGGGCGGGTAGCGAGGGGCTGCCGGCTGCTGCTGTTGTTGCTGTTGGTTGCTGGAGGGTGCGCGCTTGCCATTGCCACCAGTGCTGCTGCTGGCTGAGGGCACGGACGGGTTGATGGCGGTGCTGGGGTTGGTGGGGGGAGGAGGGGTGGGGCTGGGCTTGGCAGAGTCTGGCACTGTGGACACAGAGATGAAAGAGCGAGAGAAAGACAGACAGAGAGAGAAAAAGAGAGAGAGAGAGAGAGAGAAGGGGGAGAGGGAAGCATAAAGTTAATTTTAGCACATGCCGTAACGAAAGCAAACAGGAAGTGTCTTTAGAGGGATGACTATGAGAGGATTCGGGAGGGATGAGCGGGTGCGAGACCATTGAGGATGTCGGTTCGCCTGTCTCTACCAATCACAGACGCAGAAGGGCGCTTGGGGAGGGAGACGAAAAGAAACGAAAGTGCCGTTTATCTTAATACCTCAGTGTTGTGGAGGAGGTAGAAACAGTTACACAATTAGCCATCAGAGAGACTGATCCAGGCAGATCTCCGCCTGAGGCAGAGGCAAAGATGAAGCAGTGGGAGCACAAACATCTGTGTGAATGAGTGCCGGACTTACGTAACGCACTCCTATCTCACAGACGGGGGGAGATGTATATACTTGCTGGGGGATAAACCACTGTCTGGTGGAGGAGCAGAAGCTTGGAGGAGGAAAAACACCAAAAACTATTTGATAACTCTACTTCGTGGGTTTTTGGGCTTTTATTGATTTTAGGAGCTTCTGAATTTTGAGGCAGAGTGACAGAGGGGGAAATATCAAAATGCATTCAAAGATAGGCCTACACTGATGCATTGCAATTATTCACACAAAGACCTTGTCGAACAGACCACAAAACTTCAAAAAACAGCTCCGCAACCAAGTATTAAGTATGCATTTTAAAGTGTACGTATATAAATGTCAGGAAAAAGGCAAAGGTACAAGACTGCATACTTCATGAGGGAATTAGCTAGTCATCTGATAAACAAGCACTGCAAATTACATAGGCCTAACTGAATGTTAAATGACTACTGAAGCTGTTTGAGAGTGTAGGGAGAATTTTCGATGACATGCTTAACTAGTACAGTCTGTTCATTGCTCGATCAACAAATTGAAATAGACCAAAACAAAGGATTTTGCTGCTTGTTGAAAATCTTTTGATATGTTGTCATTTTAATTTAATCATGTTCAACCACAATCCATTAGAGTTGGGACTACATGAATGATTTTATTGTGTTGATGTAGCATTGCATAAACTGTTAACAAGATTTCCACAATCCATCATGCTTTGCATGGGACTGGATAGGGAGAGTAAATGTTTACAAAGTGTTATTTTATGCATTTTTAACCAAGCTGAGAAAAGGGGAGGCCTCATTCATGTTTAGTGTTCTGTTATGTTGAGGTTTTTGGGGTGTTACCATTGCGGTGATGTGTAGAACATGTGTTTGGGTTGAAGACCTGCTAACAATAATTCAAGGTGCTGAATAAAAAAGCAAATACTTGGACTACACTTGGGCATGCAATGGATGTAACCAGTTTCATATTTTTGCTGCCAACACCTAACATCAAATGTGTAAAGGTATATTTAGCTAATATGTGTAATTGTTAGCTAATGGTTTACTTCAAAATAACTTGATTCTTGATTTTAGCACATTTAAGTTTAGTTGGGTTTCAGTTTCTTTAAGAATTTGATAAGAGATCAAATAAAGAGTTATTAAACAATAAAAAAGAAGTATGCAATGAAGAGTGAAACTGGACTTGACATAAGAACTCATCTTTGTGTAAGTATAAATACAGCGTTTTCTGTCAGGTCTTTAAAGCACTCACTAAAGTCACTCATTAAAGAAGGTTTGTGGTAATCAGGCGAACTACATTCTCCAGCATCCATTGCTTCTTTCCAATAGGCTGGAAAGAGGCTCACAATCACATTCTATAGATTATGCACCGGAGAGGCCCATTGTGACACAGCCTGAATGCTACATGAAAACATGAATCCTGAGCTAGTGTGAACATGTCCTTTCAATTTCTCCCTTTCTCTCTCCCTCACATGCAAGTCCCTCCCCCAGTCGTGGCCCCTTGCTCTCTTTCATGGCATGTTTGCAGCACAGACGCTCTCCAGTGGCGCAGTCGCAGTGCTAAGCTGGAATCGGTGACGCCAATCCCTGATTAAGTCCAGCTCAGCCTGCCTGCCAAGAGCTGGCCGACCAATCGCTACAGATTCCTCCACTCCTCTCGCATACGTGTCTGAGTCAGCCCATTGTTACAGCCGATTATGAACGTGTTATGGGAAGCATACGGACCGCCAAACGCATGGCTAATTTCTCTTGATTATTCTGGGAGTACCTGCATATTCACACTTTGCAGCAAAGAAAAATTGCTGCAGTCAGGGCCCTTTGATGAAGGGTATTCTAGAAGCTTCTGTGGAAACTGTCAGCACTCGTCCAATCACAACGCAGCACCGGCGAGGGGTGGTTTGAGAGTGGAAGGGGGAGGGAGAGGCAGTGAGTCCTCGAATGGGAGATGAGGGGGGAAAAAAAGGAGTCTCTGTGTGTATGCATCTAAATCCAGCTCTCTGAACACTGGACACATGGCCACACAACACAAATCCTCAAACAATTACACCGTTGGGAGATTCATGTGAACTGAAATGCTTTAACTGCTAACCAGTTTACGGAGACTTATTTTAAAGCTTCGTCGCTCTGATGCACACTCTCACGTGTAAAAGCATGAAGGCAACTCGCAAGACCATTGACACAGAGACCTGGCAAGGATCTGTTTTATGTTATATTATGGGTTAATAATAACAATAACAACAATAATAATAATAATAATAATAATAATATACTAATAAAATAAATAACAACATAATAATGACAATAATCAAATAAAATGATAATATAATAATATAACATTTATATTGCAAAAAAAAATTATGAACTTTTTTTGTTGTTTTAAAGTAAACATGTACACAAACAAAAAACAACTCTCACATGATATGCCAGTGGATACAAGACAACATTTATATATGGATTACAGTGATGAATAACTAGTTCATCGGCCCTGAATAGTAGTCCCACTACAAGAATGACGATTTAGACAAATTTTAACTATATAAAAAAAATATTTGTATGATTGAATAATTCATGTAAGTGCTTTAACAAATATGAGCTTAACATTTCTGCTTTGAAACCCACGTTTTGCAAGTGCATGACCCTGTGTATATCCATTGTAAGTGCCATACTGTTACTTAAAAAAAGAAAGAAAAAGAAATGATTGTCTGAGGTAATGGACATTATGCCATCAATGCTGTCGATATACATTGACCTACTGATCCAAGAAAATTATTTTAATTACCATTGTTCTATGGAACAGAAACACTGAACAAACACTGCTTGTTATTTTTATCAAACAAACAAAAAACACAAAAGGCGCTCAGATAAAAAAAAAAAAAATTGCTCTAAAGAGAAAAGAAAAGACTGACACAGGAAAAAGCTTTTGGGGAGGCCCCTAAGATATTAAAGATGTCTGTTTGCAAAACAGCTCAGATGCACTCTGAATTCTCAGAGAATTAAGCAGCATTTCATTTCAAAGAGAAAAAAAAAAGCATAATATATTGGCCCGAGGGAGTATTTTCCATCTTACGGCGTGCTACAGATCTCTCTCTCTTTCACGTAGACAGCTTCATTTACTGTCTGAAGAGAAATTAAATCCTGCATTAAACGTTCAATTCTTCGACTGCACAGGACAGATGAAAGCACTAAAGGTACGAGAATGGTGTAACATGTCTTAGTAGGATGAAATTACAGGACCTGAGCCCAGTCTAAATACAGAGGAGACAACTTAAATGTAAATACAGCACACTGACTGCCCCTCCTACTACAGACACACACACTCCGCACATGCTGCTAACGCGTAATGACAGGCTTTCCAATATGAGCAGTGACTTCAAACGGAGGCCAAAAAGCGCTGAGTGGGTTTATTTTGATCAAAAGCGCTTTCCAGCACCGATTTCAGCCTGTAAGTGAGTTATGAGATGTGAATTAGACCTCACAGAGTGAACAGGTTTTTGAGGTCAATATAATTGAACGTCACTCTCTCTCAATGGCACGTTAGTGGCCGTCTGTGGAGGAGAGAACAGGCAGATATTGTGCTACCAAATCATTATCTGTCACTTTGACAGACTCTGTTGTAAATGCTCCATTTTAAACCGTCCCTGTTTTCCCAAACATTATATAGTTGTATAGAGTTTGTAAAACATAGGCTACAATAATAGTTAAGGAACTAAAATCATGTACAAATGACAAGAAAGTCTGGAGAAAACAAGAATTAAAAATTAAACATTTTAATTTCTGTGGTTAAAATCACAGAAGTTTCTGTGAAATTGTTTGAGAAAATGCTTGGTACTGTTAATGTGATATTAATATCACAAGCCAGTCATAGTTTCTGACCAGTGAATTTCCATGTTTTTTTCATGACTTTTGGTCAATTGTGAGCAGACAGGGTTTAAAAATAATATTTAAGAGAGATAGCACTTTACAAATGACATTTCTTCACAAACGTTTTGCCTCAAAGGACCCGCATTGCAATCAAGATTATTTCTACCTGATAAAATATTTTAGAGCTTAGCATAACTAGAAAAATGTATATTCATAAAATGTATTAAAAGATTTTATTAATTTACATCATTTTTTTCAGGTCTACTGTTAGGCTTCCTTGTACATACATCCTGTTCTTAAAAGAACAACAACAAAAAGAGAGAGAGAGAGAGAGAGAGAGAGAGAGAGAGAGAGAGAGAGAGAGAGAGAGAGAGAGAGAGAGAGAGAGAGAGAGAGAGAGAGAGAGAGAGAGAGAGAGAGAGAGAGAGAGAGAGAGAGAGAGAGAGAGAGAGAGATTCTCTCACCAAATTCTTACTCATCGCATCCTTTCATGTTAACTTTCATTAGAATTTTTTTTTTTTATATATAATTTCTAACCCCTATTTACATTCCTTACTGAGAGAATATTTCTGAAGCAGTGAAACATCTGATATCTTAGTGCAGAGGGTATCCTCTGTTTGTGCATGTCCTCAGGAGCCAGACACATGGAGTATTTCTCCTTAGGGTGGCACTTACACAGACACCTTGTGATGCCTTGTGCATCCCCGGGTCCCAGACTAAGCTTGTTGCTATGGAGATACACACCTTGCAGTTGTTTTTTTCTCTCTGCCTCTCCCAGATCACATCACAGCAGAGCATCTGTCACTTCCTCACAACACAAACAAACCTTACACAGGCTGCTACAGGATGCACAGAATGTAATAAACTGACAGGTCAAACTGAGTGAGCAGATGTTAACAGATAATATAGTTTTAAGCGAGGCATCTTCATGTACAGTTAACCAAGCAGCTGGCTCAGGAAATGATGGGTAGTACTTTTCATTATAACTGCTATGTAAGGAACCATGCAATTTGAATGGCTATGGGGAGGACACAACACTGCATTTTTGTGCTTTGTCAGCAAGAACAGATGCATTAACCAAAAGCATCCTTCACGTTTATATAGAGCAACAATAAAAAATAAAACATAAAAACTCGATTCAATAACTGTGAATTCAGTTTAAAAACTGGAAACAATAACTGTAAATTCAGTTTAATTTTTTTAATAATTCAGCCAATTAAATACTTACTCACCCAAAAGTATGGGGTCAGTATGACTTAAAAAAAGAAAAATTATACTATTATTATTTATTTTGAAGGCAAGGCAAGGCAAGTTTATTTATATAGCACATTTCATACACAATGGCAAATCAAAGTGCTTTACATAGAAGAAATTAAAATAATAAAAAGAAATAAGAATAATTAAAACAGTTTAGAAAAATAAAAAATAAAATACAGTACAGTACAAACAGTCGGATGAACAGTGGCACAGTCCTCATTCAGTAAATGCACAGCTAAACAGATGTGTTTTGAGTCTGGATTTGAAAGTGACTACAGTAGGAGCACGTCTGATCTCCTCTGGAAGCTGGTTCCAGCATAATATCTAAAAGCGGACTCGCCATGCTTAGAGTGAACCCTTAGTATTTCTAGCTGATATGATCCTAATGATCTGAGTGATCTGTTGGGTTTATATTCAGTGAGCATATCTGCAATGTATTGAGGTCCTAGGCCATTGAATGATTTATATACCAGTAATAATACTTTAAAATCAATCCTAAATTTAACTGGGAGCCAGTGTAAAGACCTGAGGACTGGTGTGATATGTTCATATTTTCTGGTTCTGCTCAGAATCCTGGCGGCAGCGTTCTGTATGAGCTGCAACTGTCTTATGGTCTTTTTGGGAAAGCCAGTGAGGAGTCCATTACAATAATCCACCCTGCTGGTGATGAAAGCATGCACAAGTTTCTCTAAGTCTTGTCTGGAAACAAAGCATCTAATTCTTGCAATATTTTTCAGATGATAGTATGCTGATTTAGTTATTGGTTTGACATGACTACTGAAACTAAGGTCTGACTCTAGTGTCACACCAAGATTCCTGACTTGATTTTTGGTTGTTTGACCCCTGGAGTGAAGGTATGTGTTCACCTTGAGAACTTCATCTTTGTTTCCAAACGCAATGACTTCAGTTTTGTCTTTAACTGAAGAAAGTTTTGACACATCCAACTGTTGACTTCATCAATGCATTGGCACAGGGAATCAATGGGGCTGTAGTCGTTAGGCGATAGGGCTAAGTAGAGCTGTGTGTCGTCTGCATAGCTGTGGTAAGCAATTTGGTTCTTTCTCATTATTTGGCTCATTGGGAGCATATACAGGTTGAACAGGAGTGGTGCAAGAATTGAGCCTTGAGGGACTCCGCATGTCATGGATGTCCACTCAGACTTATGGTCTCCTATGCTCACATAATAACCTCTCCCCTCTAAGTATGACCTGAACCATTTTAGGACTATCCCAGAAAGCCCCACCCAGTTTTCCAGCCTGTCAAGAAGTATGTTATGATCGACAGTGTCAAATGCAGCACTGAGGTCGAGTAGTACCAGCACTGATAATTTGCCTGAATCAGTATTTAAGCGAATATCGTTTATTATCTTTATGAGCGCTGTTTCAGTGCTGTGGTGCGGTCGGAAACCAGATTGAAAATTGTCAAAGTATCCATTCGAGCATAAGAATTTGTTCGAATTCAGGCGATGCTGGAGAGAGGGAAAAAGTGTCTGGTGAAAGGGGCTGTTTATGTAGTTGTTGAAGACATTTTTATGTCTAAAGACGTACTACGTCTTACATTTCTTAAGCATCAAATCATATTTGAATGATTTCTAAAGGATTATGTGATACAATTGCAGTACTGCATATCACAGGAATAAATACAATTTTACAATTTATTAACATCGTTATTTTTAAACTGCAATAATATTTTCTATGTCTTTTTGATCAAATAAATGCAGCATTGGTGAGTAGTATACTTTATATCTGTTGATTATTTTCCTTTTTTTTTTTAATGGAAATTGACTGACACAAATGAACAAAATGTTATTTATAACAAATTAAAGATAAGTGTACTATTAATGTGTGGCACGGTGGCTCAGTGGGTAGCACTGTCGCCTCACAGCAAGAAAGTTTGCATGTTCTCCCCCTGCCACAGTCCAAAGACATGCAGGTGTGTGTGTTTGTGTGTGTGTGTGTGTGTCCTCCCAAGCTATGTAATAGGGAGGGTTGGAGAAAGACCTGACAACCTACCCTGGAAAAAAACATTGTCATGAAAATTCATGGACGGTTTCTTGCCCATAGAATCACCAAGAGTCGGATACGACTGAAATGGTAATATAGATAGATAATATTAATGCAAATTCACATTATATTAAAATTAAAAAGACTCGAAACGATAAGAAACTAGAAGTATGACTAGCCATCGTAAAATAGCCTATAAGAGCAAACCGATTTTTCCTGTTTGGGTGTCAGATATACCACTATAAATGTAACAGAATCTCAGCATCAAGCATCATACAAAATGGCTTGAGATCTGTATGTGTGCTTTGCCAACGTTGACTAGCGCTGTATTAGCTCAAGCAAATAATCTTTTGTTTTTACAGTATCAAACTCTAGATGTCAAACAAAATAGCCAGCTCGTGGTCAGAGTTCAATACCCTGCAGCAATAAGATTAGCTCTAATACGATCTACACAACCGAGAGTGACGCATGACTTGACCCTGCCAATGGACACGTTTCAAAGGCTACAAACATAAGATCATTAATCAGTGGAAGACATTGCAGGGAAATAATCACAACGCTCGCCTATCATGCTAATCTCATCGCTTTCCATGTTTAACCTTGCACGAATGAGTCCGGAGATCTTAATTAGCAGCGTTTAAATATGTAGCTGTATTTAAGGCCTGCGGTTTCTCGCAGAGAGATGAAAAGACCCACACGAGGAGGAGACTGGGAGCTGCTCTACATGAAAACTGGAGTGACTGGGGACGTGTCTCATGGGACGAGCACAGAGCAGAGAGGAATCCTTCCCATATTCACCCTCAATTAACCGCACTTCAAATGAACACCCTCCCCTCCTCTCTGGCACATGCTTTTACTCTTTAACAAAGAGTAATAAAAAGATCGGATCGTCATAACACTGACACTGCATTAATATTGTCGGTTTAATTAATTGTACAATTAAACTATTCACTTCAAAAATGAGTTGTTTCAATAACAATAAGCTTCAATTCCTTATGTTATGCAACTTTGTTTTACTAGCGTGACAGCAGATCAGCTGATTTCAAAATGTTGTAGTTGTTCCAGTAAAAAGTAGCAGTATAACGTAACAATGTAAAATATCACTTTGTATTACACACCAGCAAACTGAATCAATACTCAAAGGGACTTTCCTACAGTTGCCTTCATCATCTCTCTAAAGAAATGTTGGGAAGTCCGAATCATTTTAGTGCAACGATTAATCCAGACGGCTTTTTTTAATTAACTGCTTCATAAAAAGATTGACTCATTTAAATCAGGAACTTCTGAAAGGAGAATATTAATATTTAGTTAAATACTGCTGTTTATCAATGTACACTACCGCTCAAAGTTTGGGAAATAAAATTTAAATTAACATTTATGACGTTACATACAATTTCTATTTCAAATAAATGCCATTCATTTAAAATTTCTATTCATCAAATCAGCATATTAGGATGATTTTTGAAGGATCATGTGACTGGAATAATGGCTGCTCAGTTTTGCATCACAGGAATTCATTAAATTTTTAATATTTATTAAAATAGAAAACATTAATTTCTTAATTTCTATAATTTTACTAGCTGTATTTAAAGGTGACATATTATGCCCCTTTTCACAAGAAATCTATGGTGTCCCCAGAATGTGTCTGTGAAATTTCAGCTCAAAATACCCCCCAGATCATTTATCACAGCTTGTCAAATTTGCCCTTTTTTGGGTGTTAACCAAAATGCGCCGTTTTTGTGTGTGTCCCTTTAAATATCCTTTACACGAGCTTCGGATACTCCGGCAATAACAAAATGCGATTTCTCACTCATCCAAAATCTCAGAAATAACCAGTAGCGGAGTGCAGCCTTATGGAGAGACTCAGGAAGAGGTTGCAACTTTTTAGATGCACCTCGTGACCTATTGACACAGTTCCCTGAAGTCTTTATAAGACAGCTGTGGCATTTTTGGGTCAAAATACCACAAGGATGTAGCCCGAGCGAGAGATTGCATGCTTTTCTCGAACTTTTGCCATTGCGTTAGAACTGGTTACACTGTTGTCGCTTGCGAAAACCAAATGGCGGCGCTGTCGTGGGTGGAAACGTGCAGATGAAGGGGCAGTAATATTATAATAAGTTCCCCTTCCTACATCAGGAGGGGAGCGAAATCTGCTCAGCTTATTTTTTGACATGCTTGCAGAGAAAGGCTTACCTAAACAAAGTTACTGGGTTTTTCACGTTTTCTGGGTTGGTAGATGCACCGGGGACCCGATTATAGCAGTTAAACACGGAAAAAAGTCAGATTTTCATGACATGTCCCCTAAGTTGCTCATTGCTTTCGTGCCAGATAAATTGATTGCTCTCTTAAATAGCTTAAATGTGGTTAGCAAAAAGCAGTTAGAAGATTGAAGTGTAGCTCGCTACTTCACAAAGTTTATTACTTCATAAACTATAGTTTAAATACTTAATTTAATAAATTATGATTGCTTAGCCTCAAAGTAACTTTCCCAACATTGTGTCATAACAATGAAGCCCCAAATTTCACTGGGGAATCTGCTATCTTTGAACTCAGGCCACTTCTTAAACCAAAGCAATTTGCACAAGCCTCTAATCTGGGATTGAGCACCGCTAACTGCTAAACACTGAGGAACCACACAGTACCTGCCGCGTCTGACACCCTCGGCTGGAATTAGTCCAGGCCGGGTCTTATGAGCGAGAGCTTTTTGATCAAAGGAACGTGCGTGAAGACGAGCAGATTCCAGAGCTTGGCTCACCTGACCTGTGCTACCGGTACATATCCGCCTACGTTCTTTCACTCCACATTCTACCAAATTGTTTGACATCCAGACAAAAATGGTATGAAGACCGACAGCTCTATTATAAGCCATTATGTGCGTCTCCCACCATCCCTTTATTCTACTATAACCACTATGGTGGGCCTTTTACGCAGAAAGTGATGTACCACAAATCAAAACACACACTCAAGCACAGCACTTTTATAAATCAGAGTCGTTTTTTTAAAGGGAGATGGAGCTAGTGTGAATACACATACACGGCTGGCAAAAAGACAAGATGGCGGTAGGCTGCACTGCCTAAGGGAGGCTATAAATACTGACCCAGTCAGAGAATGTTTCTGTCTCCCCACATACACGCACACCACCATCTTCAGCGGTTCAAACACACACTCGCTCTAAATCAGCAAAACCACCAGAGCCTTTTTCGACCATTCGAGAAATTCAACAGCAGCAGCATGTCTCACACAGTGTCCTCACCAGGCACAACACGATAAAACAACAGCAACATGTGATAAAATGTTCTTCTTCTGTGTTGACCGGTGTGCGACAAGCCACACAGCATTTTGTCGAACGCTTGCTTTCCATTTCTGTGTTGTTGCACTGCGCCTCACCCATAGTGAAATCTCATTGGTCCAAAATCCAGCTCTACACAGCTGTTTATTAAACAACAAACATTCAGTACTTTTTGCAGTGCTGGATTCATTTACTCATCAGCCAGGCATCCTGAAGAAATATTTGGAAAAAACACGTAAATTTGTCAGATTGGTTATTTGTTTAGTGGCTCTCTGGCAGTAAGTTTAAGTCACTTTTGTTACAAAAAAAAGCATCTTAAAAAAAAAGCCAGTAAATTGTTTCCATTCTCACACAACACATGTAACACTGAATACAAGAAAAAAAAAAAAGGAAAAAAAAAGAAAGCAGGCCAGCAACAGCATATCGACATGAATTTGCATCACCATTTGTGGGATGTTGTAAAAATAGTTACCCATGTAAAAGTGCAACAATTGAACCACAGTGTGTTCGGTTCTCAATGCAAATCAACAGGGCTTCTTTTGAGAGCCTGCTGCTCCTCAGAGAAATACCGACAGCTGACTAACATGCACGTGAATGTGGAGAGTTGGCAGAGTTTCTTTATGAAATTCAAACTGTGCCAGCCATTACAAAGAAGAGACTTTGACGGTGACAAAAGTTGGCACGGCACACATTTTACAGGACTTCAACATACTCAGCACATTTTTCATGATCTGAATGCGCAAGAAAGCACACATCTTCCCAATCTCACCATAGGAGTCAAAGCAACCCACAGAAAACGACATGTCATGAAGGTGAAGTTCAAATATACACTCAGATTTGACAGAATTTAAAGGAGAATAATAGATAATATTGTCATTTATATATACAGGGTTCCTACACACTTCAAAATTCCATACTTCCAGACTCAAGTTTGGTGTCTGTGTTACTGCCAAGAGACGTTTTAGTAACAACAAAAGTGAATTTCTAAAAAGCAAGTTCAGAGCTTAAAACAATGAAACATCCAAAAAAGCATGCTCCACTAAGCCATGAGTCATCCTTCTGCTCGCTGCCCTGCATGCTCACAGTGGGTAGCGGCTGCCCTCTCAGATAGGATGTCTGGGTAAGGACTCATGGAGAGGCAGCCTGTACTCTGTTCATACAGCGAATGCCAAGGTCTCAGGGGATCAAACTCCTTACGAACTGAGGAACTCAAGGACGAACAGCCAGACTGAGTCATTAGAAGTAATTAACGATGTCCTAACTCTGCAAATATGGCATAGGAAGGAGCTGTAATGAGCAGGTTCTTAAAGTGGAGCAGGTGTTAACCGACAAAACCTGCGTGAGCTATTCAGCCTGACATAGACCCCTCTACAACTGACCACCATATCAAACAGACTTAAGGATTTTGTTTACACCAAGAATGATAACAATAACAATAAATATCTTGGCATCCACACCAACAGACGATAACGTTCTGTTCATTATAAGTGTGTGCTGCGGTTACATCATCTGCCGCTTTAAATGCCCTCGCTCGTTTATCAGTGGATTCTGATTGACTGTTAATGTTTTTATCGTTCATAAGCTGAAAAATAAATAATTCTGAAAGTAATATTTTATCATTATCAATATTTCAAACTTTATAGTTACAGTAATCTTAACAGTCTTAACTTGGTACGAAAGGGCCAACAGTTTCAGATCAAGCTTTCCTGATGTTTAGAAACAAGACAATCTAAAATCACTACAATAAAATACAGCAGCAGTCTCAGTGAAATATTATAAAGAATATTTGACAAAATGACATTTATTTGGCAACTCTCAACTACAGGTTATATTTTATACCTATTTTAGACCCATGATCTATGCGTTTCTCTACAAGATGAGGTACAATTCGAAGAAAATATGGTTATAATGGTTCAACCAAAAATATATATTTTTTACAGATATTACTCCACAGAAAAAGTATAATATGCACTTGTGATTGAGAATATGTTGTTTAGTATATTTTCAGATTTGATGACCTGACCGTGCAAACCTTCGCAAAATACAGCATCTAGTTCTTAAAAATACTTGCTAACGCAAAACTTTATTTCCCAAATAACTGATAGAAACTCTTCGAAATTGAACAGGCTGCTGTCACTTTAGGACCAAACGCACGGATCCATTATACTGGTACACCCATCTGTTTACTTCTACTTGAGACATAACCGGCTGTGCTTACATAAATACTCCACTGTCTCCACACGATGAGCATTTTGACATAATTGTGCGTGTATTCGCCCATTCAAGTGTAATAAGATGTGAAAGAGAACAGAATTTGCGATCACATGCCGAGAGAAGCGGCTTTCTGTGCTCGCGCTTAGCTTGCGTGTCAGTCAGTTCGTGCACCACATTGAGTTCTTTTTCACTGCTTAACAGTTTTTAACACAGAGTACGTCCCAAAATCGCAAGTCTCCTTCTGAGAGAGGCAGCGTTCTGTGCACACACTTTGACAATGTGCCAGTCAGCAGGAGCACCGCACCGAGATCCTTTTCAGGATATATTGCATTTATAACTAGGGATGCACCGAAATATTGACCGAAAAATACGAGCCAAAAATATGCTGCTTTGCCCCTCAGTGTTCAATGACCAGGTTTCACTCTCACGCAGCATGTTTTGTAACTTTGCGCATGGCTCTGCTTCCGAAGATACACAACTTTAAAGCGACTGCTCAGTGTTCCACTCCGTGTGTGCGCTGCACAAGAGTGTAAAGCAAAGTCCACTCAAATAACATGCCGCCATGAAATTTCTCTGTAGTAGAGTTTCGTATTCGTATTATTAGTGTAAATATATATATATAGGCTTGGGAGGGTTACTTTAAAAATGTATTCCGTTACAGTTACATTAACCATTTTACCATTGTAATCCTGAAAGTATTCCCCCTTTTTTCAAAATGTAACAATAATCTGATTACAACGTTTTTTGACGTAACTGTAACAAATTACAGTTACTGGATTTTTGTATCCTGATTACATAACGCCGTTACATGTATTCCGTTACTCCCCAACCCTATACATATATATATATATATACAGTGAGGAAAAAAAGTATTTGAACACCCTGCTATTTTGCAAGTTCTCCCACTTAGAAATCATGGAGGGGTCTGAAATTGTCATCGTAGGTGCATGTCCACTGTGAGAGACATAATCTAAAAAAAATAATCCAGAAATCACAATGTATGATTTTTAAACTATTTATTTGTATGATACAGCTGCAAATAAGTATTTGAACACCTGAGAAAATCAATGTTAATATTTGGTACAGTAGCCTTTGTTTGCAATTACAGAGGTCAAACGTTTCCTGTAGTTTTTCACCAGGTTTGCACACACTGCAGGAGGGATTTTGGCCCACTCCTCCACACAGATCTTCTCTAGATCAGTCAGGTTTCTGGGCTGTCGCTGAGAAACATGGAGTTTGAGCTCCCTCCAAAGATTCTCTATTGGCTTTAGGTCTGGAGACTGGCTAGGCCACGCCAGAACCTTGATATGCTTCTTACAGAGCCACTCCTTGGTTATCCTGGCTGTGTGCTTCGGGTCATTGTCATGTTGGAAGACCCAGCCTCGACCCATCTTCAATGCTCTAACTGAGGGAAGGAGGTTGTTCCCCAAAATCTCGCAATACATGGCCCCTGTCATCTTCTCCTTAATACAGTGCAGTCGCCCTGTCCCATGTGCAGAAAAACACCCCCAAAGCATGATGCTACCACCCCCATGCTTCACAGTAGGGATGGTGTTCTTGGGATGGTACTCATCATTCTTCTTCCTCCAAACACGTTTAGTGGAATTATGACCAAAAAGTTCTATTTTGGTCTCATCTGAACACATGACTTTCTCCCATGACCCCTCTGGATCATCCAAATGGTCATTGGCAAACTTAAGACGGGCCTTGACATGTGCTGGTTTAAGCAGGGGAACCTTCCGTGCCATGCATGATTTCAAACCATGACGTCTTAGTGTATTACCAACAGTAACCTTGGAAACGGTGGTCCCAGCTCTTTTCAGGTCATTGACCAGCTCCTCCCGTGTAGTTCTGGGCTGATTTCTCACCTTTCTTAGGATCATTGAGACCCCACGAGGTGAGATCTTGCATGGAGCCCCAGTCCGAGGGAGATTGACAGTCATGTTTAGCTTCTTCCATTTTCTAATGATTGCTCCAACAGTGGACCTTTTTTCACCAAACTGCTTGGCAATTTCCCCGTAGCCCTTTCCAGCCTTGTGGAGGTGTACAATTTTGTCTCTAGTGTCTTTGGACAGCTCTTTGGTCTTGGCCATGTTAGTAGTTGGATTCTTACTGATTGTATGGGGTGGACAGGTGTCTTTATGCAGCTAACGACCTCAAACAGGTGCATCTAATTTAGGATAATAAATGGAGTGGAGGTGGACATTTTAAAGGCAGACTAACAGGTCTTTGAGGGTCAGAATTCTAGCTGATAG
This sequence comes from Rutilus rutilus, assembly GCF_951802725.1. Lineage (NCBI taxonomy): Eukaryota > Metazoa > Chordata > Actinopteri > Cypriniformes > Leuciscidae > Rutilus > Rutilus rutilus. The sequence continues at coordinate 40,464,679 of NC_140209.1, read as the reverse complement.
ACAGGTGTTCAAATACTTATTTGCAGCTGTATCATACAAATAAATAGTTAAAAAATCATATATTGTGATTTCTGGATTTTTTTTTTTAGATTATGTCTCTCACAGTGGACATGCACCTACGATGACAATTTCAGACCCCTCCATGATTTCCAAGTGGGAGAACTTGCAAAATAGCAGGGTGTTCAAATACTTATTTTCCTCACTGTATATACATACATATATATACATACATACATATATATATAGTGTTAATATATTGATATTTAATATAGGCCTATTTTCTGTCAAAATTTTGTGTGTTACTTAAAAAAATTTATATATATTTGGTTATTTTATTGACTTGTACTTTTAAATTCAGATTCAGTAAAATGATTAAACTTCATTAAAAAGTCTAATAATAAACCAATGATACAAAAGAAATGAATAATTATATATATAATAGTTCTAACTAGAACCATTGATTGCAATCACTGGTAAAAAATTTTTTTTACATGCAATATACAATACAAAGTTAAATGGGTCACAGACGTCCTTTCTGGGATTGAAACTATCTTAAGGGAAACTGGACCAAGTGAGCAAAACAGAAAGTTTCTGTGGCTGAAGGGGCAGAAACAACAGAAATCTGGTTTAGCACATTAACAATCAGCAGCAAATCTGATTAGTCCTTGAGGTATGCGTCTATGTGTGCGCATATGCAAATTGAGTTTAAGAGAATGAGTTAGAAAGTGAAAGGAAAAAGAAAGAGATTTGGAGGGGGGAAAAGGGGGATGGTTGTTTTTTCAGTTGTCTAAAAATCTTCAGAGGCCTTTGAGCTTCTCTGCGGCCAAAACCAAAAGACTGACAGGAAACTTAAGCAGGCTCTCACACTTTCTTTCACACAGTTCCACTGCTCCCTTCCTCCATTGACACAGACACCTACAGCGTTTTCCAACTTTTTTTCTGTACTTCTTTTTCTCTCTCTCTTTCCTCATTCCACAAAAATACTCTGTCGGTTTGGCAAAAGCACTTCCCTGTGAATCTCTCCAGGTTGTGTGCATGTGTGTATAGGCCCCTCCTGGGCCTCTCTTGAAAAGAGAAAGTTGGTCTTGAAGTCATCACTGCTTTCTCCACGAGTCTCTTTAGAGATTCATGCCTCAGAGCTCACCCTCACCTTTCTCTAATGATACAAATGATCTTTAGGTGGCATCATGCTGAATTTAAAATGTCCTTTCAGAATTCACAGAACATATTGTCGGCATAGGAACATATTCAATATACTTGTTACTAAGGCAAGGCATGGCAAGCTCAAAATCATTTTAAGTGGATTTTTGTGGTCAGAGTGGTCAAATAGTAGGCGATAAGTGGGGTCAACTCTTTTTTTCTTTTTCTTTAGCTTTAATATTTATAGTGGCAGGGCTTTAAAGGGGACACAGAGAGCACTTCTCAGAGAGCGTTTTAGCATGCTGAAAGAATAACAGAAGTTGTGTCCAACCATCAAACTTCAGAACTCAAGACAATAATTGTCAGTCTTCAAATCGCTTGCTGTTATTCATGCGTAGGTCTCTGTTTTTATAATGACTGACAATTTTGTGCACTAAAGGTTGCATAATTTAGTCATTTTCTTGGATGAATACCTGTCAGTTACCACACTGAACAACTGCGATTAGCATCTAAACATCGCTTAAAAACACATTTTTGATGGCATTCACACTGGCATGCCCTAAACCACCCTAGTTATAAATAGCTTCCTTAAAGTGACAGTACACTCCCCAAAAAATAAAATCCAGTCATCATTCACTCACTCTCATGTTATTACAAACCTGTATGACTTTCTTTCTGAAACATAAGTGAAAAAATTGTGAAGAATGTTGGTAACCAAACAGTTTTGGTGACCATTGACGAAAAAACACAAAGACATTTGACAAATATTTTAAGTTCCACAGAAAAAAAGTTTTTCGAACAACATAAGTGACTAAATCATGACAGAATTTTAATTTTTGGGTGAAATATCCTTTTAAAGCCAACTAGTTTTTCAAACAACCCACTGAATTGTGCACATCCTTACCATACAACTTCATCAACAAAAGCCAAATTACAAGGAAAATATGTTGGGGTGGTTCAAACATCACTTTATCTACTTGTTTGTATCACATTTGTCAGACTATAAAAGACCAGTCACGAAGACAGTATCTTGGGGTAAAGCATTTAGAAGGCTTAGGCATAAAAAGGTCAACATCGATCCAGGAGGGTTATACTACACTATCACGTTCGACAAACGGTCCATCTTACTTTAGTTTACACAGAAGAAATCTAACACACACACATCGAGCCACCCAGAAACAGGTCAGCCAAATTCAAGAAGATCTAAGACAATTCAGACATATCCTTATCAGCTGCAGATAATGTGTGTCCTTAGGTACCATGGCGCAAGAGGGGATAAAGAAAGATGTGAAACAAAGCAAAATCAGATTAGATCTAATTAGCAAAGCTCCACGAATGCCCCTAGTGTACTCCGATTAAAGAAACAAGAGATTCTAAACACTGACTCACGCAGTGATACAGAAATTCGGGGGATGAAAGTGGAGAAGAAATAGCTTTGCGACTCAATTCTCCAGAATATTTTGCAACGTAAGTTTCCTGTGCGCACTAAACCAGCATTCCCTCCTGCGTTAAGTCTGATGTTTGAGAGTTCCAGCATTAGCAGATGCTCTAATGAGATTTATGACTGTCTATCCCTCACATGACATAAGCCCCTCTCCCATCTGCCCCATGACAACCCTGAAAAAGCCCTTTCTGCCGTCTAAAATTTACTGCCTCATACCTCACCCCTCTCAATGACGGCGGCGTGACCTGGCCGATGGGGTGAGGAGACCAGAACCAAACATGTCAGCACATAACCTCCTCTCCTCTCCTCTCAATCTAAGATCTGCTGCTTAACACGGAATTAACCAGGACCTACTAACAACCAGACTAACATAGAAAATATCCCTTTGAATGAATGGGTGTTTCTTCACCTACAAGCACTTTTTTTCAGCTTGCTTCTTTTTGTAAAATTGTTAGGCTTTTCTCCACATCTCCATTTATTTGGCTACTTTGCAAACATCATTTATGCACATATTCTATTGTTTTATACTGGTCCCAGACACAGATATAATCTAAAAAAATGAAAATTCATAATTTGATAATCTATGATACGCCACAAAAGGAGCAAAATAAACAGTACGATTTTAATACTTACTATGTGAAAACTATTTAAATCTTTACACAAACTACAACGGTCCTTCAGTTGTCATGTACATAAATACTAAAATGAATAATATAAAGTTAAAACATAAAACAGTATAAAAATAGAATTCAATTGTGTATTTAGAACTAATCTAATGTTAGCTATGAAATTAGTCCTAGCAAGATAAAGTCAGCCATTTTAAATTGTGATTTTCATTTAAAAAACTTTAAATGTCATTTCCATCACAGAATTCAATCAAACAGAATACATTATTTGAGGTATGATGGCAATAACAAAAATGACAAAAAATTATTCACTGTTGAACACTAAAAGTCCACAGGTACCCCTTTTCCACCAACAAGAACCGGGTGCTGGTTCAGAGCCAGAGCCAGAGCTGGTTCAGAGTTGGTTCGACTGACGAGCTTACTAAGAACCGGTTTGCCTTTCCACCGGCTAGAGAGCCACAACAGAGCCAGATCTTACGTCACTGTATACGTCTCATGTTGCCCAGCAACCGCTAGTGCGGTAGCGCCAAACACAAACACGCCAGGCTTGTTCGAGATGCATCGGCTTCTCGCAGATCGATCGCCGCATGACATCAAAGCACTGCGATAGCGATCTAAAAGCACAAGGAGTCGTATGCTCTCCAAACACTCCCGCAGCTCCGATCGGTCCTCGCCGCTCTGATGCATCTCAAACAAGCCATCAACAATAACGGACGTTGCAATACTATGGACGCTCATGGGTTTGCAAAAATACATCGGAATCCAACGCGTTCGTGCAGCTCGCCGTAACTTACATAGACGGATATTATAATCGAGCTGCTATTAGCTCGACTAGCTGCTATTTAAAAATGGCGGTCACAAGTTTCTATTCGTCTTGTTGGTCACGGTAACCCCGCCCCCAGCCCCTGACGCAAGCGGTTCTTTCTTGGCTCCGTTCTAGACCCTGCAATGATTTGGTGCTACTTAAGAACCAGTTTTACTGGTTCGGAGCTGGTGCTTTGGCGGTGGAAAAACAAAGAACCGATTTGAAACTAGGCTCTGGCTCCGAACCAGCACCAGCTCTGCCTTGGTGGAAAAGGGGTAAGGGTCAAAAGTGACCATAGTTGAAGAAACACTGATGCCGCCGGTTTACACGGATTTCCATGATAAATACAAAACTGTGAACAATGTATGTTAAATGTTTTATGCTTAGCACCTTGTTTGTGAATAATTCCTTAGATATTACATTAAGGAAAACAATCCTGATTTATTAACATTCAAATTTCAAATGTTTAAAGCGCAAACGTCTGAATACCTCAGCATTCACCAGTAGTGGTTGATTTGTCTCTACCAACTGTTGTGCCACTCACTCAATTCACCCACGTAAATAACTGCGCAGATTCTGATCAAATGTACTGCAGTCCCACAAGAAACAACCGTTATAGCGAATGGTATTACGTTTGTGTTAATTAATTCTGACAAAAGCATTTAAAAATGTCTGCAGCACATGCAACGTAGGTTTTGCCACTCTATCTGGTATGAACATATCTGAATGGAGAAGATCCTTGAAAAAGAAACACTTTTAACTTCATGCTTTAATGCAGCACTGCAAAGAGAATCATAACTGACCTTTGGTTTTCTGTTCAGCAGCCTGTAAAGAAAGAACAAAGGAAGACTGAGAGATGAACACTTTCACAGGTCTAGTGTACAAAAGCTTTATAACAAAAAAAATGTGTCGCTTCTGGAACAAAAATAAAAACAGTACAAATGACTAGTGGACCATAAATCTTGGAACATGTAAGATGGATTATAATGGATATCTGCTTCAGTATTATGCTAAATAGAGATCAAGCTGGATGTGCTAAATCAATCCAAAGAGCAGCAGGATGTGAATGATACATTAGTAAATGTACACACTTTGTAACTCCATGATGTCTAAGAAGTGAGACGCACAGCCTAATATCTATCCGTGTTTGAATAGAGTTTCACAAGCGGACATTAAACAGGTTGTTGTGAGCTCTAGGTCTTCAGTTTGGTACCTGTGCTTTACGCTGGTGTAAAGATGTCTCAGAAGCTTATGACAGACTCAGTAAGGTGTCCGCTAAGCAGCTTTCATAAGGAGGACGCAAGCAAAAGATTCTAGGTGAAAGCTTGTAGGTCATAGGAAAGAAGCCCTCACCTTTTTCTGAGCAGCTTCCTTCTTTTTCTTTTCCTCTTGCTTTTTCTTTTTCTTTTCTTCCATCAAATGGTTCTCCTTTTGTGTGACGTGTTTTGTCCCAAGGCTGTGAAAAAGATCAGTTGTGAGTTATTTTGGTCCTAATCTTTAAAAACACATAGAGACAATTAACTAAATAACTCCCAAACATATTATAAACAACATTTATATTTGTCGTATTTCTAATAGAACATTTTAAGATAAAATTTTTAGCAAATATGATATTTTCTAATTTATTTCATTTCTAATTTATTACTTTATTACTTTAATATTACTACCCACAGAACCAAGGGCAGTACTAATTGGAATATGATCTAAAACCTAAAAGAACCTAAGTATGCATTTTCTTTTTACGTTATACAGTAGCTGATTTAAAAAAAGAAAAAGAGAAGAAAGAACCAACAAAATATTCAGTGTCTGTTAATGAAGAAAGTGAACCCACAAATGTAATAAACTTAGTGTGGCTTAGCCTACATTTACAAAAATCTGGTTTACCACCAATAATAAGTCTGAGCCACCAAAGATAAAATACTTAAAAGACATGCTCTCCTCTAGTATTGAGAGAAACACCAAACCGTACATTCATTAGATAATACAGACCAACCTGCATGGAGACGAAAAGCAGAAATCACTGATTTAAACTAGATTTGCACAAATAAATGAAAGCAGCTGCATCAAGTAAAAAAATTCTAGTTAAATAAAAAAAATAAAAAATCCATCTGTGAACAAAGCTCAAAGGTATTAGAGCTGGTCTGACTGTTTGCGTTTAGGCTATGTTAACAATAGTCAGAAAAGAATGTTAACAAGAAATTCACAGGAAAAAGGATGTGCTTGGGATTTAGAGGAACATTTCTTTTAGGAATAAAAACATTGACTTTGAACTTTCTTCGTTGTATACCACCTGTTTTCAGTAAACTCTGCCTGAGTGGATGAATCAGAGATAAACAAATGTGACATGAACCAGATGCACCAAAAAAAAGATTGATGGAAGCCTATGAATGACTCTTCTTCTCTAATAATCACCAAATAAATATTTGAAACGAGAGATGCACGGTATAATCGGCACCATACAGGTGGTCATCACATATCAGCTGATACACTACTGTTCAAACGTCATTATCTTCTAAAATATTTTTGAAAGATGTCTCTTATGTTTGACTAGGCAGCATTTATTTGATCAAAATACAGTAAAAGAGTGACATATTACAATTTAATATAACAGACTTGTATTTGAATATATTTTAAAAATGTAATTTATTCCAGTGACGGCAGAGGTGAATTTACAGCATCATTACTCACATGATCAGAGTCATTTTGCTGTGGTAGTCAGCGTTAGCGGTGTTAAACCGTGTTCGGACGTACATCGATACCGTTTTGCTTTTTTTATAGAAATAAAAATCATTTAGATCAGTTGGACAATGGACACTACAATTATAACACTACAATTGGAGTCAGATTTCACTTGTGATGAGAGTAGGGAAAGATGACTGACAAGACAATTGCGGAGGATTCAAGTATTCGTTTTGTATAAATAAAGGGAAAGTTGTATTAAAGATCTAATGTTAAAGATCAAAATAAATGCAACAGATCCCGAGCGTCACTGACAAATATCTTATCTTGTCACCGTGCGAATTCAAATAACAAAAATGTATAAATAGATCATTTAATTGCTTTATAAAAAGACTGATCATTTAATACCACTTAAATCTAAAACACTAAATTTTTCATACTGCACATCTGTGTGATGCATAAATTCACTTGTAGTAGCATTTAAAAACATCAGTTTTAGAGATTTATTTTTAATTATATATTTAAATGTAATAGTATAGATTGTGATACCATCATTGGTTATCAGCCAAAACGTGAAAACAAATATCAGTCTAAATGTCTCAGTCCATAATGACCTTTGCTTTAGCTTTACCTGTTGTGTGAGATTATGGGCAGAATTAATGAGATAAATACACATCCCACAACATAACTGCCTACATTGTTGGTCTCTTGTGTATTTATGATACGGTCCAAGTCAAAGTCAGTATGAAGTACTGTAGGAAAAAGCGGTAGGTGGAGGAAGGAGGGGAAACGAGCGAGTTGAAGAGACGGTGGAGATGAGGTAGCTAGACGCTCTCTGGGCACAGAGCCAAAAAATGTCAGCGCTGCAAGACAAACAACAGAGCTGAGAGCCCTCGGGAACCTGCTGGCTAGCAACAGCAGCCTACAGAGGAAGAAATCTGCAGCCTCTCCATCAGACACAATCAGGCATTAGAAACCCATAACTTCCGAGCCATTTGAGAAGACCAGACCTGACATGCCAATAAACCCCTGGATAACACGAAAAACTCCTTTAGTCACCCAACCGCACTCAACAAATAACAGACAAAAGAAAAGACGGGTTGAAAGAACCTTCAGAGTCTGATTTTATTTCCACAGGCAACTATACAGTGGTGAAAGTGCGGCGTGAAATCCCGTTTTATGAATTCCAGACCATCTGTATGGCACCTTTTTAATTCAGCAGAAGAAAACTTCCAACCAGCCTGAATGCCAATAGAAAACAGCGAAAGGTGATTTTTCATACGTTCAGATCCTGGCGGGCAAACATAAAAATAGCTTTTTGGTGGATTGACTCGCAGTCATAGCAGTCCGATGACTTTCATCTTCCTCCAAAGTCACTAATGAAAGCACTTTCACAAGCTCTGCTGACAATTTATTGCCCTAATAGATCACACAAATGCCTTCCATAAAGACCCCTGTCATTATACTCAAATCACGTAGGTCTTTCGGCGACTGCACATTTGTCTCAATAAAATGCAAAACATCCAACAGTTCAGCACACTAATGGACTTAGCATAAGAGGAAACTCATGTAACGGGGGACTAAATTGAGAGTGATCAGTTCTGAGGTTATTAGTGATGCATCAAGGAAAGAAAAAAAAAAGTTGTCAAACGAATTTTAGTGAGATTAGTACAAATCCTGTACACAGCCATGGCTTTTCATTCTTCATTCTTTCGGTCTTACGGGAGCTACGTTTACATGACAACAATGTACTAAAAATAGAAACGTTTTTCCTTTCCGATTTTCGCATACAGCCGACACCATTGTCAAAACGATCCCCGTTCACACGGATCAGCGAAAACTATTAAAAACGCTGCATTCTGCTGCCAGGCCAGGAGTTGACGAGGTCTCTTTGTAAAGAAACACTACGCGCCTATCTGAACACGTAATACGTAGCACATGACGTCACCGTTTTCAAAAATGTGTGTTTTTGTAGTTTACACAGAGATAATTATGGTACTGTTTTCAAAAGGTTGTACTTTGAAACCCATTTTTAAAAGTTAGCGTTTTCAGTCCCCCAAAACGTGCTGTCGTGTAAATGAATGGCCAAAACGCATACAAAGTTTTCTGGTTTTACTTGAAAACGGTGACGTGTAAACAGCCTATTCCACTGCACCTATGAAACCTCTAAGGCAGGGTTTCTCAAACTTGGTCCTGGAGGGCCACTGTCCTGCACAGTTTAGCTCCAACCCTGATCAAACACACCTGAGCAAGCTAATCAATGTCTTCAGGATCACAGCTAGGTGTGTTTGATCAGGGTTGGAGCTAAACTGTGCAGGACAGTGGCCCTCCAGGACCAAGTTTGAGAAACCCTGCTCTAAGGTATAGTTCACCCAAAAATTTTAATTGGTCATTATTTACTCACCCTCATGTCTGTTTTTCTTTTTTTTGGTCTATTCAATGAAAGTCAATGGGGTCCAATGTTGTTTGAACTTCAAAATATCTCAAAGAGCGAACTATCCCTTTAAGGCTTAAAAGCCTCAACATACTCACGGCAAAATTCTTTTTCGTTCTTCGTTTTGAGGTAAAACGAAGTTCGAAATAAAAGCATTTGATATAGCAATGTAAACTTTACTGACTTTACTAGAGTGCTTTCAGATCAGATGCTTTTCTTACGCTTTTTTTTTTTTTTTTTTTACAAATGTTCCTGTTTTCTTAGTTTTGTTGTGTGTTTATTTTGTTACCGAGAGGAATGCGCGCAGCACATATTTACATATTCATTTAACCTTCGCTCTCAGCAGTGTGGTGTGGGTGGCATCAGATATTCGATAACAGTATATCTCTGGTCACGTATTTTTAACTTCGTTTTACCCCTAAACGAAGAACGAAAAAGAACTTCGCCATGAGTAGATTGGGGACCAGACGTGCCCACGAACTTCCCACAATACATTTACTGGCCATCTGTGGCATACTGCACACAAAACTAGTGAAACTCATAAGCTTTTTTTTAAAGAAATTAATATATATTCATCAAGAATGCATTATTATTGATCAAAGGTGACAGTAAAGACTGGTACATTATTACAAAAACAATTATATAATTTCAAATAAATGGTGTTATTTTGAGCTTTCATAGAACAAATCCTGAAAAAAATGTATCATGGTTTAAATACAAATATCAAGCAGTGTTTTCAACATTGATAATAATAAGAAAAATGTCTTGACCACCAAATCAGCATTTTGGAATAATTTCTGAATGATCATTGGACTGAAAACTGGAGTAATAATGCTGGAAATTCAGCTTTGACATCACTGGAATGAATTACATTTTTAAATATATTAACATATTACTTTTTGATCAAATAAATGCAGCCTTGGTGAGCATAAGATACTTGTTTAAAAAACAACAAAAAAACACAACCCAAAACTCTGTAGGGTTGTGTATGAAAGCACAAGATATTTAGAGTTTTGTTTAAGGCAAGCAAACTATATAGCTTTGTTTTCTGCCAGTGAAATAATCAATATTACTATTGGGGAAACAAACAACACTGACCGTAAAGTCAAAACACATTTCAACAGTTCAGGGAGACTGTCATCACGGCTTATTCTAGATCAAATTTATCTGTGCCAGTCTATTATTGTGGTATCTATCCATTTCAGATTTACTCACCCCTAAACACCACAAACTGTGGCTCGCTTTTCATGTCGGTCAGAGGGTCTCTTCCTGTCTAAGTGGCCAGAAAAAGCCACAAATATTCTGAATATCATGAAACATTCATTTCAGATAAACTATCAAATAACTGTTACTTTTTCAGCACCTCACAATTGGTCTAGAGCAGTGTACAGATTTATAGACCACATTTCTCAGCCCTGTGTGTTATTAAATGTATGATATTAAGACATCCTTATAGGCTAGATGAACAGGAAGTACTTAACACCTTTACTGTAACTGAAGGCTGCCATTTTGCAGTTGACCAAGCAGGTGAAATGTGGCATTCTAAAAATAAAAAAAGCTTTTCAAAAGGTTAATGAATTCAGATAACTGCTACAGTGGGTCTCAGAGTGGCAAACTTGCCCTTGAAAGACTCTGAGCTGCCCTTTGGCCTGCGGTTTTAAACCAATCAAAAAAGAATGTAAAAAAACTCAACCTCCTCACATCAGACCTGTGTGAATGGAGACAACAGCATAGGACAAAGCATGCAAAACACATTATGACAGCTATTCATAACATAGATAAAGTCTCAAGAAACTTAATCTCATTTCCAGACGTTAAGATATCAATTACATAATTAAGATATGAAAGAAATATCTCTACATCAATATCATCTATTATGATGAACAAGTCCTATGAGGGTCAGTGGGACACAGATCCGGTCACAATCTTCAGAGATCAGCATAAATCTAACTTTAGGAATGACAGCTGTTGGTTATCTGACCAAACAAATAAAATGATAACCCAGGTTGATTCAAGGCATTAATGTCAAAGTTTGACAAGAGACCAAGATCTATACTAAAAAAAAAAATGTTTCAAAGTGAAAGGACTGTGGGAAATAATGGGACATAATCACTTAGCTATAAAACCTTACCTAGCATAACTAGTCTGATACCAGTGACTGTGACGAGTTCAGATGGGAGCCTCTAGCCTATTTTAGATTAGAATACAGATGCTAAACTGATACATGTGCCAAATCACCAAGTGTAGAAAATAGCAACAGTTGCATGCAGTTGTAAAATGTGTATTCAAGAAAATAAAATGCACACACAAAACAGAAAATGACAGTTGTTCGCAGGATATAGGCAAAGAGATAAACACCTGCATGTAATCCAGCCAAGTTTTGTTGAATCAAACATTTTATTTTAATCATTTACAATTAGTATTAGTTATTTCATTCTTTTTTTCTTTTTTTTAACAAATAGTGATTTTAGTTTTTTTTTTTTTTTACAAAAACCAGTTAACCCTAACATTGACCTTAGAAATATCACGCAACCCATGGTTTTATCTGTGGTTACTATGGTCTTGCTCAAAATGCCACAGTAAAGGAACTAAGGTTCATAGGGGAATCATGCACCAGACTCAGCAACAATGATTCCACTTCAATAACCAACAGGGACAAATGACCAAACATGAAGCCACATGGTGCAAATCCCAAGCCACAGTAATGCTGGTAAGGCTTTATAAGAACAAGCTGAGAGGGGCAATGTGACCTAAGCTTTATGGTAATCTGAGCATTAAGTGGCCTCTTTTTGTCTGACCCTTCTTCACTCCTGGAAAACACACAGCCCTTTTCAAAGGTCTGGCTCTGACAGGGGGACCCTGACCCTGTGAGGGGAGCTGAAACTTCCCTGCCAAATTAGCAACTGCACCACCACAGGAACAGTCATGGGTATGTTTGGCATGAGTGCTGTCCTCAGTAGCGTTATCATGCACAGCCAAAAACAGTAATCAGTGTGCTTGCGAAATTTTACCATGGTAACCATAGTGTCAGTCTAAATCAGTAATCGCCACCAAAACAAAACGATGGTAATTTAGTAGTAATCTCGTTAAAAAGTCAAATAAATAGTGACAGGAAGATTCTGGCAGCTTACGATATTTCTTGTGAATTTACTTACTTCATAGTAGTAACAATAACCGACATTTTGACGGAAACTAACGTTAGCCTATCACCAATTTTTGTAAAAAATTTACTCTCAATTGGTAACTTAAACATGATTTCGAGAATAAAACCTCTCGAATTCTCCCCAGAAAAAAAAATAACACTTAGAAGCTTCAAGGAACTTGAGGAATCTGAATACGACCAGAAATAATAGTAGCTTCTTCGTGAGATATTTCTAATCCAAACCCCATGAAAATATAAACACCACAGCGGTTCTTTCTCTATCGTTCATCGTCCAGGGTTAACGTCATTGCAGAAAGACTGTAACATGATTCTCCATAACAATATAATGTAAAACAAACAAATACAAAACGTAATGAGTTGCCTTAGCTAACATTTTACCATCAAAACGACGTGACAGGACTCCCCGCAAATCCTGGACACATATTTACAAAACGCACCATTCGAGCGTCAAACTCTAGCGTTAACTAAACGCAACAACGGGCAAATCATAAAATAGATCACATTGCCAGACATTACGCGCGCGTATGTATCTTAAAATCAACTGGAATCCGATAAGAAATAAGGCTTATCTCGCCTCTGTTTAGAAAATGGGCAAATGTTGATGTTCGGGGAAGTAAACATTTGCATACGAAAGCTATTTCTAACCATCAAAACAGAAAAGACCGTGCATGGTGTTAAATACCCTCATCGGCGAGCGTTTGAACACAGTATGCCTGGTTTTAGTGATTTCACTAGGCTAATTCTTCGTCCCTCTCAATGTCACTGTCTGTCTGTCAGAAACAGCTCCAAATAAATTCCTAAAATGACGCAATATCACTGTATACCAAAAAATATCACACCCCGCCCACCTAAATATTATAACCGTTTTAAAAATATCTCGTCTTACCTTTTTTTTTTTTCTTTTTTTTTTTGCAGACGGAGCAACTGCGGTCTGCTGTTCAGATGTGATGCATTCAGATGTGATGCATGAGCTGCATGGTGTTGTCGATACCCGTACTGACACAGATCAGATATTATTCAGTCAGGACAGTCACAGGACACTCGCTCCTGCAGTGAGCTGCAATGGCGAGCCTGGCTTTCCAGTTGAGGAATTCACCTCTCAAAATGCAGGGGAATTTATCCAGATGCGAAAGAAAAAAAAATGTCAGCGCAAACAGTGAAAAAGACAATTTTGCACGTCAGCAAGACAGCTTAAGGTTGATCAGCTTTAACATTACGACGATTTTTAGGAGCAGCTACACACGCGCGCACCCACACAGTCGCGCGCACACTGGCAGTTTGAGCTTTTGTATTTTTTTTTGGGAGTATATAAAGTGCGTAAAGGGAAATATTTCAGCATGCCTTCAGTTCGCTAATGCGTATGTAAACGAGTCCACACGAGTAAATGTCCCGATGCTCAGAAGGTAGGGAAATTCCAATGCATCCATTTAAAATGATACTGCACTGACGTGAAGCGTTCACTGGATTTTCGTTTGTGGCGCTCCAGCAGCCATTTTGTTGAAACTGACAACAGCGGCTCAAGTCTCAGTAGAGTAAAGCAGGAAGTGCCCCCATTCCCCAGAGGCACGTCACGTGACTTCAACTAACAAACAATCCAACCCCTATGTTAAAATATCGCTCCACCTTTACTGTTGCTATGACAACGAGGGTCGAGGAACTACCTCGTCCCTCCCCCAACAACACAAACTCATGCAGGCTTATACCCAGAGCCATCCGATCCCTTGTGTTTCTCTAAATTGATTAATCATTAATCGGGCTTTCTCAGCAATACCTAAACATAGATAAAACCATAGTTGTTCTAGCATCCATTTTAGTTACAAGGTTTACGTACCACATTAAATATGTATTTTTTAGACATCGTTCCACCGGCAGGGGGCGCGATTTCAACAAACCACTAGACATCACTTGGCAATCATCTCTCAATAATGAGCTAACTTGTTAACTGAAACCTAAAAACAAATGAACATACAATCATTCAATGTATTATCCCTCACTGACAGAGAAGGTGGCTTTCAGACATTCCTGTTTTGGGGGGCTGCTAAAATACCCTCTTGACTGACACATCTTGACTGACTCACCAGCTGTTAAATGCACTTTTTTCTCTAACAAACATCAAAACCAAAACAATTACTGGTTTAAAATTAGGTGTGCTCCATAGTGATTTACAGCGTTTGATCGTTGTTACAAATAAAATATGGTATTGTGTGTATTGTAGGCCAATATGTAATTTTGTGTATGAGATTTTCTGTATTTATTTACACCACTTTATTCAAATAGAGAACATGGTCTGTTTTAACACATTTTGTCTGCAACAGTTGTTTTTACATCTTATTTGTCTTATTTATTTGTTATTTTAATCTTCTTGAGATGCATTAAAGAAAGTTTCCTCACAGAAGCTGTGATTCCACAATTTGGGACACATGCCTGGTGTTATCAAGCATGGCTTTCATAAGGCAACTACTCAGCTTATATTTCATACTGAAATATAGGCTTAAAAGTGTAGCATGTAAGTATATGGTCTCCATTTTCACACTGCAACACTGATCCGCCTCTGTCCCATTCCAGCTTACAGCTTTATCGCATAGACTGGGAAAGACAAATATGATCTGGCCAAACATTTCGCTGAGCAATGAGCCAAAACCCGATCTCACTAAGGACTCATCTTTCTCGCTCTCATTAGCATTCATCCACCCAATGACAGCCAGAGCACTTCTGTTGGCCAGATGAATCTGAGAGGATGGCTGGGTCGCTTTAGTTAAAAGACAAGGGCTCGCCGATAAAGACGTGCAGACAGACCTTCAAGGGGCCAATTAAATAACAATCCGCCCTAATGTCATCTGCATATGGATTACGGCTGAGATATGTAATGTGGTGGCAGAGGAGAAACGTGATTACCGAGTGTGTTTAATGATGAAGTACGTATAGAGGCATAAAAGATCAGCTTGGCAGGGAGGGCTAATCACAGCTTATGGCAATTAATCTCGCTTGTCGTGATAATTCAGATTCATTATTCACCGCGTCACCTCTTCAGCACAGGAGCAATATCTCAGAGTTGCAAAGGAGGCAACCCAGACTTCACCCAGGCACTGAAAAGTCATGTCTTGTGGGAGCAACTTAAGACAATAACATAATTACTTTTAGTGTGCACATGCATCGGGAATGTGTGTTGATTTACAGACCAATGTTCAGGTTGCCACAGTTATGGGCAGGGCATTTCTGAGTTTTATTAATTTCCCTTGAGATCATTTAATGGATAATGGCAGGAGATGGAGCAGGATCAGGCTTTGCATGCTGCATCACAAATTACAATGTCCGAGTGAAATGTTGAAATTACAGCATTCTAGCTGTCACATTCAAAGAAGAATATAGTTCAATTGTGTTAAAAGAAGCCAGATAAATTATACAAAACAGTGGTAACAAGCCATTTATTAATTTATTAACCATAATCAGGTCAATATGGAATAATAGCGTTAGTATTATTTATATTATAGTATTTATTCATATTTTGAATTAAAATTTTATTTTTAGCAATTTTGTTGTGCTTTTGTCATTTTATTATTTTATTTTATTTATTTGTATACATTTTTTAGTTTTTAGTCATTTTAGCACTTCATTCTAAAATGTTTAAATGTTGTCAACTAAATGAAATAAGTTTAAGTTTTCCATCTAACATTTAGCCTATATTTTATTTCAGCTTTGTTTGAGTTAACAATTTTTTTTAAGATTTCGTTTTATTTAAAAATAACAACACTAATTCAAAGTTCACATCTTTTGCACCTGTTTTTTCCTTCTTAATTTAAATATGTCCAATAAAAGTTCAGAATTTGCAGCTCTGTTTAGCATTTACCCTGTTCACATCTAATATGTATAATTACATAGATAAAATACATATTATTATACATAAAAGTTCTACAATTATAAAGTTATAAAATGATAATATAATTATAAATTATAATTATATTATTAAATATTTGAAAGATTGAAGTCCATTTAGGCCTGTCCATAACTGTCCAGCTACCAAAAAATCCATCTCAGTTCTTCAGCTCATATGCTGATGTTTATTTTAGATACATAAAATACATATTATTATACATAAAAGTTCTACAATTATAAAGTTATAAAATGATAATATAATTATAAATTATAATTATATTATTAAATATTTGAAAGATTGAAGTCCATTTAGGCCTGTCCATAACTGTCCAGCTACCAAAAAATCCATCTCAGTTCTTCAGCTCATATGCTGATGTTTATTTTAGATACATCAGCTTTACTTAGCTTGTTATAATCACGCACGCTTGTTGAACAAGCATTATACCTTTGTGGTCTCCATGGCATTAGGGCAGCAGCGTAGAAAGGTTAATCAGATTTACAACACACATAACCATAATTGGCTTCTTTTATAGATTCAAATGAGCAATTAACTACAAGCCGCCTGTGTTGCACTTTCATTGGAAACCTGAGAATGTGCTGCCATAATAGTTTTGTGAAGAAGCCCACAGAGGCAATCAGAGCTTCCTCTTAAGCCTGCAAAGACTTACCCATGGCTATTTGGAATACTTAATTCTGATTGGTCCATAGCATTTAGCATTTTCATATATGACAATGGTATCAGACAGGTCATTGTACACTTTCAAGTATAAAACCAACCACAATGTCATGCTCTGGAGCAGGGGCGTAGGAATGACTTTGACATTGGGGGGGACACTATGAATCAACGTCCATCCCACCACCATAATAGTAACATACAGTATGGTGACGTGGTACAACATGTATGGAATCACAAACAGCAAATAAATAATCAAAATCATCCAATCTGTTTATTATTAGACAAATATTTGAGTTGTGAAACATAAAAGTGTACAAGCCCCCCTGTAATGGCAGGCAGAAAGGAGAGTGGCACATTACAAGGCAAATATTTGATATGTACGAATATTTTGAACATTTTAAAGATAAATTCATTAATCTGGTGCATTTGGAGTCACCCGAATCTGCTGTTAAAAAAATAATAATCCACCCGCAAACCGCCCGAACCAATGATATTCTTTGATTTAGATATCTGCATCTGATCATCACAATTATTCAGATTCTCAGTGTTAAGCATGATAATATGGTAAAATATCACACTGAAGGCTGATTTAAAAATAACATTTATTTAAAATAAAAGTTCTTCTTTTGGCAAAATTACATTTCCTTAATAGCCTAAACTTCAAACTTAAATTGTCAATGTTTCATTAAATCACTGTTGGAAAACACTCTTATCGGAATATGTTTTTTACCTTTATAAAGGGCTCCATCTGTCATTTCAAATTCTTAAATTTGATCAATAGTCTACATTCAGTTAGAATAATAAGACACTAGGCTGTTACCAATCAAATTAAATAATTTACATTGAACAAATAAAACTGTAGCCTATTAAATGAGATTATTAATTGAAATATTTAAAATTCTCTTTCACTCAGTCCCTTCAAAAAAAACAAAAAAAAAAAGACTGGCGTTCCAGTCCAAAATTGTCATGCCCTTCACTCGTTAACTTCCCTCCAGAAGTTGCACGAGTGCCCACTACTGGCGGAAACTGCGGTGGGCTGAATTGGAATGTCCTAAGCCCTTGATCACTTGGAATCAGCTATGGAGTTTATTTATTATTTAAAAATTTTCCCTTTAAGAATTTGTTTAATGCAGCATCCAAATGTATATAGATATCCATAGAACCATAAATATCATGGGAAAAACGGCCGCCTCATAATTCTCTATGCAGGAAAAACCCTCTTTGTCGCGCTTTCAAAATAAAAGTTACAAATGTACAGTTTTTGTCCCTGCGGTATAGGCTAATTTTTGGGTGGGACACATGCAGCATTTTCCAATATTGGGGGGGACACATCCCCCCCGTCCCCCCCGGTTCCTACGCCAATGCTCCGCAGATCAATACATGTTCTAAAATTAAATCTAAGATGCATTAAGTTTCTCTAAAAGAAAAAATGCATCAGTATACTCAAAACAAATCTGTTCATCTTAACTTAAATGTGGTCCTAGACCATAAATGACAGAAACAAACCCTCTGGTCTCATTCTTTAATAAAACGATGAAGAGCTCTGGCCAATAGCACATGGTAGAGAAAAGACTTCAGCCGTGCACTGACATGAGCTGTAGAGACAGCTGTCATGCTTTGTTTATGATACATACATGAAAACTTCATTCAGATAGCCTACATGTAGCTCGATCGGATACTGTGTTTCCATGGGACTGGAGTCTGCCATAAGAGCATGTTGACTGAAATCAGCACAAGCTTTCAGGAAGGAAACAGTCTACAAAGAGAGCAAAGACTAACCACAATAGCTCTTCAAACATAAAATGAACCACAGTGAAAAGAAATCTTTGAATGCATTTTGTTGATGGAGCCTTTGCTCAGCAATGGGAACAATTGTAATTCCTCATCCTATCTTCACCATTATCTCTTATTCAGTTGTTTTTATGTACAACAGAGTAGGAGATCTTTGAGCTCAAAAGGCAGACAATAAACAGAGAAAGAGCATGACCTTAGCTCTTTCCTGATCTACTCTGTCTGATATAGTAAAAGGGGAGGGGGCATCCTCTTTGCCATTTCTTATTCATTACACTTTATTGATGGAGATAGATGGAGGGTAGTGTGTATATGTGTAATGTGATGCAGAGTGAGGTATGCATGCTGATGGGATAAACAGTGGGGTCCAAAAGAGTGCACTAGTTTTCTAAGTAAATGCAACATATCATTACAAATGATACAATATTGGAATTATACAATATTTAGCATAACAATGAGAGCGAAAAGTTTATTTGGTTTGTTCCTCTTTTGCTTGAATGATTTCAAGTTAAATTTCAAGTTAAAAATTTCAGAATTTCAAGTTAAAAGCTGATGATCATGTTCTCGATCAAGATTTGAAAATATTAAAAAGCATCTTGAGCTTCAATGGAAGCAAAAAACACGTGATCGTCTCTACAAAGAGTCACATAAACAAATGTCACAAATTTTGATTTGTGACCTAGTAATATTGGAGTAACTTAAAATAGTGAGGTGTGTCCAGCTGTATTCAATAACGACATTTCAGTTGAGTATATAATCAAGTAGTATACCGCGGCAGCCCTCGTGTGAAGCCCTCATCGTGTAAAGACCGAAGACTGTAAAGACCAGCGACTCTACCTGCGTGACTCCACCGAGCAAGGACACTGACAAGTTTCTGTTTGAGAGACCTCTCTTCACTATGTGCTCCCAAATCCCTACTGTTACCAACACACGTAAATCAAATGTCACACGCAGGAGGCAGTGCAATCCTAACAACCTGCGTATACTTTTCCTGTGTCTTCTAGTACATTACTCTCTTTTCTGTAACGACTGAGACAAATCAGACAGAATTATTTGTTATATTTAACAAATAATCTTTAAAACTCACTCTGGGATCTATGGTCCCATCCCCCCAACAAGGGCAAGAAGTAGGGCTGCCATCTTCAGAAAAGGAAAATAAGGGACAATCGTGATTCTTTATAAGGGACACTCAAAATATTTGTACTGTACCACACAGTGTATGTCATTTCAGTGTCTGCAGTTAAGTGTGTGTATAAAAGGTTCTCAGATATAAACACATTTGTTTTGCTTAACCTATCAATGCACAATTTATGCGCAAGAATGCATTAAATGTGTTAAAAGTGACAGTAAAGACATTTAAATGTTACAAAAGCTTTCTATTTCAGATTAATGCTGTTTTTTTTTCATCAAAGAATCCTGAAAAAAATTTACACAACTGTTTTCAACATGGATTTCCCATTACAGTATCACCGTGCAAATCTACAAATGCATACATATGTTCCTGCCGCATTTTACTCGCATACACTTAGTTTGCAGAACAAATTAAACCGACAAACTAAACGCTCTCGTGGTGTCTGCCATTGCTAAGCAATCATGAGCCGCGTTCTCCGTGATGATGAAGAAGTTTCAGCAAATGATAAATGTCTGATATAGCCCTTGCATTAGCTCTACTGCTAGATATATTGATGGAGATGAGCAAGCTATGATCAGCTGTTCGTCCATCTTGGCTGAGCTTTCAATGTTTTTACGGAAAGGCCAAATCTGATCGATTGGTTCGATGTCACATGACCTGCTTGCGGCATTCTGAAAAGTTTAGATTTTTTCATCTCGCTGCGGCATAGACGCGCCTGAAAAAAACGAGCGCTACAACGGCGTTACAACAGAGCGCAAAAGACGCAACATATGTGAAGCCCCTTAGTTAATGGTTAGATCAGCGCTGCAGTCAATAAACGGGACAACATTTAGGCCCAATATACGGGACGTCCCGGCTAATACAGGACAGTTGGCAACCCTAGCAAGAAGGGTCTTGGTTACCATGACTACGATCAGATAAGTTGGTTTTATTGCTGTTAAAAATGTGGTCACGTGGAAAAAAACATTCTGCTAATGGCAGAAGTCTCTAAACTCATCCTTTCCAATCCCCCTACTACATGTACATGTCCGCTTGATCCTATTCCCACTCATCTACTTCAAGCTATTTCTTCTTCGGTTGTACCCGCACTCACTCACATCATCAACACCTCTCTTCACCCTGGTACCTTTAAATCCAGCACATCTGGAAAGTTAAAGACCAGTATCCCTTCTTCCAGTCGTTGGAAAAATACTTGAACGAGTGGTTTTCAACCAGATCTCTGCCCTTCTTACACAGAAAAACCTCCTGGACAACAACCGGTCTGGTTTCAAAAGTGGACACTCAACTGAGACTGCCCTGCTCTCGGTTATTGAAGCTCTGAAACTGGCAAGAGCAGCTTCCAAATCCTCAGTTCTCATCATGTTGGATCTGTCTGCTGCGTTTGAGTTAATTACCAGATCCTCCGGTCAATCCTAAAAACGAAGGGCATCCCGGGAACCGCACTCTAATGGTTTAAGCCATACCTCTCAGGTAGGTCCTTTAGTGTGTGTCGTGCAGTGGTGAGGTGTCTACGTCGCAACACCTAGCTGCTGGGGAGCCTCAGGGCTCAGTGCTTGGACCACTTCTCTTCTCCATCTACATGACATCAGTAGGATCTGTCATTCAGAAACATGGTTTTTCATATCACTCACACAAATCCAACCAGAGGATCCGACGGTTGCTGCTCGCATCTCAGCCTGCCTGACTGACATTTCTGGCAGGATGAATAATCACCACCTTCGACGAAACCTTGCGAAGACAGAATTGCTTGTGGTCCCCGCCAACCCAACCCAACACCACACCACAACTTCTCCATTCAGCTATAGGTTCGTCAACCATATCTCCATCAATTAAGGTCAGCCAGGAACCTTGGAGTTGTGATTGATGATCAATTGAACTTCACAGACCACATTGCTAACTGCCCGGTCCTGCAGATTTGCCTTATACAACATCAGGAGGATCAGGCCCTTCCTATCAGAGCATGCTACACAACTTCTTGTCCAAACGCTTGTTCTATCCAGACTGGACTATTGTAATGCTCTCTTGGCAGGTCTTCCAGCTTGCACTGTCAAACCTCTGCAACTGATCCAGAATGCTGCAACTAGAGTGGTCTTTAATGAGCCGAAAAGAGCACACGTCACTCCTCTCCTCACAAAATTACACTGGTTGCCAGTTGCCACTCGCATCAAATTCAAGTCACTGATGCTTGCCAACAGAACTCCCTTTTACCTAAACTCATTACTCCAGACTTACGTGCCATCCAGAAACTTGCGTTCAGCAAATGAACGTTGTCTCATGGTGCCATCTCAAAGAGGCACAAAATCACTTTCACAGACTGGTATGTTCCATGCTGGTGGAATGATTTGCCTAACTTTTTTTTTAGCAATTTCTTTGCAAATGCATTTCTTTTTATTACAGTAGTATATTGCACTATACTACTGTAATAAAAAGAAATGCATCAAATTGCCTCACATACAGATAGAGTTTTCTGAATGCTTCCATTTTGTAAAAAGGATGTGTTACAGTTACAGTAATCAGTACTTCTATTTTTCCAGGACACAGAGACGATGAAATGGAAGAAGCCTGTCAAATATTTCAGTTGATGTGTGCCAGTGGGGAACAGGCATGCAAGAGGATTTTACCCCTGCTGCCTGGCTAGGGCCAATATATCCTGTGATATGGACGAGATTCTCTGGCCTGACCCAGACCAAAGACGGGATGCTGAGGCAGAATAATTTTTGGGTTTTTTCTTTGTGTGTGTTGTACTGTGTAGTACATGAATGAATACAAATGTGCCATTGTATCCACTGGTTGTGTCTTTTGTGTTCATCATGTGAAAAGGAACCACAAGCAACATAACTTACCAGTTTTGGATATGTTGTTTTGAATTTATTGCACCAGTGTGTAAGACTATGTTGTAGTGTATGTGTTTGTGAGGGCTTGTGTGTGATGTCTGAGGGCAAAGTTTGTTTTTTCAGCAAGAGTGAATGCTTTTGAGTGTAGCGCTTCATTTTGACCTGAAAATAGGATGTTTGGGGAATTGGGTGAGACGTTATGGATTTGTGTTCACTGTTTTGAGAATACGAGGCATACAGTAGTTTCAAGAAATGTGTTAAGCAATCGAGAAAAACTGTAATCAATAAAAACACTAAACCAGTAACAAAGGCTAATTTAAAACAACTTGCCGATATATAAACACACTTACATATATATTCACAGAGAGAATCTAGATGTAGGCTATGAGCATGCCAAAGTTGTAAGCAGCTCCCCTTTCCCCTTCCCCCATCCCACAGCATCACAGTGATGAATGCATCCCTCAGGTCAATGCCCCCCAAGGTCACAGGAACAGAGTAGTGGAGTAGAGCCTCTGCACTGTGCGACATGCTCCCAAGTCCCAACCCACTCAGGTAACAACAGCATAACTCACTCTTACAGACAAACATCAGGCTCACACCTCCCACTTCAATTTAATCTGAAATGTAATCAAACTGGTAATGTGCTCAAGTTGGAGTGGAGTATAGCAAATATACAGAAGACCCAAAAGTCTGAGATTACAGATGTCTGGGATGTTTTCATATAAACCTTGAAATTAACAGAAAGTTGTAGGCAATTAGACATTTTAATACCAATAAATGTTATAATGTAAAATGAACAAAATGACAGTCATTTTATATTTACCCGATGTAAATACAGAAGTCACAGTGTTAAGTCACAAATATTATTTAATACTGAATCAACCTAAATATTTTACGTTACACCATTAAAAACAAAATGTAAGGCTAAGATGACTTCATTAAGGTAACAACTGCAAATTAACATATCACCAATGGCCATTAAAAAAAAACTAAATTCAATCAGCCTCTGCTATGTAGGCAACATGCAAGCAAAAGATCACTCAGGCACATTGGTATGCAAGCGTGCAAAAAAGACAATTGATCATTAATGAGAGCAGTGGAAACAATATCTTACTATGCAATCTGACAGCAATCTGAATGAAAACAAGCTTGTCAGCCCACGTCATTAGCAGTTTCCATATGCCATGCTGTATTGTTCTCAGACCGTCTGCAGCCTTTTTACAGAGGTCTGCCATTCAAAAGCATTCCATGCGTGTCACAGACTGCAGGCCAAGCAATCTCACATGCCATACTGCAGAGTGACACTACATTTATTAAACTTCTCCACTGGGCACACAAGAGGACACAAACACATACTCTCTCTCTCTCTCTCTCTCTTCAAAGCCAGTGGCCAGGAAAATGGAACAGGGGGGAGGGGTGATATGAATCTGATTTCCCATTTGAAAAACCAAAGGTAAAATTGTCTGACCTTGACTTATAGAAGTGGAGGAGGGTGGGATGGATGGGAGGAGAAAGGGGAAGGCTGGCAAGAGAACAGAAGTGTATATTAATGAGCTGAAAACAGGAGCACAATAGCATGACTGACTGTGATGGGAAGAAAATGGGCCAGGCAGGAAACAACGGTTGATGCTACCCTGGTCTTGTGCTCCAACAACCAGGATTCGCAATCATTCTCATCAGTGGTATCGCCATTTAAATGAACCTTATACTTCTGTTCTGGGGGATTGAATTTAATTCTTTATAGATGCTTGTCATAAATCTGAGGGTCGGTTCGTGATTGTCACAAACAACATTACTGTCAGTAGCAGCTTAATCAAAGTCAGTTTTCTTTGTGCTGCTGTATTCTTTTCCAAACTGCTGTTGACTGATGTTGCATTCTGTTTGTTATCGGTTGCATAATTAGTTGACTGATATGGAAACTATTCAAACTAACAAAGGCAGGGTTGTGGGAACCTATTAATATTGAGTTCATAGACTTGAGAACTTGAGAGGATCCAAACAGTACAGTGTACAGTATTTCAGCATTTAAAACCTGTTTTATTAACCAGCTGAAATTCAGTTTAACATGCAGGGACTAAATGTGCCGAAATAGTAAATGCACTGCATTTACACTATTGTTTGAAAATTTGGTGTCTTTCTTTTTTTAAAGAAATAAATACTTTTATTCAGCAAAGGCCACATTAATTTGATCAAAAGTGACAGTAACTCATTTATAATGTTAGCAAAGATTTATATTTGAAGTAAATGCTGTTTTGTTGAACTTTCCATTCGAAGAATCCTGAAAAAAAAAAAAGTATCATGGTTTCCACAAAAATATTAAGCAGCACAACGTTTTCAACATCAAATAATGTTTATTGAGTATCAAATCATCATATTCTAATGATTTCTGAAGGATCATGTGACACTGAAGACTAGAGTAACGATGCAGAAAATTCAGCTTTGCATCACAGGAATAAATTACATTTTAAAATATACTCAACAAGAAAGTTATTTTTCATCATAATAATATTTCAGAATATTAGTGTTTTACTGTATTTAAAAAAAAACAAAAAAAAACAACCTTGGTAAGCATTAAATACTTCTTTCAAAAATATAACAGAAAAAAAACTCTTTTTGGTGTAAACACAACTCCATTCTTTGCAAATTGGGCTTACTATAGATTGCAAAAATGCATCACTACTTGACTGATGCAATTACTATTAAAAACACCAAAAGCAGGTGCTAAACAGTTTTAAGTATTTTATATTTTCTATTAAACATAGTAGCAATAATTCATTAAATCAAGGAGAAGACCATTATAATCGGGCATACAGTCATGCGCACTTTCTCTAATAAAGAGCTAAATCAGGTGTCTGAACCACAGTGGTAGAGTGATACTGGACAGCCCCAGTGAAGCATCTTCCACAATGCTGTCAGAGAATACAATTTATTCCTAGTAAATTCCTTGCAATATAATCAGTTACCTCATAATTGTATGAAAACAATAACCACATATCTTTGGACAGTTGCCTAGAGTCAGAGGCAAAAGGTAAACCTTTCAAGACACTTATTCTGCAGAAGTATATGAATTCAAATTAACATTCGGAAATTATTCAGACTCACAGAAGCAACATCATTCGCTCATTCAGCTGGGGGTTAATCATGTCATCAGGTCTTCAGGCTATTTTAAACTGTCTGCATTCAAACAGTAACAAGAAGGTGAATGCACAGGAAAAGGAGATACAGTCATAAGCAGCAGATGGGTATGATTGAGATTTACAGAGGGTTTACATGACATCCATAAGCGATAAGTGGTTTCAACTAAAAACTGAAAACCTTTTATGGTTTTGCCCGGTCATTTACAGGACATAAAAACGCAAACTTTTGAAAACGGGTTTCAAAGTGCAAGTGTGTGAAAACGGTGATGTAATGCGCATAAGTATTGTGTGTTCAGTCTATAGCCGCATCCTTTTTCAAAAAGAACTAGTCAGTAAACCACATGTCATTTCCTATTGGTCAAGGTTTATTGGAACTATTAATTGGGTCTGGCTGTTACCTAATAAATATATTATTACAAATAAGGTCAAGGAAATTTCATTTAAGATATTGCATAAATTTTACCCCGCTAAACATTTTCTATCTAAATTTAACAAAGACATAGATGCAAATTGTTCATTTTGTTTTTTGCAACCAGAAACTGTACCTCATTTTTTGGCACTGTCAATATACAAAGAGGTTATGGTGGGAAGTTTCTAAATTTATTAATAACAAATTGGAATGCAACTTTCTTTTGTTATAGAGAGCCTAAGTCCCTCCCCTTCCGGTAGACCACCATGGGACCTTATTTCGGGAAAAATATTGTATGGTAGTCAATGGCGAGAGACAACAAATATTTTGATCTCGTTTGAATTGTGCCCTGAATTACACATATGATGTTTGTCAATTTAAAAGATACATTTTAAAGTCAAGAAAGTCGCAGTTTGATGTAAAACTGTTGAGGTATAAGACTGTGAAAATACGTAGGCCTAATTACAAAGACTACAAACCCAAAAGGCACACATGTGACGTCATACCTTTCAAACTGACTAAGTCTCCTTTTGCATAGCTGCAGCTCTCAACATGACCCGACTTGTAGTGATTTTCACCCCTTTTAATACTTTTTTCCTCGTTCTGGAAGAACGAGATGAAACGCGCTAAGGTGACAGCCATGTTGGTGACGTACATTGTGCGAGACGAGAGATGTAGTTCATTGAGCGATTTTCACATAAAACTAAATGGTACTCTTCTGTTTTATGACAAACTGCGACTTTCTTGACTTTCATAATTATCTTTTAAATTGACACACATCATATGTGTAATTCAGGGCACAGTTCAGATGGAATAAAAAGATAAGTTGTCGCTCGCCATTGACTACCATACATATTTTTTTCGAAATAAGGTTCCATGAGCCGGAAGCGAGGGGAGGGACTTAGGCTCTCTATAGGAGCATGTAATATTTGTTTTTTTTCAAATATGAAAAGAGTCTGGAAAATGAAACTTATACTATTAATCTTGTGATTATATTAGTTAAGTTTCATATTCATCGGTGTAAATTTAGTAATCAGAAACTTCTATGGTATTGAAAGAATTAGAAAATTATATGATTTCCATTAAGGACAGTACAAACAAAAAAGCTGTTAAAACCATTCATTTGTTGAATACATTTAAGATTCTGTGAAATGTCAAAGCCTTTTATTGTTTGTTTGGTCTATTTCTTAGTTTTGTTTTTACTCACTTTTTTGTATTTTATATTTTTGTATCCTTAACCCTGGCAATTTTTAATAATTTTTTATTTTAATGTTCTGTAATTGTTCAAGCAAAAAACAAACAAACAAAAAAAAAAATCTATAGCCGCATAGTGGTTCTTTACAAAGTGACATCGCCAACTACTGGCCTGGCATGAATAATACAGCGTTTTTAGTAGTTTTCACGGATCCATGTGAACGGGGATCGTTTTGACAACGTTGTCATCTGTACACGAAAAATATAAAGGAAAAACAATTCTGTATCCTAAGAGATGAGGGAGAGTACATTTTTTGAGGAGAGTGTTGTGAGAGCCGCATCTATAATGAGCCTAATTAGCATATAAAGTACATGTGTTTGCAATGACAAGTGAAAATGACAGTGCTTAAATATGCCTGGTGCAGTGCTATACTAGCACAGACAGCACCTGCATGGTTCAACAGGAATGCGTGTACTCAGGTTTTTGCCCTAAACTACCTCTCCAAAGAGGCAAAAGTGTTGTGAACTCAGTCTCCTCACAAGTACACAATACCAGTTTAAAGGTCTTCTTCACCCCCTTTTCTAGCAAGTCTAGAAAAACTAGAAGAAAAGTCTACAAGTCTATGGGATTTTTGAAAACGTATTTTATTATATGCCAGAAAAAAAAAAAAAATCTAATCATCAGCCTAATTATTTACATAAGTAAAAGCAAACCTCTCCTTAATAAACCGCATGATTTGAGGTATCATTCATGTCTATAGCACAAAAAGGCAGAATAAACCAATTAGCTTTGTCAAGTGCAGTTTAGCACTATCATTAGCACCTTCGCAAACACCACTACTAACAAAAGCAAAGCAATCTAACTATCAAATCGTGAAAAGAGATGTTCTTTTAATTAAATGAGAGAGAGAACCAGAACAAATCAATTTCCAGCGTTATTGTTGTATGTGTGTTTGTACTGTACTGTGTGTTCGGATTGCTGCGTTGACCTGCAGAGTTCTGCCAAATCAGCGCAGCATGTCTCTGACAAACACTCTGTTTTTCAGCCTCCTCCCAATGAGCCGTTACAGTGAGTTAGTAAAACATAAGGCAGAACAGCTCATGGCTGCAGTCTTCCTCTGAAAACAGACTGCCGACCTCCAGACACGCACACACAAACACACAGAAACACCACTGCAGCATCTGTTCTACTAACCATTACTGCTACAAATCTCATTCTCACAACAGCCGCATTTCCTTCCTACTAATTAACGATTCTCATAGAGTCCTTGAATCACAGTTTGAGGACTGTCACTTCATTTTCAAATTATAGCACAGTCTGCAACTGAGAGGATGTTCTTGGCAGAACTAAAACAAATGACTTCCAGCTGTGGTGACCTAACACGCAGTGTACTTCGGTGTGTCTTTAGCATCAGAGCATTGGACTTCAAGTGAATCTATTTCAGATGGTTCACCCAAAAACGAAAGTCCTATCAACACTTATCCTCATGTCGTTTTCAAACCTGAATGACTCTTTCTTCTGTGGAACACAAAGAAGATATTTAGAAAAGAAAAATTGGATATAAAATGGAAGATATTTCAAAGAACTGTTTTTGTGCATACAATGAAAGTCAATGGGGTCCAAAAACTAAATTGTATCAAATTGACTTTCATTGACAAAAACAGTGCTTTGAAATATCTTCCAAATAAGAAAGACATTGGAACAACAAGGTTGAGAAATTATGAAAAAAATAAATAATTTTTTTAGCTGAACTATTACTTTAAGCTTAAAACCCTGATTTAGCAATGTAACAAGTATCTGACTAAGCAGTCTGATGTATAATGTAAATTCTCGGTAAATTCTGCCGCATTGTCCTGTCCTTTGTTGTCTTTGCTGAAATAAAATATACCCTTTGTGAGTCCGGTGCTTTCCACTTCATTCCCTGCAGCTGAACTGTTACATGTCATTAGTGTCTTGATGTAATAAACCACACATTTGTTACGTTTCACTGAGTCCAAACATCTCCTAAACTGTGTTCTTTGTTCTTTGGTAAGATATAAATTATATGTCAAAATGCCAGGTCACGACTCTTGTGTGTATGTGCTATTCAGCCAGGGGACACTTTAAGTCTAACAATTAGCAAACGTGATTACATCTTCTCTAGATTAATTTTTCTATGTTGAATGCAGTTCAGCTCAAAATGTCAAGCGCGGGGCTGTGCATTTCCTCTAATGAGTATTCACTGACTGCATAATTCAAATTGCATTGCAGGAACAGGACAGAATTTTAATGTGTGACGGCTTTTGGACTGTGGCATTTGCAGTCTTGAGGTTGCTTTTTTCCTGGAGCCAGCAATGAGGAATAAATGGATTGATTTCATACAGCACAGAAATTAATGTACCCCCTTCAAATCATGCTGGAGAACATGATCATCAGATTTAACACCATCTTATTGAGTTTATGCAGCTCGAGTGCTGCTGTCATTAGCCCAAAATGGGAATACTGAATATGGCATGTTTGTGTGTTTGTTAAGAAAGCCAGTTTCAGTAGCAGATGTTGAGTTGGGAAACTGACGACTGTCTGGTTGTCTAGCAACGAGGTGATGGAGATGAAGGTGGGAAGCAGAAGACTGAAACAGTGAAGTGACAGTTCAGAGATCAGCAGCTGATAAATCTTAATCTTTGAGCTCTCGGTTGGCCTTTATCTGAGCTAATAATACATCGCAAGTGGAAGGATTAGTCTTTTTATCAGACTTTACTTCCCTTCCTTTCTATATTCTCTTTCTTTCTCTCACTTTAATGCTTATAGCCTGATAGTTACTCATTTTAATGTCTACTGTCCTCCCTCACATAATTTGTTTCTTCTTCCTTTCCCTCTCTTACAGTAAATTTTAAATTAAATTTAGGGTGTCAGCCAATTCCTGCACTGTGCCCTATATAAACATCAGCTATAACCATGCTTATCGAAAATTAGCATACATCTGTATGTTTTCCAATCTTTGTTAGAGAAAATGTTCATAAAGCGAGAAGTTTAAGTGTATTGGTAAGAAGTGTATGTATGTGCATTGAGGGAGGGCTAAGAGAGTGGCAAAAAAGTGAATGTCAGAAGAAAAATTCCTTACTGAGCTAGAGTGTTGGCCATTTCTCTGGCTCTCAGTGCTTGTAGATATGAATCACTATCACCAGAGAGACTGCACTCACATCCCCTCTCCTCCTGCACATCCACCTCTCCACATCCATCAAGAACGCATGGGAACTCAATGTCATTTATTCACCTGCAATTATAACAGACTCACATCTTTTATGCTCAGAGGTGAAGTGTGTATTTTCCTGCCACTAACAGCACCAAGCAGAATCGCAAAAATTCTGCTTTTAAAGGGGTCATCGGAAGCAAAATTCACTTTTATATGGTGTTTGCATATAAATGTGACTTTGCAGTGTGTGGACACAACCACCACACAATGAAAAAAATCCATTCACTTTTTTTTAATCCTCAAAAAGCCTAAACACTCTCAATAATCAAGCGTTTGGATTTTCTGAGCAATATGATGTAATATTTCTCATGCTCCGCCCACGAGCGCTGACGGACTGTCCTGTATTAGCATATTTCCCGTATTAGCATATTTCCACCCTCAGCCATTTTGTATACTGTCCACCAGTTTTTGAGGAGGTAAAAAGGGAGTTGTTTTACACAACCATTGAGGAATTTTAACCAGAGTACGTTACAGACTTTACATGAAGACCCTAAAGAATCATACCAACTTGTGGAAAATGGGCATCCGATGAGGTGATCGGTTTGAGCAGATTTGGAAGGCTTTCTACGATTGTCAAAATGGTTTTATTTCTTCCCCAATCGCGTGCAGATGCAGAGAGAGTGTTCTCCATGGTGGGTTTGAACAAAACCAAAACTAGGAACAGTTTGGCTCTGGATGGAACGCTATCATCCATCATGACTGTGAAAATGGCTGGCCTTGAGCCACGCCACAGTGCTTTAAGTGGGAGCCCCCTACCCCTGTCATCAAGGCATCAAAATGTGCAACTAATACTTACAACACAAAACACCATTCATAAGCTAAATGTGTACACACACACACGCACACACACACAACTTGACATACATGCTCAGGGCAAGTTGTTATGACTGAGTATTTACATTGAGCACTGATGTTCAGTTGACTCATTTGGGGCCAAATTTCTTTTTATTTTTTGATAAATTAGTCTTTTTGAAATATAACTATTTATTTTATTTGGATGAATTTGTCTGCCTTTTATCAGATTTACCAGTTGTTATAATTTCCATTTGTGCTGGTCAATTATTAACAATAGGCAAAATTGAATTTGGTGGGGCCGAGGGGCCGCTGCTGCAAATATTTGGGTGGCTCCTCTCCTAACAGATCTTTCTCCAAACTTTTGATAAAACTTGAGAGCCCTTGTTTTGTCACTTAGAAAATGTACTTCATGTGGTAACATCTACAATAACTGCTTTTGTTGAAATTAAATAAATGATTTAAGATTACTGATAACTGAATTTGACTAACTTGAAAAAACAAGGTTTTACTGACAAGGTTTCTCCAGCAGCCAAACACAAACCTTTTCTTTTTCTTTGTCCTTCAGAGCAGATGTCCTGTAGCTGACAGGAGTCACGACTAGTCTGCCCTCTATAGGTGTGGTGCAGTTGTAGTGCGCATATGTCGAATGTGTCCATCCTGAGCTTTATTGGAAAGTGTATATTGGGTCAATGTAACTCAATTAAGTTAAGCATTCCCTTGTTTTATGTTACATAAACTTAACTGAATTAGGTTACAACAACAGAATTAAAATGTATAGATAGAATCAGGTAGAAATACCTCCTTAAAGAAACTACTGCTTTACAGTGTAGTTCTGTCCCACTTTTTGTGTACACACTTTTTATGTAATCAATAATTGCAGCAAAATGTCCGGCATACCACAATCATATTGTTGCCTTCAAATCTAATAGACATGAGCTAAAGTTCATTTTAATTTCATGGGGTTTGTAATAAAAAGCACAATATGAATAGCAGCCCTTTGACAAAGCAATTATACTTTAATGAAGGCCTCTATGAGTTTGATTACAGTGGCGTGGCAATACAATCCCCCTCCTCCCCTCGTTCAGTTAATAACACTCTTGAAGAGCCGTGCTGAGTAGGCCTACAGGATCCTGGTCTGGCTCTGTGATACTGGGGTCTGTGCACCGCTCAGTGACACAAGGGAGGTTTAACCACTTAAAAACAATGTAATTACAGAGGCACTGGATAAAATCAATTAACTCCAATGCTGCTTTGATTTAATGTGCGTCTAATTAGCATGACAGTGTATGGGGGGGGTGGAGGTCCAGAGGTGTGCATTCTGTGGAGCCATTGTATTTCTCTGTGCTCTTTTAAATAAGGGAGAATATGTGTGGGGGTATCACTTTAACAAGTGAAGGGCTATGATGTGTATTTCTTGTAGGTCTGCACGATTTATTGAATTAAAGCCAAAATTGTGATACGGCTTAGTGTGATTATCAAAACACGAAGACTGCAATTTAATTATATAAATGTATGTGTATGCATGTTTTATACTTTCCATGCTAAATACTTCTTTTTTTTTTACAGTGAAATATTACAATAGGAATAATAATATAATAAGAGTATGTATATTTATATTTTTATTTAGTAATAATAATAATAATATCAACAAAATAATAATACAAATAATTATTATATTATTTTATATAGAGATTTAAATATAAAATTACACAATTTTACACCAAATCAAACAAACACACAAAAAAAGTTTTTTTTTATTTTTTATTAGTCATTTGATTGACTTTGCAGTTTCAAAGCATAAACCATTGAACATTGAGTAATTGAAACATTGAGTAATTGTCTTGGATAGTGAAATGTGATTACGAAACAAACACAGACATCAAGCATCAACCTCAGAACAATCTTTAACAAGGATTTATGATTGGACGAGAGACTGACCTTGAAGGCATAGTTCACACAAAAAATAAAGATCATGTCATCATTTACTCACCCTCATACTGATTCACACTTGACTTTCTTCTGCAAAACACAAAAAAGATTTTGAAGCATATAATCAACAAATTTGAGAATAGGGGTGGGCAAAATGACCAAAATCTTATATCACGATATGAATATTTATATTTCTCAATAACGATAATATCACGATATAGTTATTTTTGCTTTAGATAAGGTTTTTATGATATAAAAATTTTGCAGTTAAATTTCATAATTCACATCACCAATTTCAAAATCACAAAAACAAACTATTAGCCTACTAACTATCCTAATCCTAATTTCAGTAGGCTACTCGCGCTGTATGAGAAGCGACTTTTTGTGGGACAAAAAAAGTGTCTGAAAGCTCTTGCATATACCAAAATGAGCTCTCTTTTCACTTCTCTTTAAACCGCAAGACTTATAAACCGTTTCAAATGATACGCTAACTTGACGGTGCAGCCCGGCAACGTCACGTGAGCGTATCCACGATAGAGACCATAGAAATCTCCACTGGTTGACAAATCTCTACCGGTTTATCTTGTCTACCGGTAATATGGCCCACAGTAGAGAATATTCATTTTTGGGTGAACTATCCCTTTAAGCACTCACAGGAACCCACTCCCAAAGCTAGAGTGCTCAGGACAAAGAATTCACATCAGCCTTTCCAGAAGTGAAAATGTCAGCCAATTTCACCCTCTCCTCATAAAAGTAAAGGCTGTCCTCCTTACACTAAGAAAACCTCTGCATATTTCTCTATTTGTCCATCCTTCAGTCTTTGATGTCTCTATTTGAAGGGGGAGTACTGAATAAAGAAATGTATCCTATTAAAATGGGCAGCAGACAGGCAGAGCATGTGAGCATGTCTTTGTGTGGCTGATGAGCACTCCAGCTCGTAATTGCACATCAACACAGAGGACGATGAGGGACAGGACGGCCTCTGCGTGTTTCATACACAGAGGCGGAGAGGAGAGCTCAACCTCCAAAAAAGCATTGGGCTAATGAGGAGCCTCTTTCACCACTAGTCCCCTGTAAAGCATTTCAACTCGCTTTTCTCCTTCTCTCTCTCTTCTCTTCCCTTCATGCCTCGACAGTTACTCGCTATGTTAACCAATTACTGTAGCCAAACTAGTTGGCGAAAGATGTGCAAAAGTAAGGATGACCGCAAGGACACGCTATCGGCCTGAATACATGAATACTTTAAACCTCAATACTTCAACTACAGTGGTTTGAAACTCTTTTGCATAAAAGTTGACATTTAATTCATTATAAAAGCAGCAATGTTTAAGAGTTACAGCATTATATGTGGTAAAAAGACTTGTAGCCATTCCATTGCAATGACAACATTTTCTATATCTGTATTCAGACAAAAGTAGATGTGTCAGTCTGGTTACTGTTAACCTAAACTAGATTTGAAATAAAGCAGAAATAATATAAAACATAAATATTAGATGAAAATCTTAAGCTTAGAAATGCTGCCTTGGCAACTATAACTTTAATTATTAAGTTCAATAAAGCTATATAGAAATATTGAAAAAACAAATACTAATAAGAATGACAAAAGCACATAACAAAATGACTTAAAATGAAAACTGCAAATATAAAAATAAAAAGCTATAATTGTGTATAAATAATACTAAAATAATACTGATATGGGTGGAGCTTAACACAGACGTGGTCTAGCTAAATACAAAGCCCACTTTTAGATCATGAGTGTTTATTAATAAATCTACTAAAATAAATATAAATAAATAAAAGTACTATCTTTGCAAATACCAGCTATAGAAATGGCTATTTAAGTAATGGAAAGGTACTAGATTATTATTAAATTACAGAGTCTCCAGCATTAGGTGCAAAGAGACCGTGGTAACTATTGCATTAGCAGTCTGGAGGTTTGAGCCTATGTGTTTTAATCTCAGGTCATTTCAGGTCACAGGAGCGTTTAGCTGGCCATATGCTGGCAGAGATGGGGCCGTCTCTGCCCCTCCCAGGCCTCAGGCTCTCCCTGTGTGGGACTCCGCTTGAACAGCTCTCCCTACTGGATAATCAGATGGCAAATATAGGCTTATGGGCATTGTGTGTGAGTGAGAGAGCGGGGAGGAACTTTTTAAGAAAATCAGAACTTTCAGCAATCTTCACAGCTAAAACACCTTTAGATTTTTAAATAAGCCGACTATTTCAGTAAATCTGACAACTTTTTTCAATTCAAAATAAAGTACAATGACAAAACTGCAGATCTTATGAAGTCATCTCTAATAAGTGAGAAATAATCTGAACTTCACAAACCACTTTTTCTCACCTCTTCGGAAAAACACTTATTAACTCGACATGGTATTAATGCATTTCACCTTGTGAGATTGCACCCTGAACTCATCAGCTGTGAAAGTGAGAGTACATTAGTCTCTAATTGAGAGAGAGAGAGAGAGAGAGAGAGAGAGAGAAAAGTAGAGGGTTGACAGTGTTGTTCCCCTGTCATACAGAGCAACCGGGGGGCCCTCACTGCAAAAAATAAAATAAATTAAATTAATTTAAGAATAACCAATACTAAACCATGTCTCAGTTTGAATAATTTTAGGGAATGCCCCAAACACTTCCGTTTAAATTAATTAAATAAATAAAAAATCATAGATTTTAGGGAATGCCCAAAATTTTTTAGGCCCAAAACGCTTCAAATTAAATGAATTAAATATATATATATTTAGAGAGAGAGAGAGAGAGAAAGAGATTTTAGGGAATACCCAAATGCATCAATTTAAAATAAAATAAAATGAAATAAAATTTAGGGAATGGCAAAAATAGAATAAAATGTATGAACATTCATTTTAGGCCCCAAACGCTTCAATTTAAATTAATTAAATACTACTACTAATAATAATAAAAATAAAATCATAGATTTTAGGGAATGCCCAAATGCATCAATTTAAATAAAACAAATAAAAATAAAATTTGATTTAATTTAGGGAATGCCAAAAATAATGCCTCATTCATTTTAGGCCCTAAAATAATCATCATCATCTTCATAGATTTTAGGGAATAAATTTAAATAAAATAAAATAAAATAAAAACACATTAATTGTAGTGAATGCTGAAAATGTCTCAAAATTAAACCAATGAAATAAAACATTAATTTTAGAGAATGTTTAATAATTAAGAATGTTTAATACATGAGAGATTATTCTTTGCCTTATTAAATATCCCTTAAAAGGCCTGCTGAGGCGGCTGTCAGGCTTGGAGAAACGAGCGGCGAGATAGAAAGCCTATAGGGCAGCACTAACTCGCCAGCTGAGGCCCTGTGATTGCTGCCATGGCAACGGCAGGCAGGAGCTACACAACCTGGCAAACTGCAAACGTCAATTAACACAGATATGTAGATATAGTGTAGTGGCTGTGACCAGAGGCACGTTCTGTTGATGTCCTGGCATTACATGAGCAAGCGAGTGAATACAGCATTCAGCAATGTGAATGAGAGTGAAGGACTATCATGCCTTGTCTGTGTTCAGTCGTCTCTTCTCCAGCTCGTGACTGGATTGGTATCTTGATGATGAGGTTAAAGCCAAGCAGAGACGGACAAAGATGCACCTGCCTCCACTAATCCAGATATTGATCATCATCATCTTTGTGCAGTCTGTAGATCAATGCAGACAATGAGATGCAGGCTGTAACCTCTCGAGAGACTTGAGAGGAGAGATGAAGTACTGTATACCAGACCCTCTCCTACAAACCATCTAGGGACTTGATTGGGACTCTGAAGGAGGCTACACAATGTTTACTGCCAGGATATGATCTCAAAGGAGACATTACACAAATATAGAGCAGCACCAAAAACCACACACTCGCAGACACACACATTTAATTGCCCAAGGGGGGATATCAAGCTGAGGGCTTCGCTGCACATCCTCACATTTTCACATCAATGGCTGTCTGGAAACCTTAACATTCATCAACAAAACCAGACGATTAGACCCACTGTCTCCACAGGCACCGATCTGTGGTGAACCACATGCTTGTGAAGATCTCTATCAATGGTTCAAACAGCATCTGTTTCCCCAAAATGAAAAAAATTCAAAACAGTTATTGTTCTCCTTAAAGTATCTTTATTAGTAGATTTTGACGTCACAGCACAGTGAAGGGTAATGTACGCATCGCAAAAAGCTTGTGAAATTCTTTACAATGCTTAAACCTTCAAAATGCAGTACAAATGTAGCATAATGGTTTAGCTAACATCATGGTGATAATGCTGTGCTAGTTCATGAGGGAACATCTATCTATCTATCTATCTATCTATCTATCTATCTATCTATCTATCTATCTATCTATCTATCTATCTATCTATCTATCTATCTATCTATTTATCTATTTATCTATCTATCTATCTATCTATCTATCTATCTATCTATCTATCTATCTATCTATCTATCTGTCTATCTGTCTGTCTGTCTGTCTTTTGTGGATCATTATTGTAAATTGAAGTAATAATCTCAAATGTTAAACATTGATGAGCATACCAAAATCAGTATTAGAATTCAGATATTTTGTATGCACAGCTCAAAGCTTTTTATTTAGAGATGTGATTTTACATATGTTCCAGTTACAGCATCTTTGAAGGAAACACCCAAGTATATAATCTCAAACGAATCAATCGTTGTCTCAGTCTGTCATAACTCCAATCAAAGAAGTCGCTCAGCTTGACCTGACTGGCATTGGGAAGCAGTGAAGTGTAATTTGTGTGTTTAAATGCAAATACCCCTCCACTCGGGCTTTCATCAGGCCCACTGTAGCCTGCAGTGACTGACAGATAGTTCTCTGTTCATTACTGTCATACATCTGAACACACTGAGCCCTGGCAAACATCAGTGTCACCAGCAGGCATTAGATTGGCAGGGTGTTCCCTGTAAGTCACTGAAGTCTCAGAGTGTTTGCGCTGGTGGAAGGGACTGTTTATAGGCAAGTCAAATCTTTACGGAATCCTTCCTTTCTGCAAAATAGTGCTTTTAAGGAAGAGAATCATTCAGCAAGCCCTCATTTGTTTTTACATAATTAGTGGTGCTCGATAAAGCTAATGGATTTGAACAAACCTCTAACATAAATCCAGTAAATTTCAGTGCGTAAAGGGTCACATTTACATTGTCTGCCAGATTTTTGCGGGCGAAATCCAGTCATTTCAATAGGAATTCATGCAACTGGGAATTTTGGGTCAGGGTTAAATATTTCCCCAAGCCAATTTTCCAATGGATTCAAGTCAGTCAAGCTGATTCGCTGTGCTGACTAACAGACAGCTGCTTGATCTATGCTTCATACTTCGCTACACTATTGACGA
Source organism: Rutilus rutilus (assembly GCF_951802725.1). Taxonomy (NCBI): domain Eukaryota; kingdom Metazoa; phylum Chordata; class Actinopteri; order Cypriniformes; family Leuciscidae; genus Rutilus; species Rutilus rutilus. The sequence goes on along the minus strand of NC_140209.1, from coordinate 40,426,026 downwards.
CTGAACATGGACCTTTTTAGCCAGCTACATTTTGCTATTGTGGCAGCACCGCAACCTGTACGATTCGTAAGACTGCCCTGTTTGTGCTACAAACATGAATGATAATGATGAAGAGATGTGCTATTACTATTCTAAGTGATACAACTTTTAACTTTTCACCTGGATGGTAAAAAAGTGGTGGATAAAACAAGCAAAAAGTGTTGGAGAAACCGGGCAGCATAGTGGTGGAAAAAAAAACAGGTGAAAAAATGGTGGAGAAAACGGACAAATTAAGCAATCACGAAACCACAATCGCAGAAAACTTAGGCAGCTGACTTGTTGCCTTGCTGCCCTATCATGCAATGACTTTGCAGGCAGCATCTGTGCATGAAGGTACCTCACGAAACTGATTTCGGACAGACTTCTGAGGCAGCGTAACGGTTTAATGATCTACAGCAAAATAGAGCGAGCTTTGGTGAAAACTAAGTGAATATTTAATGACTACAATAGTCATTTCTCACTAGAAATTGCATCATAAGTGGAAAACATTGATACAATTTTTTACATTTATACACAAACTGACAACCAGCCGCAACTTTCAGACACCATCTTTATTTTTCTAGCTCAACTGTCACAGAATGGAAAGCACAGGATTGTGGGATATCAAAGGCAGTGAAGGATACTGCTGCCATCAAAAATCAGCAGATATTTCTGCTGCCATCAAAAATCGATCAGGAGCTCTCCAGTTGTTTTACTGTTATTAGGTTTTTTTTCTTTCTTATACAACCAGTTTCACCTGCAGAACATTCGGCCGTACGCACCACCCAATCACGTATCGGTTTTGATTATTCTGACATTTTGCTGAACATTGTAGTTGGAGGAGCAGCGGTGAAGCTCAATCGCTCCAAGACACGCATGCGTGGGAAGCGAGCCGGCACGCTAATCAAGCTCAGACAGCACGGCCTTAGAACTGAGCTGCCTAGTATCCATCTGGCGAATCTTTGCTTGTCTACCCAATAAAATGGATGAACTTCTCTCTCAAACAAATAATGGCTTTTTAAACTATGCTGCTCTGTGTTTCACGGAAATGTGGCTAAATGGAGCCATTCCTGGACTACCAGCTGTACAGAGCAAAGTGGGATTTACAAGCCTGCTTCGAGTGCACTGATTGAAGTGTTTTTGAAGCTGCTGCCACTGATTTGGATGAGCTCACAGATTCTGTCACATCATACATCAGTTTCTGTGAGGATATGTGCATTCCTACCACTACCAGGACTTATTTAACAACAACAAACTATGATTCTCAATGAAACTCTGACAGCTTCACCAGGCCAAAGAAGATGCCTAGTAATGGGGTCAAAATCATGTACTGTATACATCCAGCCAGCGCTACGGAGCACTGAGGACCAGACAGCCAGGCACAGGAAAAAAATTTCCCGCAGGCAATCTACGTCATTAACAGTTCAAATTCTGTGTACTGTTGTTGACTCTGAGTACTGGAGTCTTCTTCTGCAACCAAAACAAATTACTTGTGTGTGCAAACATACTTCTGTCATGACAACTCTCTGAGTGATTGGCATGGTAATAGTTATGACTATGTTGTATGTTTGGCCTTGAATGTAATAGATCTGCTACACTGCTGCTGCTACTTTTATTGCTGCTGTTGTAGGTTATTGCTGCTGCAGAGCAAGTACGGGACTTGCTACTGCCAATGCATACGTAGGGCTGTCGCGATAAACGCAATATTGTAGTAGGCCTACCGCGCTACTGACAAGCCAACAACCGCAGAGGAATGCAAGGAATGCAGCAACCGTGATATTCGCGTGTTTTCTTTTTTCATAAGGCTATACCCTTCTTGTTTTGAACTTCGTGCATGTGTATTGAATGTTAAATAAGTTAATAATGATAACAAGACTGTTTGGTAATTTGTACAGAGGCTTCGTGGATTTGCACTTAAACCTAAACAGACAGTAAAGAGATTGACTGAGCGCGTGCGATTACCTGCGTCTGTCAAGTCATTTATTTGTGAAAAGGTTGCCGTGTCCAAGGAAAGCGAAATATTTGTCGTATCACCCTTTTACCATGAATGGCGTCAGCGACAGCGCTGGTCAGCATTTCACAGTGCGAAGAAGCAGCGGGGGAAAAAATCCGCAAGTCACGCATTGAATCAATGCCATTGGTCTCTATTAAGTGAAGCATCAGCTTCAGCGTTAACGTTACCCATGCGACGCATTGCTGGTCAGCTGAGCCTTGAAAAGTGGAGCTCAAAGTTAAAAATAATGAACACCTTGTTTCATTACATCTAGAGTTTCTTGAGTTGCATGCCAGAAGGTTGTATTTGGCAATAAAGCTCTTTCTGATTCTGAACACCTTAGCAACACCTTGGTGAACACTGACAACATCTTAACATCACCATAGGTGGTGATGACAGATACATTTTTCTTTCGAAATGTAGTTCTTTTGTTGGTCTTGCTTTTGCTAACATGGTTTTTAAGATGTCACTGACACAAAGTTAAGGACAACTGACAGACAGAGAGGAAGTTGCAGCACTTGCAACATGGTGCTTTGCTTTCTGAACATCAAAGAGATGAGTGTAGACTACAGGGAACATCAAGGAGGAGATCACAAGTGGGCCTGAAACAGAAAGGGTCAGGCAGCTAACATACCAGCTCTGCGATCAAAATGGATAGCTGCAGATCTTCATTCCCTACAGATTAAAGATGACTGGCATGCCATCACACAACCTGGCCAACTTCCACAAGTGCACAGCCCAGTATAGGAGCTGCTCTGCCCTGAAGTGCAATGTGATGAGATGATTCACCGCAGACACTGGTGAATTAAGAGAAGCTCATTATTGGCTGTGGGCTACAAAATGTCCAGGCCATCTAAGTTAGACATCTTCATAAGACCAGGCCTATCCACGAGCATCTCAGTCATCTCAACGATTATCAAGAGCATCCACTCAAAAACCAACAGACTGCAAAACAATGTCTGCTGTACCTTCAGGGTGTGAGGCTGTTAAAGCCAAGCTACGGTCATATGTCACTGTCTAATGGTCATGTTATATGAACCTTCCATTAATATAGTGATATTTATATGATGATTTTGTATGTCATTTTGGTCTTTTCTGTTAAATTGCTGCGTTGAGGTGCGTTTTAGAATTAAAAACTTTAAAGTCAGTGAAATTATTTGACACAGAGTCTTCCATCTTGGTGATTGATTGAAATTTCATCAGCGACATGGTGAGGAGAGGATAGACTCAGTAGACACCCTAAATAAAACCCTATAATCACTAATCGCTCTAACATGCCCTATAATGACCTCTGTGAGGTTTTGGAAGAACACAGAGTTGTTACAAAAGAGGTACTGCAATCTATAGTTCAATTAAGTGCATTTACCAGATATTACAATACAAAATTGTTTACAGCCCAAACCAATATCGGACCAAAGGCAAACACATTTCTTGGAAGCATTACAGTAACATGCAGCTGGCTCACTGCCTTCTGTCTTAACCAGTAAGACTCATGGTTATTCATTATGGCTTGAGGTTGTGTGCTAAGGTCACACATACAATGGCAGTAATGTCGAGCAGGAGTGTAAAACTCTGCCCTGCTCCAACACACATAGGCTTACTTGTAGTTTTCAAACAAGGCTGAGGGACTTGATTAGCTGGATCAGGTGTATTTAATTACGGCTGAAGCTAAACTCTGCAGGCCTATGTACAGGAGCTATAAAAACTGCACCAATTACAGCACTACAGGTATAAATGGGAGAAATGTCATTGGATATGAGAAGGATACAGTTATCAGTGAATTATTGGGCTAATTTACAAGGCCATAGTCAAGAGCATCCAACATTAGATACTTTAAAACTGGACCGCTACTACCTGTAATAAAACCTTGGTTACTTTCAGATGCTACAGTAGATTTTACATTGTTAGAAAAGAAAAACAAGGATAATGAATGTACTTCATATAAGATGCAGACATATATTAATGATGTATTAATAACAGCTATGTACAGATATACACGGATGCATCTAAGAGTTTAGACAATAAGATAGGAATAGCGTTTACCGTTCCAGAATTTAATTTGTCAATAAGAAAAAGGATCAGTGATGAGTTATCTGTTTATACAGGGGAAATGATTGCACTATTGTTAGCAACACACAGTGGATAGAGGAGATAAGCCCTTTGAAATCAGTAGTTTGTTCAGACTCAAGTTTATCATTGGATAGCTTACAATAGTCACTCGGAAAGTAGACGAGACATTTTAATTGAAATACAGCAAACATTGTATATGTGCAGGTACCCATGTAAGGCCCATCATTTAAATTCTGTATACAGAATTTAAATGATGGGCCTTACAGTGGTAGTTTTATGGGTACCTGCACATATTGGTATCCAATGAAATGAAATGGCAGATAAGGCAGCAAAAGAAGCCATAAAAAAAAACAACATTAACTTAATTGTTAGGCTAAGTAAGAATGAAATCAAGAGTATTATTAAGAAAAGGTTGAAGGAAAGGTGGCAAAAACAATGGGATAAGGAGAAGAAAGGTTGATGGTTTATTGAATTCAAAGGAAAGTGGGAGAGATGAGAAGTGCAGGAAGAGATAATATCAAGGATGAGATTTGGACATACAAGACTAAACAGCGAACTTTATAAGATGGATAAACATAAGACAGGAAGTTGTGAATTTTGTGGACAAGAAGAAACTGTGGAACATATTATGCTAAACTGTCAGAAATGTGAAAATGAAAGAGGGATACTAATGTAAAATTTATACTAGGAGATATTTTACTCGGGAAATGAGTAAAATAAATTTACTATTTACTAAAATAACTCGGGAAATGAATGTTATGTTATATTTTTCAGTATCTTAAAATAATTTGTGGGAGAGGATATACATTTTATATATATAGGCTATATAAAGGGAGGGAGTATGCCATTTTGATCCACACTCCATTCCAGTTGGTGGCGGTAATACACCATTTCTTAAAATTTCAAAAAGAAGAAGAAGAACTCTGCAAGCCTGTAACCCTCCAGGAACTTTTCAAATTTCAAAAACAAGAAGAAGAGGAAGAACTCTGCAAGCCTGTAACCCTCCAGGAAGGAGTTTTGCACCCCTGTCATAGAGAAACCGAAGATTCACAGGAGCAGAGAGGATAGTCTGGGCTCAGAAACTTGCAAACTCTCACAACCAGACTCATGAAGTAAATACTACAAAAGTGAGTTTCTTAGGGGCTGTTCACACTGAACACAGTTTTTGCATTCCACTGGACTGCTAAGCCATTGTTTTTCTATGCACTAGATAGACGTGTTTGAGTGTTGCACACACAACTGTACATTGTGAGCACATTGTGGTGGCAGAAAAACAGTGGTAACAAATGGATGAAAATGAGCAAAGTCCACGGAATAAGAGAAAAAATGTCTTCTTGTGCCTTTGGATGTCAGAAATGGAATGCAAAAAAGATGGTCTTCACATTTATAGAATACTGTCGTCGAAGACGTTCTGTGAAGTTAAACGCATACATTTATGGTTGCAAGCCACAGACTGGACTGATGAAACCTGTGATGATTAGTCTACTATAAATCATGGATTTGATGTACAGATCTACATAATATTCCCAATAGCAGTTCATAGGGGCATAATAGCTTTAGTTACAGCATGAAATAATATTTAAACCAAGAACGTTTTATATAAGTAACATTTAAACAACATTTTTAGGCCTATCTCACAATTCTTTTTTCTTGCAATTGCAAGTTGATATCAAAATTTGGAGGTGAAAAAGTCAGAATTGGGGATATAAACCCATAATTCTGAGGGGGAAAAGACAGAATATCGAGTTTATATCTTGCAATTCTAATATTTCTTCTTTGAATTGTGAAATATAAACTCGGAAATGCGAGGGGAAAAAAAGTCAAAATTGTGAGATATAATCTCGAAATCACCTTTTTATTGTTTTAGTACATGGCTTCCCTAGAGTGCTACTGCAGAACCAACGCTATCTCACGACCAATTCGTACGAATTCGTACGAATGATAAAAAGTTGGCTAATTCGTACGACCTCACTCGTACGAATTTGTACGATTTGTCTAAACCCACGTGATGGGTAGGTTTAGGGGCGGGGTCAGGGGTAGGTCATTCGTATGAATTCATACGAATTGGCCAATTCGTAAAATATGTACGAGTACGATTTCGTACTAATTCGTACGAGTCAGGTCGTATGAATTCGTACGAATAAGCCACCTCGTAGAATTTGTACGTTTTCCCGTGAGATCGGGCTTGCAGAACTGTCATTTTCTGCCACCAGGTAGGCTCCGCCCACAAACACGTCATTGATGTTTGCAAACACCCAGTTGGTCTATACTGCACAATGAATCTCTTATTTACATCATCTTTATACTTAGTTGGTTATAATGAAATGATTTGCACGCATACAGAGCTCACACTGAACAAACTTTGATTCTGACTAACTAAAAAGCCTATGAATTGGGCATTGCGTTCATGCGATAAACAAACTGTGACTGGCTACAATGCTCATTCACGAGTTCACACTTACATACAATTTGAGGGGGTAAAGTTTAATGTGTATTTGGCGTGCTGTCCGGGGGGAGGGCTCCGAGCTTGAGTTCGGCCCGAACCCAGAGTACGTGAGTACGTATGTAAGTGTTTTGAAGAAGGGGTGGTGGGGGGATGCTGCAAAACTGTCAATGGATTGAGGTGAGACTGCTGAATGTATATATACCTCTTACCATTGATTGCTGACTGCTCTCCACTTGTGTTAATTATCTGAACGTGCTCCTCCCGAACTTTGTTAATAAAACAGCATATGTAGCAAAAGCACATTGTAAATAGAAACATTTGACGCTCTTTAGAGCGCTCACACAAATACGCGTTTAAAAGCAGCTGTCTATCAGCGGCTACCAGATTGACCCGATTCTCAGTTCTACTGGAACTGCAGAAAGACTGGTACCATTATTTTATTAAAATTGAAGTATCGACTTAGTATGTCGAAAATTGTTTCAACTGTTTTTGCCCAAATAATGAAGGTCAGTGTGGTCCAAAAGAACACTGGACCTCACTGACTTTCATTGTATGGATGGACATACAAAAAAGAAATACACACACACACAAAAATTCAACATATTTTCTTTTGTGTTCCAAGAGAAAATCACACAGGTTTAGACCAAAATTATGACAATATCACTACACAAATAAGACAAACACAGAAACAAAATTCAGGTTATGTTTGCTTCGAATCTTAAATTGTGTGTCCTCGCATATGCATATGTTTACTCTTGGTGGTTTGCGTAGACATAACCTGTGTTTGTGTGATTGCATATGGCGTATGTAGCGCTTGCTCCCCGGCGCAGTTAATGAAATGCAAACAACCCAAGCCGAGAGCAGCGGTGACGTGATCTATCTATGCTCTGCTGCTGAGAGAGGAGGAGGGGAGAGATGTTGCACGGTGTTTGTCCATTTGCGTTTGTGTGTACGTGCGAGCCCTTGGGGACAGCCTGCACTGTGGAGTTTGTGTGAGGTTGGGGGGCTGTGCAGACAGAGGCAGGCTGGTGAATAAATCATGGAGCGATAGCGAGAGCGTGCCGCAGCCGTGACGCCCAGTCTGACTGCAGCTCTGCCAAAGGCAAAACGAAAAGGTCAAGGAGAACGGAGAGGAACGTGTGGAAGAAATGTTCACAAGTGTGGTGCGAAACGTAAAATAAAAAAAACCCTAGCTTATGTGATCATGTATGTGCGAAAGCTTTTGGTTTGAGTGTTTTTTTTATGCTTTTGACACCTGACTCTCCAGGCATCAGCCATGTGTGCATTTGCCGGGAGTGACATCCACCCCCTCAGGCTGTGCGAGTGTGTAATTAAAGCTCTATCACACCGCACAGTGGGGGTGATTTAACGTATCTGCAGCGAGGCATTTCTGCAAATGATGACCTAAATGCTATTATGCAAAATGCCCTCCTAGCATAAAAAAAATGTAACTCACAGCTAGTGTTTCATACTTCAAATGTACACAGTTAGACACAGCCTCAATACATTTTGATGTAGGCCTATTGATCTGGCAATGAAAATGGACAATCCTCAATTTTCAGTTAAAGAATATTTTCAGTGGTAAAATCTACTACTACTAAAAACTACTAAAATTTGAAGAAGAAGAAAAGTATCTAGCTACACTACATGCTTCTAATAAAAATACGTTAACTACAGATGGCCTATAAGATATTTAAAGGGGAGGCATTTTTGTTTGAAATATTAATTATGCGATGATATAATTTAACGAGAGCCATATTTTTCTGAAAAATACGAATAAACATCTTAATTAGGGTGAAACTATTAAAGATTTAAACAAATTCACAAATGCATAGTTTATCTAAATAAGTCCAAATATAATTTACATATGTTCAAAGGTTTGGGTCAGTACGTCTTTAAATAATGAAATTAATACTTTTATTTAGCAAATAATTAATTAAATAGATAAAAAGTGACAGTAAACACATTTATAATGCTACAAAAGATTTCAATTTCAAATAAATGTTCTTTTGAACTTTCTATTCAAAGAATCCTGAGAAAAAAATGCATCACTGTTTCCACAAAAACATTTTGCAGCACAACTTTTTGCAACATTAATAATAAGAAGACATGTTTCTTGACCAGCAAATAAGCATATCAGAATGATTTCTGAAGGATCATGTGAGACTGAGCATTACAGGAATAAATGACATTTTTTAAATATATTAAAACAGAAAATAGTTATTTCACAATATTACTGTTTTACTGTACTTTTGAACAAATAAATGCAGCCTTGAAGATTGTTAATGTCAAAAATAAAACAAAATCGTATTGACTGCAAATTTTTTAAATGAGTAAAAAAAACAAATGAACAGCAGCATTATGCAAATATTTCATATAGCCAGGGATGGGCAGTATTTCAGATACATGTATTTAAAATACGTTTTTGAAATACAAAATACTATTTTGTATTTTGTATTTTAAAGCCTTTGGAAAAAATCTAATGTAATTTGTATTTAAATACATTTAAGATGAGTATTTTTGTATTTTCAAAATATATAAAATACTTTTTGCCAGTCAACCTCTTTATCAGGGTATTGATTTTGTGCATCAACTAGTTCAGACATTCACTAGCTCAGCATTGGATCAGCAATTTTTTTTCTTTTCTTTTCTTTTTTTTTTATAAGGTGAGAATGTCACGATCAATTCTAAAGTTAAAATAGTGCATTATTCACTTCAGTTAACATTAAAGAATAAAAGAGCACAGACAAGTGGGAAAATAGCGTAAGCCAATCAGTCTTGACCGGTTGTTGCTGGGTGATATGACACTACATATCATAGCGATGATATAAAGTTTGAATTGATGGAACTTTTTCTAAATCGTTTACACAGATAGGCCTATTTGTGGGTTAAGCAAATTTATCCGTGCAGCTTTTAGTGGGCAGGAATTATTGGAACGTTGGAGTGGAAAAAGAAGCACTGCAAGATACACCACAAAAATCTTCAGCTTTTAGTTTGATTGTACATAAAAAATAATAATCAAAAAGGGGTAAATAGTGTCAAATGAATCTAAATTAATTCTCATTTTAAATTTTAGATACACTTTCTAATTTTAATAAACTTATAGAAACAAATAAACTTTACATAACATAAACATAAAATTACTCAAAAAGCATTGGACCAAAAAAAAAAAAAAAAAAAAAAAAAGAGTTTGAAAATCAGTTTATGCTGTGGAATCAAAACTGATATTGAGAATTGTGAAACCATGATATTGTTACTGTAAAGTAAAATTGAGATTTTGGTCATGTCGGCCATCCATATTCTTTGCTAGATAGCAGAAAAGGTTCCCACAGTTTTACGTACAGTATGAATTTTTTAATAGTGTTCACCACAAGTAATAGACTACATTGTAACCAGAAATAAGTAGCTTATATAAATGGCTGCTATTTTGCATAAGTTTATTTGTAATTGCAAGAAAGAAAGAAAGAAAGAAAGAAAGAAAGAAAGAAAGAAAGAAAGAAAGAAAGAAAGAAAGAAAGAAAGAAAGAAAGAAAGAAAGAAAGAAAGAAAGAGAGGGCAGAGATGAGGTTAGGAATGAAAAGTCAGTAGGCCTATGTAGTTTCTTCATTCACTGTGACCTATACCTGCACTGGATGGCCAATTTCACATGTATTTTGTGTATTTTCAAAATACAAAATACTGTATTTGTATTTAAATAAATTTTTTCACACAGTATTTTGTATTTGTATACATTTCCATGTATTTATGCCCATCTCTGCATATAGCATCACTATGAAATTGTTTTAGTTATAAAACAGTGTCATGCACTGTTGAAAAAAAAAAGTAATTTGTATACAGTATTTTAAAAACAACTGAACTATTGATGGCTATGCTGAAAAAATTTAGTTAAGTTAGAAGCACTGCTAGTTATTTCTCAATACTTTACGTTACAAGAGATAAAGTTTAGTGATTGCCGTAGAAAACAGTGAGATTTTACACATGGCTAGATTAGAGCCGCTGACATACCTGATAAGGCACAAGAAAGATTTTTATTAGCACTCACGGGGGAAGTACTTACTTCATTTAGACATAATATCTTTTAATCTTCCCTTGTAAATGATATGTATTATTATTCCAGCACACATTTTATTAACTGGTTGGTGTAAACCCTGGTACAGCGCTCCTGTCTCAGATAATCCAATTAACACAATGCAGCCTCCAGGAGATACACTGAACCAAAAGCAGTCTGCTATAGAGACAAGAGCACTGTGAAGCTGTGTGCATAACTGTATGGGGCATCAAGTGTCACCTGACTAATTTGTGGACTGAATGGATTACATTGTACACAGTATTCCATGACAAAATGCAGTTATAGTTTGATGAAATTTTGTAGTCAGAAAAACAAACAGACAAAATTTTGTGCCAATAAGCATGGATATTTTTCATTTTGTGAATAACAGAAACCACCTTTGCACCCAGCATGACACAAAATGCATTTTGTTCACAAAATGCCCAAAAATCTTTGAATGAGACATGTATTTTGTTCATAAAAGGGTTGTTCTGGAACACAAAATGTTGCATTTAATGATTCTTTGGACCAATAAGATTTCACAATGGCCAGGGCTACCCATGAACTGTTCCTTTACTAATTTGGGTAAGTATGGTAATTTTTGCCCCGCCAAAGCCTTAAAAAATAATATAAACCAAGGCAAAGACAAATGTAGTTGAGACATTAGAATCTGTGTGCTGTGCCATTTTAGTGGTTAGGGAACCACGACAAACTACCCAAAACATTGATGATAAATGATCCCTCTGAAAGCTATCTAAATCTGAATAATGAACCAAGGCTTGCAAAAATGTTACGTGCAAATGCAGAAAAGTGCAGAGCAATTTGCAAGCAGGCTAACATTTTCATGGCCTACTAACTGTTGTTTTAAGACTTTTATGGAACCCTTTAACTAAGAACGCTTGCTAGGGTTCATTAGCTGGGGCTTAAACAATAACACATCTGTAAATTGGCTGTCGTCCACGTCTTGAGTGACTATCCATCATCAACTTCAAGGAGCTTCTAAAGGAGGGAGATGCAAAGGGAAGCACTTGTTATTTCTCTCTTTATCTGTCTCGAGTGTGACCCCTGAGGGTAGGGAGCATAGTTGGTTGCAGCATATCAAGCCCCTGATTGGCAATTGATGCCTGAACAAACTTGCAGCCATCAAATCAAGTCCAATGAAGCTATATTTCCAGAGATGCCAATCAAAGAGCCTTATTCCAGCCTGGCAGGGAGTCTCTTTTTTAAAGCTGAAGTGACTGCAGGCAATGGCACAGGCAGACAATCTCTCATTTGATTTCAATCCCAATTCAGCTGAAAAATAAGCCCATTACGTTTTTCTATTTAATATCAATGAACACTTACTACAGCAATCATCCCCATAGCTTTCATTTGTAACATTTGGGTAGAGTCGATTAGAAATCTCCATCTCAAAACATGGCCGGTTTTATGAGGATTGGATTGATTGCAACACAATTTTATTCTCCAATACTGGTGCGGGTCTTTTCTGAGGAACACTTTTACCATGTGTTACACCAGGATTTGATTATATCAGGTAGTCATCAGTGGGGATGGAAATCAGCAATATTATATCAATGTCTGGGTCAGGTCTTAGTGTCCTGCTCTAGATCTTAAGGTCCTTTGGCAGGTGAACGAGTACCCGTGGGATGAATAATAAATGCTAATGGATAGCTTTCTCCAAATTTGATCTAGACACTGATCTTCACCTGGATGTAGCTAAACATGAATCATACATCACAGAATCACCTCAAATCTGGCAATAATGATCATTCTGTCCACAGAGCTGCATGTTATCTGCATGTCCTGATGGGACAGGTCAGGTCAAAGCATCCTGACCTATTAACCTCTCTGGCTAGACATTCTGGTGTGTGGGATTTATGCTTAGCTGGTGTACCAGACTCCTCAGGGAACTATTATAAGCCAGAAGTCAAAGGTCAAGGCTTCTGGCTGACCGAGTTGACCCAACGCAGCCCTCTTACCCGGTTAACGGCTCCCCAATCGTGATCTGATCACATCGCCCTTCAAAACTCTCAGAGGAATATTGCACAGACAGAAAATTCATGACTCATCTCACATCTAAAAATCATTAGTGGCTGTATGCCTGGCTGACTGAATGAGAAAATTAGGATTCCCCATTCAAACTGAAACCCCTATTGTGAATACCAGATGGAGACCTTTAGAAATCTACCAGGCTTTCACAGAATCTCTCCACCTTTGTTCAGAAAAAGAAAATATCCATTTATACCTCTTTCTCTTCCAGTATTTTCTCTTTTACTGATATTGTTTTCAAGATTGTTGTTCAAACTCTACATGGTTGATACAATGGTAGGCAAGATTAAAGAAAAAAACATCAAGCGTGCAGACGGGAAAAGAAAAGATACAAATGTTATCTGAGCTGACAGGAGAGACTTTTGCTTTTGCTGCTATTTCCCCCCAAAACATCTATGGCAATGCAAAACTGTACGTCTGGAGAAAAAGCCTTGTGATTGCGCGCGCACACAAACACTTTGTGCGAGAAAGGCGAAAGGAGGCTGCGATAGGATGATAGCAGTGGGTTTATTAGAAGGTATCTGATCGATATCCATTAGAGTTTTAATTTGCTGTGAGCTTCTGCAGGCAGTCGAGGGAGGATGATTGCTCTGAGACTGTTTGGATGAGTGCCTCGACCAGTCTGCCTTACTCTCTCCGTTAATGAGATCTCACTGCTCTAGCACACAGACACGAACCTGTTTCAGCCTTTCAAATGAATAGAGGCTTTCTCATATACACAGAAGCGTGAACAGGGAGTGCAGTGTGCAAAAACACACCCACATTCGCAAGAAAACTTAACCAGTGAAAAAACTTTCTCTGGACTGCATTGCAGTTTAAATGTACCAATATACCGTATGTTGCAGTAGGGAAAGGAATATGCTATCCTAAATATTACAGCCTCACCATAACACTCGTGCACTATAATCCAAGGGCCTGATTTACTAACAGCTTGCGCCAGCGCAAACCCTCTTTTGGCGTTAAAAAACTACTGTCAGGATTTACTAAAGACATGCAGAGAAAAATTAGCCCCGAAAAGGCTAGGACATGGTCATTTTTGACGCATATGATTGTTGCATATGCATTTTAAGGAGTTTCACATCCAGATGCAACATTTATGGGAGGAGAGTGTTAAATGAATCCTGCAAGGCGATTTACTAAGGTTTGCGCTAGTCAATTTACTGGTATTTGCGCCATTATTTACTGTCCAAAAAGTCTTAGACGCTAATTTGCGCTGCTCTTGGTAGATTGCGTTGGTCATTATAGAAATGATCCGACGTTATCTGTGTTCTAACCCTCTAGTGCTCTTTCGAGTGCCGGTCAAAAATGACCAAACTTTTTTTTTTTTTTTTTTTTTTTTTTTTATGAAATGAAATGAATGCAATGCACTATATTTTAGATCGATAATGTTTTGTCTTTTTAGGGAATTTTATGGTACTCAATTATATTCAAGCTGTAAATATTTACGCTGTTATAATCCATTTATTCACTTTTTGAGCATATCCTGAAAATTTAATTTCCAACTTAAACTGTCATAAATCTTGAATTAAGTTTGATCTTTTTTTCAAAGACTACACTTGGCAAATTATTGCTGAGGTGAAAAAAGTTTTAAAAAGTGAACTTAAAAAAGTGCACAAAATGCACACAATTAATTTTTTTATAGAAATATCTATTTTCAAAAATACGTTTTACTGTAAAATTGCTTGAAAATCAAAGCCATAAATAAGTTGTGATCCAAATTTGAGCTTTATCTCCAAAAAAATAGCTTTCATGTGATTGTTTGGGCACAGTACCAAAAGTTTCCACTAGATGAAATTTGTCTCCCATTAATTTTCAATGCAGTGTATTTGATCGCGAGTCGCACAAGTGTGGCTATATTTTTTCCTGGACCATTTAACCTTCTCGAATCAGGTCTATGATTTTTTTTCTTGTGTGTTCACATAACAAGTGCCAAAACCTTTACCAAGTTTCGTACCATTCCAATGGTAGTAAAAGTAAAAAAAAATATATAAAAAAATAACTAAACGTAAAAAATTTCGGCCAAAAATTAGTGAAGAGCACCAGTGCATTGTCAGTAGATCACACGCACAACTTTCCACTCGCTTTTATGGCATAGTGCTCTCACGCTTATTTGCCCTGTTTAGTAAATTTGGCCTCCAAGTCTTTTGAAATCATTTGATAGATTTGTGTGAGGAACAGACCAAAATGTAAGTTGTTATGCCCATGTAAGCCCTTACAGAATGTGTCACTAGAATCCTTGCCACTAGCCCAGTAGTCACTGCTTATCTAACTTTCTTAGATTTTTTTTTCTCTACAGTTGACAGTATTGGATTTCTGGAAAAACATGTGCTTATAGCTGGAAGATGTATAAAGTCATTTGACATATGCCTGCAACACCGCAGCTGTAAACGTTTCATAGTCCAACTCATTCCGACCTTGCATTTATCTTCCAGCATAGTTTACCATAATCAAACTTAACCAAACACCAGAACCAGATATTTAACCACATAAGCCTAAACACACTGGAAAACCCCTAATTTGCAGGAAAGTAGATCTCCAGTAGCAGGAATGGGTGCCCATGAACTACAACTTCAATATATATTCAACTCCTCAACATTTGCACTTGGGTACAATGTTATTTTAGTATTACTTGTAGTAACACTAAAATAGTATTTTGAATTAGCTTTTATTTTTATCTTTTTAGTTTAATTTTAATCTTAGTTTATTTTAGTCATTTTGTTATGGGCTTTTGTCTTTACTAGTTGCTGTTTGGTTTAGATATTATTTAGATTTAATTTTGAGTTTAAGTTTATAGCACTTCAACTTAGAGATCAATAGTTATCTTAGATAAAGTTTTAATATTTGGATTTTTATTTATTTATTATTATTTCAGCTATTTCAATTAACTAAAATTATTCTTAATAGAAAAATAACAACACTGCTTGAGTAATGATCCAAATAGTTTGTACAGCTAGCACTTACATTTCTTTTCGAAAATGACGTGTGGATCACCACTGGCTGAACAGGTGATCCTAAAATGAATAATTTATAAGAATAAATAAAAATACTGTTTTAAAGATATATTTTGGTTTGTTTGACAGCTGATGATATAAGAGACCCTATAGCCATTTAAATGCACAATTTTAGAAAAACGTTTTATATTCCAAATTTCAAATGTATAATTTATGATTCAAATGTCCTCAATGAAAATTACACTGTACATTACTAATGTTTGGGGTCTCAGAGACCCTTATGAATGGTTCAAAACCTGGAGCAACAATGGATGCCTGCATAGTAAGGTTAAAAAACCAGACAGTGACTCAGGTATGAGGTGTATTAAAAACCTAACTCAGGTTTTGCAGCATATGTGAGTTGGCAGATGCATCTTCAGTAGTAACAGGCTTGTCTGTGAGCTCTTTATAATCAGGACTCCAGAGATTTCTTACAGGTCTCTTTTTCTGGCTTTGTCTTGTTTTTTTCCTCCACCTCCTTCACAGAGAAAAAACTTACAACAGTGAAAAATTCCAACAGTCAAATCTTGCTGAGATGGCATTTCCATGCCGGAGGAATCCCTCCGTCTGTTTACTGTTGCTTTTGATGGTAGTCTCCCGTATCAATCTGCATCACACTTGAGTTTGCTGTACTTTCTCTCCTTAATACATGTTAGAAACACTCAAATGGTCTATGAATATTCAAAAATGCATACAGCACTACTGTGCATACAGCACTACTGTGCATACAGCACTATAGGTAACCATTACCTATGACATGCAATTCCAGCAGGCAATTTTGCTGTTAAAAAAACTTTTAATGTTACACAGCAACAAATGTGTAAATAAATATATATGATAAAGCTGCATGTGATAGAAAACCGAATGTAGTGATAGGACGTGGAAAGGGGCACATAAAGGAAAAGATAATAACAAGATAATTGTTAAAATACAGACTAAGGAATGCACGCTATTTTTGCTTTCAAAAGTCAGTATTTAACAAGGTAAGTCCCGAATGGCTCTTTGCAGAATATTCTTGATCAAACTGCATAATTAAAGCCATCTCCTCCTCACCACATGTGTTCAGAGGGAACTACACAAAGAGGGACCCCCCTGCAACAAGGAGATTAGGAACAAGCAAGCTGTCAGATACCCATGATCCTCTTTGCTCCTTCACATCTCCTCTGGGTTTTAATTGTGCTTCAGCTCAGGCCACTGGTGAGCTAATTGCACTTTTGTCGAGTGCCAAGTAGAGTAATTTACCTAAAATTGAGGCTGTTTCCTTGGCAACCCACATCATTCACAGGGGCAAGTCTCTGCTTACTGTGACAAACTGAACTACAGTGCACTAGCTTATATAGTTGACTCATACCTAAAAACAAAGCACTGAGGCTTTGGACTACATCAACATATGAGACAGACAGACAGAGAGACAGACAGACATATATATATAGATAGATAGATAGATAGATAGATAGATAGATAGATAGATAGATAGATAGATAGATAGATAGATAGATAGATAGATAGATAGATAGATAGATAGATAGATAGATAGATAGATAGATAGACTCTTCAACTGTGAGTGACGGAATCTAAAACAAAAATCCAGAAAATCACATTATATGATTTTTAAGTAATTAATTTGCGTTTTATTGCATGAAATAAGTATTTGATCACCTACCAACCAGTAAGAATTCCGGCTCTCACAGACCTGTTAGTTTTTCTTTAAGAAGCCCTCCTGTTCTTCTTTAAGAAGCCCTCCTGTTCTCCACTCATTACCTGTATTAACTGCACCTGTTTGAACTCGTTACCTGTATAAAAGACACCTGTCCACACACTCAATCAAACAGACTCCAACCTCTCCACAATGGACAAGACCAGAGAGCTGTGTAAAGACATCAGGGCTAAAATTGTAGACCTGCACAAGGCTGGGATGGGCTACAGGACAATAGGCAAGCAGCTTGGTGAGAAGGCAACAACTGTTGGCGCAGTTATTAGAAAATGGAAGAAGTTCAAGATGACGGTCAATCTCCCTCAGTCTGGGGCACCATGCGAGATCTCACCTCGTGGGGCATCAATGATCATGAGGAAGGTGAGGGATCAGCCCAGAACTACACGGCAGGACCTGGTCAATGACCTGAAGAGAGCTGGGACCACCATCTCAAAGAAAACCATTAGTAACACACTACGCCGTCATGGATTAAAATCCTGCAGCGCACGCAAGATCCCCCTGCTCAAGCCAGCGCATGTCCAGGCCCGTCTGAAGTTTGCTAATGACCATCTGGATGATCCAGAGGAGGAATGGGAGAAGGTCATGTGGTCTAATGAGACAAAAATAGAGCTTTTTGGTCTAAACTCCACTCGCCGTGTTTGGAGGAAGAAGAAGGATGAGTACAACCTCAAGAACACTATCCCAACTGTGAAGCATGGAGGTGGAAACATCATTCTTTGGGGATGCTTTTCTGCAAAGGGGACAGGACGACTGCACCGTATTGAGGGGAGGATGGATGGGGCCATGTATCGCGAGATCTTGGCCAACAACCTCCTTCCCTCAGTAAGAGCATTGAAGATGGGTCGTGGCTGGGTCTTCCAGCATGACAACGACCCGAAACACACAGCCAGGGCAACTAAGGAGTGGCTCTGTAAGAAGCATCTCAAGGTCCTGGAGTGGCCTAGCCAGTCTCCAGACCTGAACCCAGTAGAAAATCTTTGGAGGGAGCTGAAAGTCCGTACTGCCCAGCGACAGCCCCGAAACCTGAAGGATCTGGAGAAGGTCTGTATGGAGGAGTGGGCCAAAATCCCTGCTGCAGTGTGTGCAAACCTGGTCAAGAATTACAGGAAACGTATGATCTCTGTAATTGCAAACAAAGGTTTCTGTACCAACTATTAAGTTCTGCTTTTCTGATGTATCAAATACTTATGTCATGCAATAAAATGCAAATTAATTACTTAAAAATCATACAATGTGATTTTCTGGATTTTTGTTTTAGATTCCGTCACTCAAAGTTGAAGAGTACTTCTACATGCTTTGTAAGTGGAAAAACCTGCAAAATCGGCAGTGTATCAAATACTTGTTCTCCCCACTGTAGATAGATGGATAGATCTAAAAAGACATAGGCTTACAGTAGTTCTGTCTGAAGTTAAAGTACAACACAAAGGTAAGCGCATTCTTGTTGTTATTTTTTTGTTGTCGGATTATCGTACAGTATATCAATGAATGACACATTTTGGCTGTGGAGTGTGCATTAATACGTGTGAAATGCCTGCTAATTACGTTGCTTATTCCAAACACTTATTGGGCACTTTTTGCAATTAAATTGGCTTAATCTTATTGTTGACATTAAAAATTATGCATGTGTTCTTCCAAGGGTTAAAAGTAATCGGTAAATTTCTTGATTGATGTTTTGACCGTGTCCACCTGGGCATATTTGCTAATTCTCTTTAATGTAGCCTAATTGCCCTGTTTTGATCCGTTTTCCTGGGAAATTTATTTATTTTAATTTCATTTTGTCATCATTGTTTTGTTTTAAAGAGTAAAATGGTGCTTATTCACTGATTGACATGTAAATAAAATTCTATCACATTATTTTGGGCAGGGTTTTTTTTTTTTTTTTTGAGTGGGTGGATTTTGGTAAGCTTTTGGGCTGGAAATCATCGACTCAATCTGGCAATCTGGCAACACAGACCTCTGCATTTCAACCAAGGTTAGGAACATTCAGCCAAGGAGTTAGGAGTGCCACTTAAATTATGTATCGGTTTATGAATTTTGTGTTAGCCTAATAAACATACTTTTCCACAAACAACGGAGCAAGAGTGTTGTTGTGAATATTAGTAGGCACGAGGCCGCAGAGAGAACAACACGATTACGAGTGTGATATTTTTTTGAATAAACAAAACATTTATAGAGTAACTTACCTTTTAGACACTTCCCGATACTTTGTGTATTTTTGCTCTGCCAGTGAAAACAATTCCAAGTCAAAGCAGAATAACCGTCACGCAGTAGAACTTTGTATGGAAAAGGATAGGAAAGCACGTTTAGTTCTTGTTTAAAAGGTTTATTGAATGTAACAAATCAATCACAATAGATAATTAAATCAATAAAAATTGCCAAATGCTTTTCTTTTTTGCCAATTGAGTTGACTTGGATAACTCTATGTTAGCTGAATTTTGCTGCATTTTCATTTCTGCATTTTTACATTTTAGTATAATTTATATGCTGCTTTCTCATATAGGGTCCAGAAATTGGTTTTACTATAGTAAGCACAATGTAGGGAATACCAGGACACCACACACACACACACACACACACACACACACTCTGGTCCACTATCTTTGTGGGGACTCTCAATAGATGTAATGGTTTATACTGTACAAACTGTATATTCTGTCTTCTTACACTAACCCGACCCCTAAACCGACCCATCACACACAACTTTCTGCATTTTTACATTTTCCAAAAAAAAAAAAAAACTCATTCTGTATGATTTATAATCTTGTGTATTCCTCAATTTAAGTCCCCATGAGTCTGTGTGCATTCAGGTTTAAGTCCCCACCAGGATAGAAAAACATGTACACACACTCACTGCATAGATACTTCATTATTTAATCACACTGGCATCACAGCAGGTTATGTTGGCTGTAGTCAACATGTTTTTTTTTTTTTTTTATGTACCAGTGGTCACTCTGCTACATTGTACAGCTGAAAAAAGTGAACATGTTTAACAAGATTTCATCTTTAATATGAATAAGTTTGTATCTTGTAATAAAGTTGTTCATAGTTTATTCTTGTATACTTTTTTTATTTGGTGCTTTGTTCAATCTCAAACCATTATTTTATTTTATTTTTAAGATGTCTGCGCAAGAGTTAAATGTAATCTGGACACACATTAAACTTTGCTGAAATTAAGCGTCTCGCTTTGGTCTACACTGGAAGTGTTCTGTTTGCTCTGCTAAGCTATAATTGCTAAAACTGAAATAAAATAAAAACAAAAATAATTTTATTAATCATTTTAATTAATAATTTGATTTTAAAATAAAATCGTGTTTGCAAAATAAAAACTAAACTAAAACAAACAAAAAAAAAATCCATTAATGAAACTTACTAAAACTAAACTGAAGTTTAATGCAAAATTGAAAACGATATTAAAATAAAAACTAATTTAAAAAAGCAAAACTATAATAACCTTGTCAAGCACTGGCTTTGTTGTTTTTTTCTTTCATCCACGTCTCAGTTTCTCTCTCTGTAATTAACAAGCATAAATCCTAGGCCTCAAACCGTTGTTATGCACGCTCATCAGCGCTGACACACACTGCTTCATCAGTCACACACCATCTGATCCACTCTTCCACAGGGCACAAGAAATCTGCTGAGCAGCTGACCACAGCAGCACTGTGCTGGGTCACTTAATGAAGTGAACTATATTGGATGTGTGTAATGTGTGTGTGTGTGTGTGGTGCATCATGTCGGTAAGTGTCACAGTCCTGTAGCTCCTGGTTTTTGGCAGAGCGCCCAGCTGAAAAATGGAGCGTCTTAATCAGACTCTGCCCGGCATGATCCTCAGCATTGACCTGGTCAATCTGGCATCTCCAACACCAGATGATGTTTACTGAGTGTAGATTTAGAGATTGGAAAAATACAAGGTTTGGCTGGTTAACATGGCTATATAATTATAATAATGTCATTTATTTTAGCCTACTTATTTTAGTTTACACCCAAATGACTTAATCACTTAAATACTGACTTCAAATAATATAAAATAAATAAATGAAGATTATTTATTTAGGAAAAAAAAAGTATTTTATTTTATTAAATGATAATCACTTCCAGAACCAGATGAAATCAATTTGGATGTAACAAAACAGAGCAGTTTGGTAGGAGCTATTAGTACATATCCAGGGCATTCCTGCAGCAGTCAAGCAACTACCACTGAGATGAATGGAAATGCTAATAGATGGCTTTTTTTATGGACCTCCTTGGAGATATAAAAATTTAAAAAAAGAGAGCGAGATGTTTTTCCTCCAGATCGTCCATTTCCCTGTGATGTCAAAGCAGCTGCTAAGACAGACTTGTCATCTGTATATCTCACTTGTGCTCAGTCCCAGCGCTACAATTCATGTTTATTCAGCTTAATTAGCTCCCTATCTCTCCCTCTCACTTGCTTTCTCTCTTTATAATAAGTGGGTCATTGGCAAGGGCTCAAATATTATTTTTTAGAACAAAACAACAGTTGGCCAAGAGGCACAATTTAGCGTTATGATTTGCAGAGGAATAAAAACACAAAATAAACCAAAAATCTTTAGGAGACATGTTTAAAAAAGGAATGAATCTAAAAAAAAAATAATTGGTTAAAGCTAATTCAAATTGAGGGAGCATGTGAACGTGTAAGAATGACTGTACTAATATATATATATATATATATATATATTACAGAAATCATTCTTAGTAAATAATTATTAGTAAAAGTTGATCATAATATACAGATAATATAACAATATAGAGATACTATATTATAATATAGTGGACAGATGCAAGTCGGCTACACTGGTGTGTGTGTGTGGTTGGGTGAAGAGAGAGTGTGTGTGAGAGAGAGAGATAGAGTGTGTGTGGACAAAACTGCACCAAATAGCTTCATTACAGAAGCAGCAGGGTGTTTCTGTGGGATTAACTGTGCAAATAGTATTCATTTAAGAGAGAATTATGCTCTCCTAACCTTATTCTCTATCCTCTATGGCCTAATGGCCCAATTCTGCTGGGAAGAGATCTCCATCATACAGGCTCCAGGGCAGAGTCATTTCTAATTGACCAGCCCTGCACTTCTGTTCAGACAAAATAAACACAATCTTCAGCTGGAGGTTAATATGTTAGCTTCATCACACTAATAAACGCTGGGTGAAAAAAGGGCCACTCTTTAAGAGTTGCTGCAAATTGAACCACTATTGGGTATTTTAATATTTTTTTTAAGCTTAATTTAACCTCTCTTTAATTTTCTTCTGCTCATCTTGTAATCAACTCACTCAGGGACAGTTAAGCAAGTTTACGCATGCAAAACTCACCGCTCTAAACAAAACACGGTTAAGTGTGGGGGAGGCTGTGCTTTTTAAAGACGAATTATTTATGCCAATGAGGTTTTGCTAATTTAGACTCTGAGTTCTGTGCTGATGATGAGTGTGTGTAAAGAGCGCTACCACACTGTAATCTTGCAAATATATTCATGGCTACAGATCAAAACCACATCTAACAGTACTAAAATGTGCTTGGTTTTTTCATTTAATTTCCTAAATGAAGATTATCAATAAGTAATGTAGTGATAAATTTGAAATTTTAAACAGTTAAATTTGCCTCATTAATTAGTTCTGATATTTCTTATATTATGGTTTTACTGTCCCTTTATGACAAAATTGTAAATATATGCATTTACGAATTAAATGTAATCACTTCAGCATGCTTCAAATTAATCATGAAATTTTGAGAGAATTTTTTTTTTTAAGTTGTTGTTGTTGTTGTTAAAGCATATATTGTCTCATATGATGAACTATTTTCACAGACTGTGATGACGTATTTTACTGGTCATCAGCATTGTAAATCTTTTTTTTTTTTTTTTTTTTTTTTATGTATGTATTTATAACACTATACTTATATATACATATTACCTTTGCATCAAATTACAAAGATAGTTAATGCGGCTGTGGGAGTGAAGGTAAAACTGATATTCTCTCTTCTGATTGCTGTTATCAATCTCTCTCTGTTTTTTTTTTTTTTTTCCTCTTTTGAAAGTTAAAACTCTATTTTGGAGTTTTTCTTTTGCTATTTGAGCAAATGAGAACACTAAAAATATATTTAATGAAGTCACTCATCCACCACTCTAGAAGTTTACCCAACTATGACGAATTCTGCTTCTGAGAAACCCAGATATGTGAAAAGGGTCAATTAACAGAAAAAAGAAAATTCATGTTTCCTTAAAAAATTATTTTAGCTGTAAAGGTATATAAAATGGCTGTTCGGTTTGAATCTTGTGGGATAACATAATGATACCAAAACATTACAAATGAAAAATAAACACTGAAACTACTTCATTATACTATCATTATACAGATTGTACTATACTTATTGAATAGTTGAACTTTTAAAAAATAGTTGTCATTCTGTGAAATTAACTATAGTGAAATCAAACCTTTGATTAATAGTGGTTATAACCTGCTTTTAAAAAATGGATGTTTTGTGAATCCCTGTTCCCATCATGTGATCCTGTCATGTGATCTTGTCATGTGGTTCCTTTGGTTCATTGTTTCATTAGTTCTGTCTATTCATTGGTTGTTTGTGTCATGGGATCCCCATAGTCTTGTATTTAAAGGTTGTATCAGCGATTTCAGGCCCAAACATAAATGATCACATTCATCTAATCTTTCCTAACGATCCGCTAGCTGCCCGCCCCATAAGCATGCCATCAAAAAATGTGTCTCTGTAGGCAGCCTATAGGCTCTGAGAGCTGCACACAAAAACAGTTGGTTTCACCAACCACTCAAAACCAAAATAAATAGTGTTCCAACCAATCACCGACAGGGGTGGGTGTTGTGAGGTTTTCGCGTGCAGCCGTCATAGGCAGTTGTGCACGAGCGCAAAACCTCACAACACCCACCCCTGTCGGTGATTGGTTGGAACACTATTTATTTTGGTTTTGAGTGGTTGGTGAAACCAACTGTTTTTGTGTGCAGATCTCACAGCAGGCTGCCTACAGAGACACATTTTTTGATGGCATGCTTATGGGGCGGGCAGCTAGCGGATCGTTAGGAAAGATTAGATGAATGTGATCATTTATGTTTGGGCCTGAAATCGCTGATACAACCTTTAAACCAAACCTTGCTTTCTTGAGGTGCTGGCTCCAAAAACGCATCCAGGAGTAAATTCAGCCAACCCGGATTATGTTCACGATTAACACACATGACATTCTCAACAGAGCGAAGAAATCGCTGAGCCACCATAGAAACGGACGCTAAGAAAAATCGCACCATACTGCTTTCGTTTAATGGCAATTTACATTATTTAAGCATATCGATGAGCCACATGATGGGAACAGGGAATCACAAAACATCCAATATATATACATATACATATACATATATCAAGCATAGCGTTAGTTCTGGCAGGTCACGTTAGTCAAGCTCACATCAGCTGACTCTCAGCTGATCCACATCTACCTATAGGAATACGACGCCTATCACAGTATACATATATAAGCTCCTTCAGTATTATAAACAGCTATCGCGTTTCTCAGGAGCTAATTACCCTCCTCCATCCCCAGCTCCTCCTCTCGCCCAGTCAGTGTTTGGCATTCTGATTTTTACTTGAATCAGAATAAATTCTCTAAATATGTTGTACTTTAAAATTTTGAATTCAATATATTTGCAAACTTTCATGTTGGTTCTGTTCTGTTTACCCCAAGGGGGGTTATTGCTGCTCTCCCTGCTCTTATCCATGCTAGGCTGCATGGATGCGCAGGGAGTTCTCGCCCAGAACGGAACCATACCGCCAATCCAAACTGTATGCTAATTGTCAATTGTATTTGACGGTAGTGGTCCTGACAGAAATATATATATATATATATATATGTGTGCTTTATAACATTGTGAGCAATCTGCCACGCCCACTGGAGTCTCGTCAATAGGTTACACATGCGCTGCTGATAGCTCTGAAGTAAACTAACACTGGAACAGAAGCTGCTCTGGAGCAGGTTATGTTCAGAAAATGTGTTGCTCTGGCTATACTTACCCTGAAACTTATCTCCATTTTTGGAAGTGAACGCTGAGGTTATCCACTTACCCAGAACTGCTCTCTGAAATACCCCCCAGAGCCAATGGAAACAAGAGAGCTATAAATAAACACATGGACTATGACTAAACAAAACACACCTGAAAGCAATCAAACAATGAACCACATGACAGGACACATGATGAGGGGAACAGGGAATCATAAAACATGAACATTAAACAAAACATAGAACAGACGTGACACAGCATCTAAAACATTCACTTTCCCATATACCAATATATCAATTTCAACCTAAAATCTTGATATTGAAAAAAGTTCATGTCCATTTGTCAACACTCCAGCAGACAAAATATGATCATTCATTTAAATTATCTTTGCATGTCTCTTTTCTCCTTATCCATTTCTTGATAGAGTACAATGCAAACACGAGAGAAAAAGATGTAAATAATCTCCCATATAATTTAATCTATATTTTCATTCTCTCTCACCCTGTCCATTTATCATTTTAGCCTGGGATGTGCATCTACTCTGTGTTCTTCTGTCCAGAATGAGAGTTCAGTGTCTGCTGACAGAGGACTGATCTCATTCGAAGCGAGGTTATATTGGCCTGTCACTCCAGTGCCGTTTGTGCTGGAATAGTGTGAGATTGGGGTGGGGGGGTGTGTGAGCTGCAGGGCTTCAGGTGTAACAGCAGATACCGCTCCCCGGAGCCCCATTCTGCCTAACAACAGACCCACTTTAACATCTTCTGCTTTTACTGCACATAGACTAACACAACCTGATTATTTATGACACAAAATCACAGGCAGTGAGATTATTCCATCTCTCACAATGAAAATAATGTTGCTGAATTGCAAGATATTGGGCCAAAAGCCGACTAGTTTTTGATGATTTTGAAGTTTATGACACAAAAAAATAAGAAGTGTCTGTGGCTGTAATCTCACTGAAGCTGGAGTCATAATGGCTGTTGCAGTAGTTATTAACATAAAGACCCAAATTCAGTCTCATGTTAGCGGGAATGCGATGATGAGTGGCGAAATACAGGTGAAAACTCACATAGACATCACTGATTGGTGAGTGTGTCTAAGCTATAATGCTCGCCTTTTCAAACTGGGGAAAATGCACAGACTAACTTAACTTGATGCAAGTTGGTTTTAATAAATAGCATGTTAATATAACTTGAATTTTATAAAAATTACATAATTTTTTTTACATTAATTTAGTTTAATATATATGAATGAATAAAGGAATTTTCCTCCATCACATAAACTTTACCTTGTAAGGAAAATATTAAACTACAGTTAAGTTTTACTCCAAATGTGGCCTAATATATATATGTATATATATATATATATATATATATACACTCACCTAAAGGATTATTAGGAACACCTGTTCAATTTCTCATTAATGCAATTATCTAATCAACCAATCACATGGCAGTTGCTTCAATGCATTTAGGGGTGTGGTCCTGGTCAAGACAATCTCCTGAACTCCAAACTGAATGTCAGAATGGGAAAGAAAGGTGATTTAAGCAATTTTGAGCGTGGCATGGTTGATGGTGCCAGACGGGCCGGTCTGAGTATTTCACAATCTGCTCAGTTACTGGGATTTTCACGCACAACAATTTCTAGGGTTTACAAAGAATGGTGTGAAAAGGGAAAAACATCCAGTATGCGGCAGTCCTGTGGGCGAAAATGCCTTGTTGATGCTAGAGGTCAGAGGAGAATGGGCCGACTGATTCAAGCTGATAGAAGAGCAACTTTGACTGAAATAACCACTCGTTACAACCGAGGTATGCAGCAAAGCATTTGTGAAGCCACAACACGCACAACCTTGAGGCAGATGGGCTACAACAGCAGAAGACCCCACCGGGTACCACTCATCTCCACTACAAATAGGAAAAAGAGGCTACAATTTGCACGAGCTCACCAAAATTGGACAGTTGAAGACTGGAAAAATGTTGCCTGGTCTGATGAGTCTCGATTTCTGTTGAGACATTCAGATGGTAGAGTCAGAATTTGGCGTAAACAGAATGAGAATATGGATCCATCATGCCTTGTTACCACTGTGCAGGCTGGTGGTGGTGGTGTAATGGTGTGGGGGATGTTTTCTTGGCACACTTTAGGCCCCTTAGTGCCAATTGGGCATCGTTTAAATGCCACGGCCTACCTGAGCATTGTTTCTGACCATGTCCATCCCTTTATGACCACCATGTACCCATCCTCTGATGGCTACTTCCAGCAGGATAATGCACCATGTCACAAAGCTTGAATCATTTCAAATTGGTTTCTTGAACATGACAATGAGTTCACTGTACTAAAATGGCCCCCACAGTCACCAGATCTCAACCCAATATAGCATCTTTGGGATGTGGTGGAACGGGAGCTTCGTGCCCTGGATGTGCATCCCACAAATCTCCATCAACTGCAAGATGCTATCCTATCAATATGGGCCAACATTTCTAAAGAATGCTTTCAGCACCTTGTTGAATCAATGCCACGTAGAATTAAGGCAGTTCTGAAGGCAAAAGGGGATCAAACACAGTATTAGTATGGTGTTCCTAATAATCCTTTAGGTGAGTGTATATAGGGTATATATATATATATATATATATAATATATATTATTATAAAAAATTTTTTTTAACCAGACCTACCTTATATTTCAAAGTATTTCTTTGAGGAGTTCAAAAGTGCTGGTGAGAATATTAATTCTGAAAGTCAGTGACAGCTTTCTGATCCTGATTATACAATGCTTTGTGCCTCTGATGCCCTTCATGCAGTGAATATTCCCCCGTAGATGAGTGTCTGAGGATGCTCTTGGATTCCCCCTCCACACCAGACAGACTCATGGCCTGGCTCTGCGTTCACCAGAATTAAATCAGCCACTTTTACAGATGGCCCAAGTGAATTATTTATGGTCGCAATAAAGTTATAGCTGCCGCTTATTTGGAGTTTGATGAGGTTATCCTTTAACTGGGGATCCTGGGCAAACATGAAGTATTTATTGTTTTCACAGATCTGATTAGTCCTTCATGGACTCATCTCAGACACAGCCCAGTGACGTGTATCTCTGACGCACAGCACTGAGGCTGCGTATCTGTGGATGTGAGATGAAATAAACTGCAGCCTGAACAAAATCAAATGTTACATGCAGTTATTATAGGCCACATTTTGGGGCCAGTTTTTATATTATCCTCACTAGTTAATATAAATATTCAATTGATATTAATATGCTGTTTTCTTCTTTAAACTAAATTTTTATTGACAAGAACTATCAATGCCAGCAGAAACAGCAGCACTAATGGCTTCCACCATATAAAAGCAGCATGTATTTATTTCTGTGTTAAAGGTGCTCTAAGCGATGTTGGGTGACGTCACTTCTTGTTAAAGGCTAGCTCGACCCTCCCTCCTCCTCATCCCGTCCCCTCCCCCTCCCCCTCCCTTCCGTGCTTCCTGAAACAGTCATGAACGCCAGACTGGATTTACCCACCTGTCCAGCAAAAACAGAGCCACCTGAATGTCGGATTGGAAGCCCTTCCGCCGGCGGAGTTCTAGCCAAATTTCGAAGGCTTTTCCGATGTAAATTCGGGACTTTGCGCGTTCTTTCTCCTTTTCCCTCTTCTTTGCTATTTGTTCTTCGGAACGCCGTCTCTTTGGTCGTGTGTCGGCCATATCAAAATTCAAGAGAATATAATTCTAACGTTAGTCGTTGTCTAGGACATCGGTCCTCTAGCAACTTCCCTCTTCATGCTTCTCTCTGCTCCACACCCCACACCCCCCTTCATGTGCACGCGCACTAACCCCCCAAACCCCACCCCCAAATCATTCTTGTCGGTTATTGGCTGGAACACTGTTTGTTATGTTTCGTGGTCCAGGCTGGGCCAGTTTGTTTTTGTTGCCGTTTGTGGAGCCTGGGCTGTCTACAGAGACCGTGTTTTTTTACAGTGTGTTCAGGGGACAGCAGCTAGCGGATAGTGAGGAGATGTTTGCTGTATGTGACAAAAAATGTTTCGGCCTAAAAATGCATGACATCGTTTAGAGCACCTTTAATACCAAAACACACTGTGCGCATATAAGTGCGCAATTATTAGGGGCATTTCACTTTGTCTTTTCCTTGGAAATAACAACAGAAATGTTGAATAGCATTTTTGTACCCCTATACAGAATTGTTCTTTAAATATACACCTAATGTAAAAACAAAAAACAAAAAAACAAACATTAATTGGATTCCACCCTACAACACTAATTATGACAGGGAGAGCATGCATTTAGATGCATTTGAGAATCAAAATATTTTGTTCACTACTTCTCTGTAAATAATCAAGTTGC
The DNA here is from genome assembly GCF_951802725.1 of Rutilus rutilus. NCBI lineage: Eukaryota > Metazoa > Chordata > Actinopteri > Cypriniformes > Leuciscidae > Rutilus > Rutilus rutilus. The sequence continues at coordinate 40,396,331 of NC_140209.1, read as the reverse complement.
CATCTTTCATCAAGTTGCCTATATTAATAAATGCAAAATAATTAGCTGAGTTTTATGGGAGCACGAGAAAACTTCTGTTCCTCTAAGACCATCATCGCTTGCCCCCCTGCCCTGAAACCACAACATGCAGAATTTTGATTAGCATTGGCGGGGTACATATTTCCTGTCTTGTCAACAACACTGCTTGGCCCGAAAAAACACATGGCCCATTTGTGAGTAAACAGAATGTTAGGGAAGCATTAATATTCATCATTTTCCATCCAGCTTGCTCTGTCTGAGCTCCCTGAGGTATTCACGTCTGATCAGGACAAGCAGTCACCCATGTGAGGAACCTGATGAGTGTAGCAGGTTTAATTAATCAAAGCCGCCTCTCTTGCTCTGTTATTCATCTCTTTTTCTTCAACTTTCTCTTTCCTTTCCATGTTTAACATCAAAGTGCTGGTGTTGAGGGGAAATGGAGGACGATCTCCCATATCTTTCCTCCGATTAGCATCCTGTTGTTTCTCTGTGAACTCAAGCCGTTTAATCAAACACACAGCAGGCCTGGGCCGTAATGACCCCGAAGCATAACCAGCGATGCTGCTCTTAAACAACACTTTGAGCTCCATTAGCTTTGCTTATACAAAGTGAAAAAAGGAGCATCTGTCTTGCTATTTATAAGTCTGTTAGTCATTTATGCATTTAGCAGTCAAAAGCGAAAACATTCAATATCGTGTGATCTGATTTGACTGATATTGCTATTATTTCTGAATTAATAAAAAAAAAGTAGGGATGGTGTATTAAATATTTTGCTATTTAATGTTGATACATATTGTTTATTTATGTACACAAAATTTTGGGTGAGTAAGATCTTTTTAAAGAAATTTATATTTTTAGTCGGCAAAGATGAATTCAATTGATCAAAAGTGAAAGTAAACATTCACAATGTTGCAAAAGATTTCCATTTCTATCGTCAAAGAATCCTGAAAGAAAAATGTATTGTGGTTTCCATAAAAATATAAAGCAGCACAATTATTGATAATAATTAGAAATGTTTCTTAAACAGCAAATCAGCATATTAAATGATTTCTATGTGACACTGACTGGAGTAATGATGCTGAAAATTCAGCTTTGACATCATAGGGATAAATTGCATTTTGAAATATATTAAAAAAAAAAAAAAAGTATTTCACAGTGCACTGGTTTTACTGTATTTTGATTAAATAAATGCAGCCTTGATGAGGATAACGGAGTTCTTTCAAAAAATATACAAAATCTTACTGAACCAAACCTTTTAAATGTAGTGCATATAGTTCTGTATTACTTAATCTTTTTATCTTGAAGTTAATGTAAACTTCTAATATGATGTTCTGTTCTCCATTATCTGCACCTGCCAGTGTTAACAAACCAGCATATTCAGGTCTAGACAGAATTTTTTAATTACAAAGGTAAGAGCGCACTACCAACATCAGTAATGCACATACAGTAAGCATACAAACAACAGAGTGAGTATTTCCCTCTGCTGTTGTAAGTATAGCTGTGGACTGTGCTGAAAATCCTATTACACAGAGAGAAAAATGTCATTACAATAAGAGAGCCGTTTCTGATTCTATTTTCTGTTGCGATGAGGGAAACCCTTGTCAGGGCCGAGTGAAGGGTGTCATCCATCAGATGCTATTGCCTGTCTGGATGATAACTCTTAATCCACTTGTTTCAGCAGTAGATAGATTAGCGGCAGACTAATGCACCGTGAATGAAGCGCTGCCACTTGTAGTCAAACACACAGGTGTCAGGAGCCATCTCATGAGGCAGGCGAGGAAACGGTCACTCTCTGAGCCCAGAGCCAAAGTTAATAACACATAAGGCCATAAAAGCTGATACAGCATTGGGAAGGAGAGGGAGAAAGGGAGAGAGGGAGAGAGGGAGAGAGGGAGAGAGAGGGAGAGAGAGGGAGAGAGAGGGAGAGAGAGAGAGAGAGAGAGAGAGAGAGAGAGAGAGAGAGAGAGAGAGAGAGAGAGAGAGAGGGAGAGAGGGAGAGAGAGAGAGAGAGAGAGAGAGAGAGAGAGAGAGAGAGAGAGAGAGAGAGAGAGAGAGAGAGAGAGAGAGAGAGAGAGAGAGAGAGAGACTTAACAATACCTTTATTTTTACTTCACAATTATGAACAATATAGCCACTATACATTTGTATTCTTATTATTATAAAACCTCCTTTAAAAACTTTCAAAAATTTAAAACAAACTGATCCTCATATAACATACATAACACTTCATTAACACCATACATCACAAAAACACAATAAATTATGTCAACCTATAATATGCTAATTTAATCTTAAGCCTCCCTGCTATATAAGCCGCTTACACATTTCTTCAGGATCTATAGTTGCCAATTGTAAACCTTTATTTTTCAGTGTGTTCCACACTACCAGTTTAGCCGTTCCAATCAGGTAATTTAATAAACACATTTTTTTTCCTTTTTGAAAACGTATATTTGATTTCCTCCAATAAACACCTTATCCGAGAAATTCTCATCAAATTTCCTAAACCAGCTCCCAAGCAATTTAAAAATACCTTTTAATCTCTCACACTTTAAAAACAAATGCTTCAAATCCTCTTTTTTCCCCAGATAATCGACGTTCCCCTTTTACAGCTGTATTCAGGTGTGCCACATGTCCGTCTGTTGCTATCGCCCCATAAATAATCCTCTATCGCCAGAACGCTTCTCTACAGGAGGTTTATATAGGGCCTTCCACCTGTTTCTTATCAGGAAGTCTGGCCTCAACAAATCTGGCCACTTCGAAGCTTTGAAGCTTTTTGTTTTCTCAAAGAGTCTTGATGGACTGTTTTTACTAGAGAGAGAGATATTAACCAAAGCATTTGTGATGGAAGTGCAAATAGTGTCAGTATGTGCAAAAAGTATTGGACATGCCACATTTAAAATTTATATTTTTGCATTATATAAGAGAATATCAAATGGCATGTACAGAAATATAGCACAAGTAAAAAAAAAAAAAAAAAGGCATTTGTGTAGCTCAAACAGTAGAGCATGGAATAATGAAATGGATACCTTCAATGCATTGTATGTCGCTTTGGATGAAAGCTTCTGCCAAATGCATAAGTGTAAACGTAAAAAATGTCCAAAACAATTGTTCAGGTTTAAGAAAATTAAGAAAAAAAAAACAACAACATATTTGGACACTTTCAAATGTAAGTGAAACATGTTCATAGTTAATTTTATAAAGTTGTGGTTTGCTAAAGATCTGTGTGACCTTAAGGAGAACTGACTTTATTCATCGAGTTAAGTGTCAAGGTTGGCTCAGAAGAGTGAAGTTAGTTTACAGATGCCATATTGTTTGACATTATGCATCTAATGCCATGAAATTCACACATGTGATTTTTACTGTAAGTATCCAAAAGTATCCAATCACATTTTGGGGACACTGTATGTAAAGTAGAAAATATCAGAAAATGCTTTATTTTCAGTATAGCTTCCAAGCTGTAAAAATTTTTGGTTATAGCGCAAGATAAGGGTATACTATTTTATCGCATTATCCAATGGTTGATCTATTCATCTATTGTTATGCCATCTTCTACAATACCACTCGGATATGAAAAAAATAAAAAATAAACCCTGAAATATCCAAGAGGGCATTATTAAAAGGTAGAATGGGGGGTTGGGCGGAGTGCTGGGCTGCCACGCGTCTTAAATGAAAAATGGCTTTCTGTGTCCCAGGAGCCTGTGAGCGCTGATGCCTTTAGATGCCCAAGCAGGCGAGCGTATAAAACCAGGGACATGCAAAACAAGGGGAGAAAAATGAATATGCGAACAAAGGCGGAGCTCCTATCCCCTGGGGTGTGAGGACGAGGACGGGTGCGGGGAGAACTGAAATCACCTCATCCAGTGAGCTACATCATTTGCATGGTGCATAATCTCCAAGGCTCTGCCATGCAAATGCCTCGTAATGTTGATACGGTAGGCTTTCGAGTGGCTGTCAGGGGTGAATTTATATGTGCACTGCCAGCCAATGCAGGGCCCTAAATCACTTTCAATTAGGTGACACTTTCAATATACAGACTCTGATTTAGGGATACAGTTCTCCCTGCTTTGAGGCCTGAATCGAGCCAGCACATTGCCTAATATCAGATTTAATTCAGCATTTTTGGTCCCACCCTTCTCTGCCAAGTCTGTTTCCATTTACTCTGAAGTACATTCATATACAATTTCTGTTTTAGTTAAGGAAAGGCACATTTAGTATGTTTATAACACCCCATGATTTCATAAAAATAAGGAAGAGAAAAAGCAAAAAGATCACTTTTTCTGACTGCTATACCATTTGTGACCATTTGATTAGCACCAAAAAAAAAACCCACTGTTTTTTTTTTTTTTTTGTGATAAAATTGTATTAAAAACATACAAACAAAAAGCCAGAATTCAAGCTTTTGCTTAATCACGTTTCTCCACAAGCAGCTCATCCGACTGCTCGTCTGGATGGATGGAAAGGATGTACGCTAACGTATATTCGGGGCAGAGAAAGCACTCTCTGCAGCACACGCACACACAGCGGGAAGCTTATTAATAGCTCTAATTTGATAATCAGGCATAGGGATCTGGGGCGATTTGTAGAGGAAGTAATTGTGCCTGTAATTGTGGCTCAGTCCAGCTACGGGCTTTCATTTCCTCTAATGGAGTGGCTGTGGCACAGGACAGAGCAGCTCTGGCTGTCAGAGTATAGTCAAAGGACAGAGCGAAGATTTTATACTTATCCATTCATCATCCCTCCTTCATTTACATTTCCGCACCTGACACTGATGAGGCCTATCAGATAAAGACAGAGATCATATCATACCTCAAGATAATAATCTTATCTGACACTATGAATCACGGTGTACCAGTCTCAGTACAGCCAAGTCAAAATCTGATTAAAATGTCTGCCCCTATCTGAGTCCACTTCACAGCTCATTTAGGGCAAATAATGGCTTAAATAATGGAGTTAAAGTTTTAATTTTAAGGAGAATACGATTATTTCATATCCTGAATGATTTCACCTCCTTCATTGGGGTGCTTTTAGAGATTTTTTTAACAGATGTTACCAAGAGACACAGTGTCAGGAAGTTTGCACTGAGCTTAACAGAGACATCAACTACAGTTAAAAGATCCATATCCTGATTTGAGAAGGTTCAGTACTTTCCACCACTATTAAACATTTTACACATATGAATAGTACTCTTTATAATAGGTTTTAAAATAGTACACACTCACATGAAGACCTCAGTCTTATCATTAGCCAAATAAAAGCTGTTTTATTCTATATGGAGAAGGTCGCCTCATGACAGCCAACATCACATGACCAGCGAAATACTATTTACTTTAATAGTAACTGCACCCTTTTTTATCAGACACTATTGCTCACAGCATAAATATACAGTCAGACTGAAGCATTTCTACAAAGGAATCAGAACATTTGAACTGAACATTTTAATTGTGTGTGGTGCTTCATCCACATCATATCAGCTAGTGCAACATTGTTCCCAAAAAATCATACTCTAACCCATAATATAACTGTTTTAATGTGTTTTGATCAAATAAATTAAATGCAGCCTTGGTGAGCATACCTGTTTCAAAATGAAGACCCCAAACATTATATATGGGCTCTAATATAATAAACATTTACACGAGCATGAACTAACAGTACATTATGTGTGAAAAAAGCCTATGTCAGAATGGAAAGATTAGGCTACTCAAGAAAAATAAACACAATAACAGCCCTGTGTTAGATTGATGTGCTTGGTCAAGCATCATCACTGCTATCATGTTCACAATAGAGTCATCATGAGGCAAACAGGAAAGAGACTGACAAAAGGGAACAACAAGATCAGAAAGAGGACAATGAAGATAAAGGAGAGTGCTTAGATAATCAATAATAAAAGAAATCCTACTCTGAAAAAAAATTATTCTATTTGTATACAGACAACCATTTGGCACAATTAAAATTTATTTAGTACATCGCCAGCATCTAAAAATAGTACTGTGGGAAAGAAATACGAAATACGTTAGAAATGTCAAAGGAGTGGAAGTAGCTGTAAACCTCCCACAGAAGATCACCTGCTTAGAGTCCTCCTCTCCTCTCCTCTCCTCTCCTCTCCTCTCCTCTCCTCTCCTCTCCTCTCCTCTCCTCTCCTCTCCTCTCCTCTCCTCTCCTCTCCTCTCCTCTCCTCTCCTCTCCTCTCCTCTCCTCTCCTCTCCTCTCCTCTCCTCTCCTCTCCTCTCCTCTCCTCTCCTCTCCTCTCCTCTCCTCTCACAATACATATTTTCTGCCTTATTCTTTGTTTCCAACGTCTCCCAGTCTATATCTTTCCTGTGGCCATAGATTTCAGTAGGCACACATCAGTCGCTAATTAAGCATGACTGCTTCTCCATGTTGTTTCATCAAGAGAAAAATGTCACTACTGCCTTAACATGTCAGAAGAGAAATCCAACATTAAAACAGTACACTATAATCATGATGATAAAGAAAAAAAAAACAGTAAGGAGAGAAATAAAGCAACATGTTCAGAGGTCCATAAGCCCTCATTCACCTTTAATAAACACTGCACTTCTACAGGCAATGGTGTTTCCCTTTATTGTTTAATATCAAGAGGCAAGCAGATTGAAGCTAGCAATTCAGCAATTTCCCCTTTTCCTGCAGGAAAACTCCAGCTGAGAAAAAGAGCTGGGCTGTTCAGAGCCAATCTGAAATTTTATTTAAGGATTTGATTGAGCTGTCAGAAAAAAGAAAGTCAAATATTGGGAGTTAATAATAATATTAAAAAAAGATATAATGAGCAGGGTTACATTGGTAAAAGTGCTGTTCTCATCGATATTACTCTCTAATACCATGAGAGCATATTAATATGGACAAAGAATATGTACAAAATTAAATACATCAAATTGTATGAAAATGTAAATATAACCAAATATGAGGTGATGAAAGGTAACGGCTCACATGAAAAAAACTAAACTAAATTAAAACTCTTTGCGATTGAGGGAAACAAATATTCTAAATATAATCTTTCACAGTGGTTGTCTTCAGTGTAATTGCTCTGAATAGGTTCAACTAATAAGATACACTGATATTATTGTGGAGATATTTTTTACACTAGACCTGACATTTAATAGCTCAAGGTTATTCTATTCCAGGAAGAAAATGTAGCTTTCAGATCTGACGTTGCCTAAAAATACACATGAATTTCAAGCATATCTATTTTAATTGATCTCTCTTCCTTATTCACTACCTTCCATGACAGTATTTTTCAATGACTCGTGGTCCACTGTGTCTCTGCAGATGCCTGACGGCACATTCCATTTACTGCCAGTTAACGAAACAAGATTACATATGGAGACTAGGCTGTTTATCATCACATTAAAAGCCGAGCAGGTTAAACCCACAGAAACCACCTCATACTGTTAGAGCAGAGGTCCAAAAATGAATATTAAAACTGCCAAAATTAAGTAGCTACATGTAAATATTACAATGCGCAATATAACACAATGACTTCATGGCTCACAGTTATATTTGTTGCTGTGAGACACTGATTTCTTCCTGTAATTCCACACAAATACATAAAGGATTGAAAGCCGGCATGTCTGCCAAGGCCGCTGATGAAAACTAAACATGGCTTGAAGTCGAACTGGCCCCTGGGACCCTTCCAACTCACGCTTGCACGTCTCTTTCTTTGTATTCTTTCCTCTATCTAATTTTCGGCAGGATGCGAGAGCTAGGCGCACTACACTGATTTCCATCAGCGCCCAGGAATATAACCTCTTTGTTGCCTGGGCAACCTGCATTTGCCTTAGCGGCTTTTTTGCATATTGCTGCAAATTTTTTTCCATTAGTGAGCCAGTGGTAAACAGGAGAGAGAGATAAGGCTGGAGGGGGAGGGAGAAGGTTGGCAGCAGAGATGCGAGTGGAGGGGCACTGTGCTGCAAAACCAGCTGGTTTAGGATCAGACTTTCGGGTCGCACCATGGCACAACACCTACAGCACCCAAAAACAATAAGCTATTCATTAACCAATGAGTAGATCTCAGGAAACATGTCCAGGGCTGCGTTTCTCAAAAGCATCGTGAGCTAAGTTGATCGTAGAGATCAACGATCCTCTTAGGCCTATATGCTTTTGGGAAAGCAGCCCTGCTCATTTTTCACTATAAAAGAAAGAAAGAAAGACATTTTTTGGCATTATTTATTATATTTGGCAAATGTATTTTCTCAATTTATTTATTTACGCTTTTAGGGGGTGAATATGACATGCAGGAATAAATATATACATTGTGGACACGATTTAGTAAAACGAGGGAACAAATTAGCAAAACGTGCTGACGTACAGTATTAGTATAAGTTGTGGGAACGAATTGTTAAAGTGGCCACAATACACATTTTTTTTTCCAGCATATCATGTGCGGGGCTCCGTAGAAAGCCAAAGTTTGACAAGTTTTTGTGACACTCACCCAGATATTGCGGAATAAACAACCAGACATAATATACATCTTATGGTGCTATATACCGTAAAGAAAGCTTCATCATCTCTTTAAGTGGTATGTGCATTAAATGAATGCTTCGCTGTTGACCTATGACCTTTTGCAGAGTCAGAGGGAGTTATAGAGGTTGTAGATTAACGCTGGGTCTGGGAGTGACTGTGGGCTAACGGGACACAGGTTAACCCGCAGATCTCTCGACTCCCCTTTGCATCCCTGCACGAGGAGTGCAGCCAAGGAGAAAATGAATTCCTTAGTGCCTGATTATACTATTAGCCTTAGCTCCGACTTGTCCATCCAATGTCCCACATCAGCACTTTAATGGCCGCAGACGTGACTCCCCGGTCGAATGAAATAGAGACTGGCTCCTGCAATATGCTAGTAAAGGGCAATTTACCTGATGGAAGCCCCTTCAGCCCCTTCTTTACAGCCATAAGACCACTCATCATCTCCTCAGTCACCCTCTCTTCTTTTTATTCATCCGAAACTCATTCTCCAGCCATCCTGCGGTCATGCATCATCTGTCCCACATCGAGTGCACCTGATTGAATACATCAAACAATCTCTCCAAACCCTCCATATTTTACGTGGACGGCGCAAAATGAAGAAAAGCAGGAGGGATAGAAAGAGACACAGAAAAGGTGTGGAGGTTAAAGAGGTGCCCTGATTGTGTTACAACGTTCCAAATGTCCACTTGCTGTCCAGATGGAATACACTCACGTTCTCCAGCGAGAAAACGAATAACTGGTTTTATGGCTCCTTATGTTGGGTAGCTCTTGCAAAGCAAGGATTGGCCAGTTGCTTCTTAAATGTAAAGTTATAAAGCCACCAACAGGCCAGACAGAAGATGATATATGAGAAAAGTGATTCAACGAAGAGTCAAAGAGGCCTTCAGCTCACCTTGGATGAGATGAAAATAACACTCAAAGTAAATAAAACTTGTGGTGCATGTGACTCAATGCATTAAAGTGTGCATGAACAAATGTTTATTTTACATGTAAATTTATTCTGAATACGAATGCTGAATGTAGAATCACATGGAAATCAAAACAGTTCAGGGGACTGCAAATAGCATGGTGTCACACATACACACACACATCTACTGATAGGGGGCAGTGCAGCTATAGTCAGGCGCTTGCAGACTGAATGAGACGATGATAAATGAGTGAGCTGCTCTCATTAATGCAGATAATTAACTCCAATGGAGCAACATCAGGCACATACACAGCACAGCACAACAACATCCTGCCCGAGAAGGAAACAGGCCACTGACTCTACTGATGCAAGATGGAAATATTCTCCCGTGATACCAAATTGATTTTCAGACAAAACACTGACAACATTTAATTGCATCATCTCGAAGTTTGTTTGGGGTCTGAGAGAGCCCTGTTAAAAACTCAAAAAATATGTTTGGTTGACACACATACGTATCAGGATTCAGGACATAATCAAAATCATCTGGTCCTTGGCAGGTTAAAATTAGGTAAATACAACCTAAGATGAACAACAACTCGACACATTACGACAACGGACAAAGACAGGATAGGACGAAAGCAGTAGGCTACATGACAAATAGGTTACAGTAGTAGCAATCATTAATCGCAATAAGCTCTGCGTTTTGTTACTTTCAATAAGAAACAACGTGTCATCTTTCAAATGATGTCCATTTCAAAACGAAATTCCAAAAGAAAATGGCGTTTTGACGCTCTTTAATGTGGCGTGAAAGATCTCACAGGCGCCTCAATTCAAGCGGCAGCGCGAGTGAACGCGATTACAGAATAAACATGAATGAACATCTGAAGGTACGTTGAAAGATACAGTACAACTTACTGAAATGCATCATCTCGTGTAATCGCTGTTGTTAACCTTTATTATTATAGTAAGGTGCAAGTAAGGGCTCCCTAGTTTACAGCATTAGCAGAGATACATTTTTTTATCTTTAAGAAACATAGTTATAATTGAATTAACTTAAAGACAGAGACACAAATTGTTCAGTAAACCACTGTTGCATAATACAAAAAGCAATTTTATGTTTAGTTTTCTCCCCCCTGCTTTACTAAACCCATATCGAAGTTTGACTTCAAAACCATGGTATCGAACCGTCGGTTTTGTGTACCGTTACACCCCTAATATATATATATATATATATATATATATATATATATATATATATATAATTATTATTATTATTTTTTTTTTTATACAAACATTCATATATAAATACTAAAGGCTACAAATATGTATGCAGAGAGACAGACAGACGCACAAAATATCAAAGCACATGCACTACTATCTGACATCAAACTTGCATTTTAGTGTGGTTTTTTTTTTTTTTTTTTTTTTAAATACACCAGACTACTTGAGTGCAAATAGATCTGCTGTGTTTCCAGTGCCATTTACACCAGGGTGCCAAAAAAAAAAAAAAAGGAACTGCTCACTACATCACACTGATCTACAGAGGGTCTTGCCCATAGATGGAGATCAGAGAGCCATCTAGAGGACAAAGCTGGAAATGAAATTGTGGAATGCAGTCAGTTGCAAAAGTAACAGAATGCCTTATAAGACAGGGATGTTCAAAATAATTTGACCATCGCCAATTCTTATGTGGCCTGTGATTGTGACAACTTAGAACTTGAGTTATTGCTCTTGAGAAATTATAAGAGATTCAGTCTGCGCTATAGTGTCAATGGGTTTGGGTGTTGCTATAACATACAGACAAATTTCATAATGCAACATAACTTTCATCTTTAGACCAACGCAAAAGTCTAATTAGAAGATCCCTTGTGAATTTCCTAAGTGTTTTTAGAATGCAGCTTTTCGAATTAAAGCAACTTTAAGTGTGTGGTTAACATTAACTCAAAAGACTTTCATGTGTTGTTGTAGAACAAATTAGTCATAGGCTCAAACTTGTTTTTGAAGCTGTAAAATATCAAGCACTGGGAGTTTTGATTTAATTGTGAATACATAGATTAGGAAACTTCAATTTGAACACTCATAGGCAGAACTCAAAGTAAGCTAACACTTACTTTACACAAATATTGGGTAAACTATTCATTTTTAATTACACTGAACAATAATAATACAAAAATCAATACTAAGTATTAAATGGAATTTAAGTAGGTCTTTATTTACATGCCATCTTAAGACTTTTTACTGAGCTCAACACAGTTCAATCTGGAATTGTCTTTGTGAAGACAGATTGTGCAAAAACTAGCTATGTTAAGGCTGCATAATTTACATTTCACATTAGTAGGTGCTTTTAGCCAAAGTGATGTACAAATGAGGAATACAACAAGAGATTCATCTTAAAGAGGCAATAAAACAAGCAGCACTAGCAATCCAATGTTTTTCAAACATCATTCCGAATAATACAAGCTAGAACAGGGAGGGATATAAGAAATGGTGAAAGCTTAAAAGTTTTATTTATTTATTATTATTTAGTAGTCTACCTTTTTGAATAGCCTTCAAGTTGAGAGCAACTTATGTTGAGCCCATGTGCGTTTTCTTAAAGAGCGATACCCATCGTTAGGGACCGCACACACAACCACAAATCATCATCAGGCAGCCTGAGAGTGAGACTCTTAATGACCGAGGTGTGTAGTAACCTGCCATAAAGAGTGTGAATCAGACACCAACAGCCTAACAAAACCTTCAATGTGTCGCATGCACTCAGCCACCTATTTTGTCTTTTTTCCTTTCTATTGACGTTTCAGTCTTAGACCCAACAAAGACCCAGACCCCTGAGCAGTCCTACAAGAATGAAATGTCAAAGTTGAAACAACAGCTAAGGAGGATGAGGAAAGATGCTGTCAGGTTGGTACCTTGTACATGTACAGTATTGACCTGGGCCGTAACTGCATAAATGAATGCCACCCCTTTGTGCCTACTTTTCCGACAACACACACACTAATGAAAGCACACAAACTCATTCGGACAATTAGTATACATGCACAACACAAAAGCACACCATTGTCTCACTCAATGTTATGGCAGCAAGAACACTGGAAACTGATTTGCGTAATTACTCTCAGCCATTAGCTTCAGGAAAAGCCATCACATCAAAAGGAAATGAGGGAGGATCCTCTCTTGCTCTCCCTTTATCTCTCTCTCTGCATTTCTCAAAATTGTGATCTCACGTATATAATAAACCGTTGCGCATGCAAAGGGAATGCACCACACTTCATTGATTTCAAATTCAAACACCTGATGTTACAAAAAAAATTCTTGTTAAAAATAATAAATAGTAATAAATAAAATAAAAAATAACAGTTTTAAGAAAAAACACATTTATAATGTAAAATAATAACATGCATGCAATAGAAATACACAGCATGATTTCAAAATCTGACACCCGATATCACATAGTTTTGCTTATTTTTATGAAAAAGAAATAATGTGTTACAATAAATAACTTAAATGAAAAGGAAAAAAAGATTTAAATAAATAAACTGTTAAAGTTATAAATAATAATAATACATGTAAGAAAGAATGTGTCAAAACCAAAAGCATTACTGGAACAACAACAAAAACTGTAATCTGTTTCTGTAAAAAATTTAATGTCAAAAAGATCACACTTGACTTGACAGAACTCCCCCCCACCCAGCACCACACACACACACACACACACACACACCAAGTTTAATTGAATTTGCTGCTGCCTCCTAATCAAGGCCAGTATGATCTGCATATGGCTGCATCCACCCCTCTCTTGCATGTCTGAGAGCCTGGCATTGAGCCAGCAGACAGAAAGGAACAGACACATGAAACACAGGGAGAGAGATACGAAGAGAGGCGGTAAGGTAGAGCCAAAACAACAACAGGAAAATGAAGCCATGTAGAAAGGACGAGAAAAACAAATTCGAAACAAATCGCGCAGATGCCTGCAGACACAATCAAGGGGCAAGGTGGAGCATGACGGCAGGTGGCCACAACCATGCCCGCCGCTCTGAGCAGTGATATAAAACAAAACGGCAGGTAATGTGTCTAATTAAAGTGGGGTCCTTAAAAAAGGAAATAGGCAGTTTTAATTAACACAGTCTTATAGCAGCTAACATATGCAGATTAGAGAGGTGGAGTCAAAACTAGAGCTGTTGATTTTCTGCTAATTACTACGGAGGAGACCTCAAGGACGGCTCGAGCATATGCTGATTATTGTGGGAAAAAACGCAGGAGAGTTGAACAAAGGTTATGCAGACGAGTCTCTACTCTAGATGATGACAACATTACCCACACCTCTTCTATATATTCTGTACATTTGGTATTTACATGAATACTCGCACCATGCAAACATATCAAAGCATTTTTTTTTTTCAACGCAGATTGAGTGTTGATATTTATTAATGTGGTCCAAACAAATGTTGCCTCCCATTGCTTTCCTCAATGTGAGGAAAAAGCTACGTACGGGACTGATGCTTTTTCCCGCAGTATAGTTAATTAAACAAACACATAGACAAAGAATGGAGAAAGTTTATACAACCAGTGGTTCTCAACTGGTTTGGCTTTACGATCTACAGTGGCAAGCCATAATAGCACAGCATTTAAAATGATTTTAGAGTCATCAGACAAATTAGTATAGCATTTTATTTGGCCATAACATAAAAATAATTCAGTTTATCTGTATTGTACAGAATATGAAGTCTTCGACTGCTGGAGCTGGTCAGATGACAACTGTTAGTTGCTAAGCAGATTTATTTTTCCAAAAGAAATAAGCGCAGATGAGACAAGACAGCATATAATTAGAGTGACCGCAAATACAAACACGTGCATCAAGCAGAGATCAGGAATTAAGTCTTCAGGGGCAAAATAAATGTGCCACCTTTAGAGTTTAGTGCCCTGTAACAGTGGGGGCTTTGCCCAGTAATAAGTGCACTCAAGGGGCTCTCTCATCTTCATGAAGATGGCGTCCACACACAAACTATGCTCATTCAAATGGCAAATTAATTTAATTACAGCAACATGCAAAAGCGCAAATAAAGGGAGGAGCAGGAGGGAGGGAGAGCAAACAGACCGTAGTGGGAACAGACGCCCCGCTGTCTCATTCCGTGAGATACGGGAAAGAAGGAATCTGGGAAACAGAGTTCTGTGAGCTGAGAGGCAGAGGTGTAGACATAAGGTGCAAGCAAAGCAGGGCACCATCTGTTTCTGTAAAGGTGAGAAAATGGGGTGCCATTTTAACAGCGATAAGAATGCATCTCCATTTTGAGATGGATGGGGAAGGACATAAATACAGATATGCAACACATCACAATGTTAAAGATGATGCAAAAGAGGACATTATTTTAAATGCATCTTTGGTATTTACAAGTGTATAAGATATTTGCTGGAAATGCCTGGGTGCTTGTTTAAGATCAACTCCAAGCACCTAAATGATCCTAAAAAAGGCCAAAACATAATAAATATTTCTATAATTACATTTCAAGGCAATAAAATAAAACTTCAAGAAGTGTGATACGGACAGGTGCTTCAGGTGTGATTGTGCTCTACTGTAAGATACCTCATTCAAGTAAGCTGTTGAGTCCAAGCATTGACCTAAAACACTGTACATGGCACCTGCTGAAAAAGATGAATTACTTGCATCTGGAGTATCAATTCTGTACATTTAAAGTTAAAAAAGCATCAGATTTTTAGTTAATCTCTATGCTAAAAAAGAAGAATGGATCCAGAAGAAATGAGAGCATGTTACACTAAATTAGAAATATAATTTAAAAAAAAACTGTTAAAACACCATATAATCAGTACTGATCCAGATAGAAATAAAATTGGCTAAAAGCCAAATAATGTCTCTGACATAATGAATATACAATAACCTTGTTAATAAAAGCAAGTAATAGAGAGAGGCATTCGAAATAAGCAATTGTCATATACTTGTTGAAGAGCAAATGTCAAATGAATGTCAAAATTATATGGCTTTAATAAAAGCAGGCAATTTAATCTGACGGACAACTTAATTTAGTAACTAGATGGAAAATAATATCATGGAGTGGAAAACAGAACTCATTATTAATCAACAAATCTGTCCCAGGACCACATCATTTGAGCAATTGCATTTATAAAAAGAGTCAAACTAATTATTTACCATTTAAATCTTTATTTCCTTAAAATAACAGGATATCAAAGTTATTTGTGTTACTCTGAATACCAATACAAAAATTTTATCACTATGAATATACAGCACAGTACAAAACAAAGATATTTTCCCAATGACGAGCATTAATAAAGGGGGTTTGCAGACAAGAACAAAGCCTGAAGAACTTTTAAAAGTGTTAAAAGTGGCTCCTCATCAGACGTGGCAGGCAGCTTTAAGGCACTTAAAGTTTCCTCTCCTGTAGGCCCTTTCCTCTAGGCTAAGACAAAAACAAGACACCTAAACTGACAAGATTTCCACATATTCAGCATGACTGGAAGAGAACGAGGCGTTCTGGAAGGTTTAAGATAAATGGCACTGAATATGGCCTGATAAAAACAGTGTACCAGGTGGACAGTTTACACACAATTAAACGATTCATTAAAATACATTGAACACACTGTTATTCTCTGTCCAGTTCAGGTCACATTCTGCAATAAATAAGATCGTCTGTATAAATTATGTGACGATCTCATTTAATCCACATAAATACTATTCAATTTAGTTAATCTTTCTAACACAACTCCCAAACCTCATCACTATGTTTTTATATGGTACTGGGGGTCCAATGAGCCAATATTCTTGTAATTATTTGCACAGATTTGATGAAAACATTAGCAGAAACAATGGCACACCAGGTTCTCCACAATGCTGTAGGCAACTAGTATTTGCTTTGTATGTATAGACATCAGATATCCTGTAGTTTTATAAAGTGGAATGGAAATGAGGTTCAAAAGATGACTTAGCCTTGTCTCTTATCTGTCTCGCTCAAAATTAAGCATAAATATTAAGAGAGCATTCGACGAATCACATAAAAGGAGTGTTCTGAGCATTTTCCTGTAAAATAATCATGGCGATATCGAAAAGGAAGAGTGATGCTGCACGTGAAGAGCTTTTTGCACAGCTTGACCAAGCAGAAACTGCCTCGTAATCAACTTCAGCACGCACAGACCTGAAGCATCAACAGAGTGAGTCAAACGCATGCAGTATATAGAGAAGCTCTTTAACGGCTGTATTTTTGACCTCTTCGCCCCTCCAGTGCCCGTGCAGATGGCTTGAGGGTTTAAGAGCACTGTGCTGGAGTTGCTTGGAGGTAAAGTCATTATGTGCTTCTCTTGATGGACCTCTTCACCTCAGGTCCATGGCTGATTGAAGGGGGCGGAAAGGAGTGTAAGGTGAATGGAGGGTTGGGGATTGGAGAGGAGTGAGGAACAGGAGAGTAGGGGTTGTTTATTTCGGGGCGCTAGATTTCGTGGGAGGCCGGATGGTGGTCGCCGAGGCCGTTTGCCTGAGTGTTATTCTCGTTGAGCCGACGGACGCGGTACATCTCGTAGTGGATGCTGCTGGTGATGTCTTTAATGTTCTGCATGTGGGTTCTGCAGAACATGAGCCAATCACAGAGTTATGATGATGAAAACAAGCCCAGCACGTCACTAACACATTCACAATTAAAGCCCTAAAAAAGGTCCAAACCCATATGGCCAACTTTCATTTGTGGGACACAAAACAAGATATTCTGAAAAATGTCTCAGTATTTTTTTTTTTTTGGACCATCCAACGGAAGTCAAAGGGTGCAAAACAACATTTGGACTTTCATTGTATGGATATGGATATTTTGTTTTCCACAGAAGAAAGTCATACAGGTTTGGAACGAGATTAGAGAGTAAATAATTTTTGGATAAACAATCGCAGCTGTACAATTGTGAAAAAGCAGTACACTTAAGCATACTTTTAAAAAGAGTACTTATTAGAGAAATAATCTGCTTTAAAATAATACATTTTAGAACAAACTATATGTATTGTTTGTGGACACTTAATTGCATGTTAATTGCAATTGAATGAAAATGTATTATGGTTTAAATTTATATTAAATGCAATTAGCTGAACTTTAGAGTGCCTTTTTTGCAATACTTAGGTTCATCTTTATATGTAATTTCATAATTACATCTATTGTCTTTGAAATATGTTTTAAAGAGCACTGCTGAATGTCCTGATAAGGATTGTATGATAAACTAAAACATACTTAAATGTCATTTTTATTGCAACTTGTATTTCAATACATGTGTAATGATCAAGTAACAATTTATTACATTTAAAGTTTAAATTAGGTAACACACTACAGTTAAAATTATAATCAAGTAATATGTGCTATAGTAAGTTAGTCAACAGCTTCTTTGAAGTATGACAAAATATTAAAACATGATTTAAAATGTACTTTTAAAAAGTAATTTGACATTACAAGGTGCACTTTTTTTAGTGTACTTAAGTATGTTAAGAAAAAGTCATGACCGTGTACTTTTATTTAATTCATATTTTATTATCTGGAAGTAGTTTAAAAAAAACTTTTAAGATTTGAAGTGCACTACTAGGGCACATTTAACACAATTAATCACAGTTCTACAAGGGTATACTGTAATACTATTTGTTAAAAAACAGGCATAGACTTAATCCACTGACCTTATAAGGAGGTCCCGCAGGTAGGCAAACTCACAGTGGGCAATATTCTCAACTATAGACAACAAAACGCAACAGATATAGAGTTAAAAATAGAAAGTAAAGAACACTTATTAGATTTATTAGAAAGTTCTTCCTCTCTAGCCAACTGGAGCAATATAAAAAGCAAAGACCACTTGTTCACTAGGTAAAGCGGTGGACAGAGATAAGACAACCCCCCCAGTCTATAGTAATTCCATTTAAACCGAAGTCTTCCTGAAAGATTACCATGAGAGCTTGACAAATGCATGGATGTGAATTTTTTTTTTATGAATTATAGATTATGTCAAACTCACATATCAATGAGACAGAGGAAGCCACCATGGAGCAGACATCCAGTACAGGAAATGAAAGGTTTTCAAAGAGACTTTAATAAGAGGAGTCAAGCTCTTCAAAAAGATTACAGGATAATTACAGAGTCATTTGACTCTCAAAACAGCTCACCAAAAATTTAAGAGTTTTACTTTGTGAGCAGCTAAGCACATCAACAATAGACCCTTTTCACATTTTTCAGAAGTGGAAGTCATCAAACTTCTATAGCGATGAATGGGAGACGATCATTTTTATATTTGTATTTGCTCTAAAAGCAAAAGAGAAAAACTGTGATAGCGTTTCCACAAGTTTCCAAAAGAGGGATTGATTACAGCAGTTAGAAGAAAGCAAGATGTCAAATTTGCCATCAGTCCCTCAGCCACTGTATTAGGAAAACTCTCGCAGCAGCATTCATTTTATTATTATTATTTTTTATAATTTACTGCCAAGATAATACAACAAAGCATAGCGTTATAAATGTGTATAATAATATAAATATATTTTCTTTGTTGATAGATTTGCAATGTTGATAACTGTAAATGCTTCATCACAGTCCGTGAAAAAGACAATAATATAATATAATATAATATAACATAACATAATATAATATAATATAATATAATATAATATAATATAATATAATATAATATAATATAATATAATATATGACATTTACAATGATGCAAAAGATTTATATTCTACATAAATGCTATTCTTCTGATCTTTCTATTTATCAAAGAATATAGAAGTAATAACGAATGATTATAAGCTGCAGGAACTCGTGATGAAGACATTTTAACAGTCCAGCAGCTTGCTGACTCACAGTCAAAATGACGCACTCATAATGGTCTTCTGAGTGGGTCTTCATTAGATAAGGCTTTCTGATGTTTGATTCATAGCTGTGTGTCTGTGGTTAATGAGCTCCCTTGATGTGATTTTGGAACGTTGCTGTCTGCATAGTCTGCTAATCACTTTCTCTCTCTCTCTTCTCTAAAGAGGTTTAGAGACCAAAGAGTCACACTACCTTCAATAGTTCCCCATTTTGTTTTCCTTCCTAAGAGTCTTCTCCCATTGACCTGGTATTCCTGGTCACTTCCTACTACTGCAAAAGGAATCATCTCCTAAGGGAAAAAGGAAGGATACAGATAATATTGCAATGTTTTTAATGAATTACGGTATGGATGCTTTTCTAAGTGTAGTGCAAACTCACTCTTATTTTCTCATTGATTGTTCTGTCCTCCGCATCCTCATCGAACTCTTTCTGTGGATAGACGTCAATCCCATTGGCTCGAAGCTCTTCCCTGATCTACACAAAATGAAAACAGTTAAGTGCTTCAGGAGAAAATTATAAACAAAATGGATAAAGAAAATCCATGTAGTCTTTAGAAACACTGCTAATATCGAAAAATCTTTAATACGTCAATATTGTGACATTCTAATTTTTTCCATGAAAGTTGAACTGAGAGACGTTTTTGGAATCTTTCAGGAGATTTCTCCAAAACAGAGAAAGATCCATGTCTGTGTTCCAAACAGCATGTGTTCTTCCTGTAAGAGGCACGCCAGCAAAAGCACAAGGAGCCGTTGAGGTTGGCGAGCGCTTTCTTACTGCTATGTGAAACGCCACTAACAACCCCAGAACAGATGTTTCTTACCTACACTTCATCATACCATGTGTCATTTCAGCTTCAATCCACTGCTCTAAAACTGCATAAACAAGTCCACTGTGGCTTTGTTTCAGAATAATCAAAAAGTTTAGGACTTCCAAGACAGTCCGTGTTTTTTTTTTTTTTGCCATGCATATTAAGTAATCCACCATCCCGTCATAAATAAAACTGCATTAGTGATTTCACAGGGAAGCAGTGTTTCTGTAGAAGCTTTAGAGACGCCAACTGCAATTTGGGAAATCTCCTAGGGAAGAAAAAGACTCAGTTTGCCAACTACAGCTAGAGTAACAACATGACAGCCTTTACCAGTTCTTTCACACATCAATGCATCGACTTGTGGCATTCATATTATCCTACCGGGGCTCACTGCACAAAGATGCACATTGTATTTTGTCTGTTATTGTCCCTTCATAACCATGAGCTCTACTCAGATGTAAATATTAAGGATGGCATCAATTTCAAACCAATTCAAGCCAGATTCAGACTTAAGAATGTTAACAATCAAGAGGACTGTGCAGAACGGATTTCATTCACAGACTTTGCAGGCACAGATTTCACAGGACGTTTCAGTGTGGTATGTTTTTTTTATTTTATTTTTTTTAATTAGGACTGCATTGTACTCTCTTTAGTTCTAGAAGATGCTCTCCGTAAAATGTGCAGCTCACAGATAAACGTTGGGGTTATAATGTTCAGGAACAATGTTTAAAATACATTTTAACCACTCTTAAGTTCGTCAGCCTTAGGAAGGTCAAACAAATGAGTTTAGGAAACGGTGGACAAAACAGCATCTCATTGACATCGCGACAACACTGTCTTCTATAATGCAGCTCAGCCAGGCCTCGTCCCCCTTTTTTGCGTATTCCGTGGGCGGGGGTTATTTAAATGAGGAACAGTTTGACTTCATAAGATCCGGAAAAAACGCGTTGTAGTCCAAACGAGCCTTTTGTTGTAGTTTTTGGAAAGTGAGTTCTGTTAAATAAAATATCTCCATTTGGAGTGGACTTGAGCTTTGTAACCTTGCAGATCTTTTTAATGCTCAAACAGCAACATTACAGAATAACTAAAGTTGAAAAAGTATTATAGGACCACTTTAAGGTTTTCTTTTCAAGAATTTCATTTGTTTTCTTTATAATGATATTAGGACAGGGCCATCCTGACATTTTAATTCTAAAAAGACTTAGCAAACACTGGTTTGCCACTTTATGTATAAATGGAATTTTTGAATAAATGAATAAATCTGGACAAAAAGTCATGTCGTTTTAACAATGACCAGCAGTACAACATGGCAGTCAGTCAAAATAACGGCTTGTTCTACAGTAAATAGTTTGTCACAATAGAAAAATAAGTATAGTGGCACAATTTTTCACTTCATAAACAAGAGAGCAACAACATTAAGCATTCATCTGTCTGTCAAATTTGAGCTCACCTTCTTTTTGAAGAAATCCCTCTCCTCCAGAGTCAGGGTGTCAGCCTTAGCAATGACAGGAACGATATTCACCACCTTGCTGAGACGTCTCATAAACTCCACATCCAAAGGCCTAAGACTGAGGAAATGACAGGAAAAATAGATGTACAGCGATACCTACATTACTGTTAACAAGACCGTAACTTAACCACCAGAGGGCGAAAAACACCCAAAATGCACATGCTCTAAGATATGACATGCTCTAAAGATGCTTGTGGATGGAAAGATTATTAACAGAAGGTGAACGGAGACCTTTGAATGTGAAATGAAAAAAGTGGAAAAAAGAAATGTGCACACAGATCTCCTGCCAGAGTGACTGTTCGACTCTAATTAGCCAAGTTGTTCAAAGCCAGAATGCAGCTTCTGGGAGGTGACATCTGCAGTGTTTGACGGACATGAAACAGTCAGACATTCACAGAGGGCCACAGAAAGGCCTGCAGCACACACTGTGGGGGCATCAGGACACAACAAATCCATGAGTGTGTGGTTGGCATGTGCGTTCAGAGTCCTTAGATCTTTTTCAAAATAAGTTGAATGGATGAATGAATACACGGTCTTATGTCTCAGAGGTTTTGGTGACATGGACTCTTAAGAGGAACTCAAACAGCTTTGTTCATGTGCATAAATAATGTGCCAAGAAAATGCATGGAATATATATACATATACACAATACCGTTCAAAAGCTTTGGGTCACTGAGATTTTTGTTTAAAAGAAATTAATTATTTTATTCAGCAAGGATGCATTAAATTGATCAAAAGTGACAGTAATGACATTTATAATGTTACAAAAGATTTATATCTCAAATAAATGATGTTGAACTTCCTATTCATCAAATAATTCTGAAAGATGTATCAAGCTTAAATACTAAGCAAAACTGTTTTCAACATTGAAAACAGCATATTCAGCTGATTTCTGAAGGATCATGTGACAGTGAAGACTGGAGTAATGATGCTGAAAACTCAGCTTTGCCATCACAGGAATAAGTAACATTTTAAAATATATTCAAATAGATATTTTTAATTTTTTATAATTGTAATAATATTTCACAATATCACTCTTTTACTGTATTTTAATCAAAGAAATGCAGCCTTGAGCATAAAGTGACTGCTTTTAAAAAGTGTGTATATATTTACTATATTTTATTTGATAAATTTCGAGGGAATTTCAGAAATGGTTGGGAACATTATTATTATTTATTTCCAGAGCAGATCAATATTTTGGTCTAAACTCTATTTAGGTGGTCTGATTCATACTTGTTAGTCCAGAGGCTCTTAATATTTATTCTGCACTATCAGATGTTGGTCAGACAGAAAGCATCCCAGCATCTCTCAGGATAACTGTGCAGACTGTATACACATTTAACACATACATTCAATATAGGCTACACATTTTATTTTGAAGGTCGCTATAAATTCTCCTGTAGTGAATGAGAAATATTTCAAAATGTCTGGAGAGACTCATGCTGTCCAACAACAGCTATAAAAACACAAGCATACACAATGATTCTCCATCAGAGACAAACAGAACAGACCACCCACTTAATTTGGCACAACAATGTTATTAGATGTGAAAAGGAAATCTGCAAATGGTAAATAGTGACTACAAATCCCTGATGTAAACAGTAGCTGCTCAGGAGGGCAAACAGTATTTCATTCTATAAAATGTTTAATATCCCAAAGAACCAAGTACTGAAATTAAGTTTAAAAATGCTGTTTGGATTGCTAAATGTTTCTGTAAGAGTCACATTGTTTAAAACCTGCCCTTCCAGCCAGAGGTCAGGCAGTAATGTGTTATACAAGGTCTTGTAAAAATAAGAAGTGTGGTGACTCTACTCAACATCAATTTTACAAGCATAACTTGATGATACTTTAACGTTTTGTTCTACAATGTAACTGCACACTCATAGCGAAAACGTGAATTTGAAGCTGTTATTTATTATTTTTGAAAACGTATGTTTACTAGCTAAGACAGTATTGGTGTGAGTGTGTGCAGTTTAAGTTGTAGAACAAAATGTCAAAGTATCGACAAGATGTGTACCACAGGCTTTATTTTACTCAAAAATTTAAAAACCCCACTATAAAAACGGGTTCTGACGTCATACTTGCACCACTCCATATGCTGATTTGGTGCTCAAGAAACATCTACTATTAATATCAATGTTGAAAACAATTGTAACTATTGAACATCACTTGGAACAGTACTGCCCTCTGGAGGCCCTGACTTTCTTAACCATCCTTTTCCACCAGTTTTCCCCTTACTGAACATAACCTCATTAGGCAGGCAACATTTGAATAAATGCACACATGTACAAAACTTATTCATGCTAACAACTGATATTAGTTACTAGACATGCGGTATAGGCAGCACAAGGCATTCAGGGTGATCCTTACACACGGTTTGAGTATTCAAACACACATCCAGTGTTTAGGTAAATCTGTTTCAAGTTCATAATGCCACTTCTAAAAAGTACATAAGATGTATGTTTACTAACCAGTGTCCTGTGGGTGGTATGAAGTATATGCAGCAGTGCACTCGTGAGTCTGGGATCCTCTTCTTCCTGTCAATATTGATCTCTTCCTGCAAGTACTGCTCATACTGGTCATTGATAAATTTCATTATGGGCTGCCAACTGTTGAAAAGAGAGAGAGAGAGAGTAATGTAATGACACTTTTCCCCTAAAGTGTCTCTAAGGGCATTTTCACACCTGGCTTGTTTGGAGCATTTGTTTCAGAACCTGGTGGTTGGGTCACCATCACTTTGATGGTTAGAGGTGTTTTATTTTTGGGAGTTTGAATGCTGTTCTGCATCCAAGCATGGCTTCATAAATGGAGCGTGCCCAGAACAAAACTATACCGCCAACACTAACAGAACTGCTTTAGACTGTCATTTATATTTCACAGAAGATATGCTGACTAAACTGAGTGAATTTTACAGCATATTAAAACTAAGGTCACAAACAAACAAACGGTCTTTACCAATTCTCATTATTGATCTGGTCGCCAAACCCTGGTGTGTCTATGACTGTCAGCTTCATTCGAACTCCTTTCTCCTCGACATCTGAAATGAAATTAATATACTTTATTGCATTCCAGTGGCAGATTACATGCTTTGAACTCAAGATCAAAATGGCTGAATGGCCATACATAAATGTACGTATGAATGACACGCTAATAGACAATCATAGAAAATAGAAAATCCAGCTGTGCAGCCTTACCATGACTGATGGACTTGATCTCGATGGTTTTAGGGATCTTCTCCTCAGCCGTGCCCAGGAAAGACTTACGGCTCACCTTTGACTTGAAGAGCGTGTTCATCAGTGTGGACTTCCCTAAACCACTCTGACCTGTACACATGCAGAACAATACACATTACCAACCCATTAACTAAAGGCTGCAATACACTACACTCATTTTGCTCAGAGTTTTGCCCTCAGTTGAAGTCTGGATGAGTTAGCGCTGGCTGCTGAAAGTCAGAGCCATTTTGCTGATTTTGGCCAGTCAGAGTTGACAGATTTTACCCATAGCGTGATTCCATCCAGTCTGAGGGGTTTGATATAATGAGCCAATTTAATAACACACTGTTTTCATTTGTCATGCATCTCATTGCAATGAGGCACATGTTTCTTCATGAGTTTGTTGTGTTAAGAATGACTTGAAAGTCTTTTAGTGTGTGATTCTCAGTCATTTAGTGTGTGATGGCCAGGTTTTTTTTTTTTTAAGTATCTGTAAGTTTCAAAGTTCACAAGTGTATAATGCCTAGTATTTTAAAATCAAAAATTTAAATTTCAAAAGCTGTCTACGCAGGATTGCAAGAGAGCACAGACTACAAGAAACAGAGATACAAGAATATACACTTCAGTGATTTCAAAACGGCACTAAACACTTGACTAATTACTTCTCTTTAATGTAAAAATGTAAATAGATCTATACAAACTATCTCAAATAAAACAAACTTCTATATAGAAATAGAAATATCACGGCACAACTGTAAATCTTTCTAGAGTATGAGAGTATGAGTCAATGAGACTTGAGAATTCAGCTTCAGTGACTGAAAAAGCTTCACAGTTTGATGGGAGGGTGGTGAAGAGAAAGCCACTGTTCAAAAATGTCACATGGCATCTCGTCTGCATTGTGCCATACGGCATGTGGGAGACTCTGCATCCAGCTGGAAGAAGCTTCAATGGTTTCATGAGACCAAAATTGAGCCATTTTTTGGCCGTCAGACCAAACCACATTTAGAGCAAGCCAAACGCTGCCTATCATCACAAACACACCGTCCCAACTGTAAAGTGTGGTGGTGGCAGTATCATCCTGTGGGGATGAAATAAGTTGCTTGCACATCAACACAAAGCTACATAACAATGGCTTAAAGCCATACGAGTCAATAAGTTTTAATTATAATCTATATTAGTACACAAGCTAGAGAAAAGGTGAAATGCAGAAAGAGGAAATTATTTTATTTTATTTTAAAGACCCCCTGTGGTGAAAATCAAGTAGCCTATTTAATGTTGTTTATATGTCTATGTGGTGTTTTTTAATATGCTTCAAGACAAACCATGTGCAAATTCATAAGTCAACAATATTGCTGAGTATTTTCTCCCTAAAACTGCAGTGAACCAAAGACCGTCTCAAAAAACACGGTTTGAAATCGCTAGTGTTTCTGACGTCACAAACTACCTTGTAACCAATCAGTGTTTCCCATACATTTATTTGTTTGTGGTGGCCCGCCACAAAATCAACATTGACCACCACAAATAGATTTCAGTGCTTCCCATTCATTAATTAGACTGTGGCGGCACCAAAATATATTTCAACTCCTCATAACAACATAAAAGGTCTTTAATGTCGTGTTTTACGCCATTGCTGTCAAACAAACTAAAATCGAAAGAGCGATAAGGCTGTTTGTGCTGTGCAAAGAGAAGTGCACACTTCGCCCACGTGATCAGCACTTGATCAGCTCCACAGGTTCGATTCTCAATACTGATTCACAGTGAATGAATGCAGTGAACTCCATCTGTGCATGTGCTGAGTTTAGTGTGCATTTGGAAACGCAGTTACGCGTTATTTTCACATTTGCATGGTTGACGATTACAGTGTTTCACAACATTTGTAATGATATGCGTTTGTAAACTAGTTTTTTTCAGCAAAATAAAAGCTTGATTGCAGTTTCCGTCAAAATAAAAGCTCACGTTTAACTCTTGCATGTATAGAAATTAGGACAAAACTAATTATAAAAGTTTAATTTATTTTTCAGTGCATTTGTTTTACAATATACTGTATATGTCCATTACTATCATAGTAATAAAATTATAACAATATTATCGCTATTATTGCCACCCACCACAGTCTCACAAAATCCCGTGGGAAAACACTGAACAACTTGTGGGCAGGCTTTAGCATTTGGAGAAAAATGATTTTTTTTTTTATGTCATCTTGGTGATCAAAGATTATAGCCTGGGTGCCAGCCCAAACCCCGCCCACAAAATTTTGTGGTCAGGAAGTTCGGTCTGGACTCGATCCGTTGAGGAGTAATTATGCTCGGCTCCCAGAAGGCAATCAAATTGCCAGGGTGGGCTTTAATCGATGATGGACAGATGATCTGCGGTTACGTAATCACCCACGTCATCAAAGAGCGCTTGGGTTGAATTGGTTTTCAACAAAGATGACTGCAGCTGGAGAATTGAGATGTTTAGATTCGGCTATCGCGTCTGTTATAAAAAAAATCGACAGTGCATTCATTTTAAAAGACGAACAGAGAACCGCAATCAAGGCATTTGTCGATTGGAAAGATGTGTTTGCCGTCCTTCCTACGGGATTCGGCAAAAGTTTAATTTATCAGCTGGCTCCGATGGTCGCTAAGAAGATGGGACGCAATGAAAACCCTGCGGTCATTGTGGTTTCTCCTTTGGTCGCACTCATGGAGGACCAAGTAAAAGAATTATGCATTATTCTTTTGATAATTGTCACTGTCAAGTAAAAGAATTATAAATAAATTCAACGTAAAACATTAAACCCCGAAAACTTCCAAGGAAGTTGAATATTGTTTATATACCCGGTAGGTCTCATTCATTCACAGATCACAAGTGATGCTTCCACTCAGGCTGTCCTGTGGTTTGAATGAAACTATCATTCCTTTGGCTTTTGCTAACAGGAGCTTGTGTTTAGCTGTGGTTTTCTTTACCCCTCCGCTAGCCCACATCCGTCAGCCTTGGGTTCATCACACTAGTAATGAGGGCCTTTTCCTTTCTGTACGGGGCAGGGCTGCACATTTTCTCTCTCTAAACACCCTGTCATCCAATCCCATCGCTAGGGGTGGGCAATATGGCCCAAAAAATTATCACTATACATTTTTTTGCTGACATTGGATCAGATGTGCTTTCCTACCCCCGTATACTGCCTACAAAGGTAGCACTTTTCAGGTTTCAGACACCTTCTTCAGGAACATGTGATGGAATGAGAGACAGGAGTCAGAATAAATGGGCTGCAGCTGGGAACGGCAATGCTGATCCCGAGGGTTGGCTCTCTCCGCTCTGACTGGGTTAAGTCAACAGCAGGTTTGGCCACATTGACCCAAAGAGCCACATGTGAGAACCCAGCTGCAGCCTTGTAGATACAGGTTCATTTTGCTATCTTAGACAGAGCTTGTAATCATTTCCTCTTGTAAACTCCATATAAATCATCAGAAGTTTAATAGAGGAATGGAGTCTTCTGGGACACTAATGCTGAAACAGAAAAATACCACCAGGTGATGCCCTTAACACATTACTCAAAACACGTCTTTCCCTAATTTACATTCTTATTTTCTCATTTCAGACTTCACCGGTCTCAAGTTATTAACCCATTAACCCATTTTCATAAGCAAACTGTAAGACTTCAGCAACTTCATGTTTGCTCTGTGATCAAAAGCAAAACAACAGTATAGTTTTGACTCTAAAATCTCATTGGATGAGCCACATCCATAATGCATGATTGTGCATGCATGATTGCACGTCACTGACGTCAGTTGTATATTATTAATATTATTGCACCAAGTTGCTATGTTGCTTGGCCATAAGCAATATACAGTTAGGTTAAAGAACTGCAATACCCAACACAATAATTGTTTATTGTGAACTTTAATAAATGTAATCTTAATTGAACATTGGTTGGTTCTCATATTGCTGCAGAATTACTGCAAAAATTGTGTGGCCTCTTGTGGCTTATTGCTAATTAGTTATGTTTGTAATGTAAACATCACTATGAGCTCATACTTAAATAGCTCAATTGCTTCATGTTGAACTTGATTTGACTGATTTGATGAACAATAAATAAGGGTGAAAATAATCACACAGACTAATCTAGGGACTAGACTAGAGTATCAATGTTGGGCTGTTCTTACTTGGCTCAAATAGAAACACTATAGCAATCACCCAGAACAACTGAGCTATGTTGTAGCAATGTGCTAAAAACCCTAAGACCACCCAAGAAACAGCATAGCAACACCCTGAAGACCACCTCAGAAACAGCATAGCAACACCCTGAAGACCACCTCAGAAACAGCATAGCAACACCTTGGCAACTATTACAGTTGCGGCAACTTCTGCACAGGTAAGCATTTCTCAGTTTATTGTGGAAATGTGAAGATTGAATCATAAGCAGAAGAAAGAAATTAATACAGGTTTGGAACAACTTGGGGGTGAGTAAATAATGACAGAATCTTAATTTTTGGGTGAATTATCCCTTTCAGCGCAAACTTGCCAACACAACACTGAAACAAATACTAACCCCTAACCTAAAGTCTACAATTAACCTAGTATTTCACTGCTAACACATCCTGATGAACAGCATTACCGTTTGTCACTATCAGATCCATCTGTGTTTTAACTGAACTCTGAGCGGAACATTTCTTGACAGGTGACTTGCGCTTAACTGGTTCGGGGTATTTCAGTCTCCTAAAATATATGGCCTGTCAAGTATTGTTAACCATTACCTTTTCTCTTAACGTAAGCTAACAACAAATAACACATTAAGAGCACTAGAAGAACAATCAGTGAATCAGTTCATGAGTATCAGTTTAATTTCAGTAGATGTTATTCTTTCACTTTTGTACATGTGAATCTAATAAATCTCATTATCATTAACACTGCATCTAATGGACTAAAATACAAACATTGATACGCTGCAATGAGCCATAAGAAAAAACATGAACAAATGCATACAGGCAAAAAATAAACTAACATGTAAGAACGAACATAAAAATGCACGTGGAATAACACAGTCTGACTTGTGGCATTTAATGTGGCCATTTGTTGGAAGTGTTAATCGAAAATGTAAGCTTTGATTACCAAAAGCTTGTTTTATTAAAGGTTGAAGTAATTAAATGCATCTCTACAATTAGAATTTATGGCACTTCCACTTTATTATTTTTAAAAACAGTCTCACCAAATGCCTAAATTACAGATCTCTTTTAATAGCAAAGCTATTATTAAAATGACCAATGTTGGGGGATTAAAATAACATTTTAGACTTTAAAATGTCTAAAATAAAGCTATCGAGGAAAATGAACTGCCTAGAGTCCAGCATCACATTACAGTCCAACTATTTAATTTAAATATAGCTGACTTGTATGTTCTAGATCAACGCTGGAAATGTTGACTCACCCACTACCATGATGTTGAGCTCAAAGCCCTGTTTCATGGCCTTCCTCCTCATCTGCTCCAGGATGGCATCGATGCCCACGTAGCTAAAGTCCACGCTGGGTTTCTCCAGGCACATGGCCGGGGGCATCTCTTGTATAACAGACTCTGCCATGATGCTACTGCTGCTGCTACTGCTGCTGCTGTAGCTGGAAATGACCTCTGACCCTGAAGACATGAAAAGAAGATACAATGAGGAGCTGTATAGCATGGGGTATTTTGATTTAAGGCTCATATGCACTCCACAGCAATCAACAGCATTCACCCTACAAGGTATTTTATAAGCTGAGTCTGACACAGACACTCTTGGAGAGAATGTTCTTCTACACAGCCGGACTTAGACATAATAAACAGGGAACTCATCTACGGCCTGCAGCCAGCTAGCACATTTTTTACTTCTCGATTTATACAAATATCCATTTATCTGAGGCTTATTATTGGGCCAAAAATGTTCTCATCTCTCTCAAATGCATCCATCATGTGAAAGAGCCCCTTTCTCCACATTATCTACTGACATTATTTAGAGTACAACAATCGTATGACCCCTCAGTGATCGGATCAGGTTACTGTTAGACTTAGACTACAACAGAAGCCAAGGCACATTGTTTATGGATTATGATCAGATCGCTGAAACCATATTTGATCTGGGACATATTTTGACCACATTTTATGAAGAGAAATCAGCTATGCAAGTCATATGTAATACGGTTGCGCTGATAAATCACACGTCACCTTGATGGACTAAGAAATGTGAATGCCTGAGGAGTTGTATTGACAAGAAATGGCAGAAAGAATTTTGAATGCATTCTTTCAATGTTTTTAAGTTCAGTAAATTACAGACATTGTTCGATTAACACAACCAGCATAAGTATAGCCAGTATGATCGGATCTCCATCCAATCATGCTGCAGACACATTGGAAAGAAGCTGTAAAAAAAAAGAAAAAAAAAAGATCTGGACAGGAAACGCATGCCAAATCAAGGTGAAAGGGAAAATTGTGTAACATAGGACATTCACAAGAGACTTCACAAGAATTAGATAAGAAATACCTGATGTCTAAAACAAACCCCCCACCAGACTCCTTCATGGTAAAAATACATGAACTACTTCCTTTGTGTGAGAAATACCCATATTCAGTGATAAGATAATCATGTGGTGATCAAAACATCATGCTAGCAGTGAAAGACAACAACACATGATGTTTGTAAGACTTTTCTTTTATATGGAAGGTGCAACAACACTTCAACAGAAGTCAATGGAGCCCCAGAGTGTACCTCTTCAGCGGGCCCCATAGCGAGCCCCATGGATCAGCGAGTCCTTCCAGCAGACAAAGCAGTTACAATTTCTTCCAGTCAGTAACTTGATCCACTGGCAGCTTCTCAGGGTTCGGTACAGTTATTCAGAAAGCCTGTCGGCTCCTCTCCACCCTGTCAGGGCGTCAAGCCAACAGACCCACAGCCACTGGATTCCTTCGCTTCACAAAAGACCCGCTCTTCCCCAGAGACTCTCCAATGTTACAATACATTACAGGTATGCTAGGGCAAACAGCAGCACAGAAACTTGTTTTGAAAAGTAACTGAAACATTTAGAAGGTGTTCACACACAGGATATCAAACATCTCTTTCTACTCACCGGTTCAGTCTAATGTCTCACCTTGACTGTGATGAGGTGATGAAAGAGATGAGAATCCATCTCTTTCAACACAGAGAATAGACAACCAAGTTGTCAAGTTATTCAAGTTATTTACATAAAGTACGTGCATTAAAACCATCATTGATTCAATGATATTGATGGACAGATTTTAAAATTATATACTGTTTTGTCTAAATAAATAAACAATTAAAATAAATTATTATGAAATAAATCACTAAAAACTAAAATTTAGATGCACAAATACAGTTACACAAGATTACAATTCTTTCAAATAACCAATACATTGTCAGATTTAAAAATTCTAGGCATTTCAGTAAAAAAAAAAAAAAAAAGCCTAAATAAAAGCTACATAAATTGTAGATATGTAAATAAATAGTTATAAAGAAATTAATTTTGAGATTTGCCAAATATCATATTTAACAGTGTTAGATTAGTGTTAAATTTAAATTTCAGTGTGTGTTACATGATCGCAAAGGTAATATCTATACAAGTACAAATAAATATCCAATATGGCATTGATAAATAAAAATCTCTAACACGAGGCAATAAATAATGGTACTGAAAAATCGTTTCATCTCGTGTGTTCAGTCAAATATCTCAATGTACAAATATGCTGACTGGATTGCACTCTTGAGCTTCCTTTTGACAGAATAGACTGGAAAAACAAACCGAACAACTAAAACACTCTTTCAGCATGGAAAGAGGCTAAATGGAGCTCCATGCACCTCTTAACAACACTCTCACCTGAATGAGGAGTGTGTTCAAGCAGCTGAATTAGCTCTCTCTGCTCTGATTAAGCATTCTGAGAACAGATGGCAGGCATGTGGCAACAACACTTTTCCAATGAAGAAGGCTGTCTGAATAGAGTCATATTTCCCTGTTCATACTGCCGTTACACTGCACCCGGTGAGGACACACACAA
Source organism: Rutilus rutilus (assembly GCF_951802725.1). Taxonomy (NCBI): domain Eukaryota; kingdom Metazoa; phylum Chordata; class Actinopteri; order Cypriniformes; family Leuciscidae; genus Rutilus; species Rutilus rutilus. The sequence goes on along the minus strand of NC_140209.1, from coordinate 40,363,537 downwards.
AGCCTCCACCTCTAATGGCACACAGACTACATCCTCGGTTCATTTAAAACTGTTTGCGTCCCCTCCTTCTTTCCATTTAGCCAGGTCAAGGCAAGAATCACCTTCTTCACATTCCACTGCTTGGTATCCGCCCCAACATCCTCCTCATGGTTAAATACACATAGATGAATGCAGAGAGGGAAAGAGTCATATCAAGCTCCTATTTTGCCATAATGTCAACAGAGGTTAAAGTGATACAAAGGAGCATCAAAATGGCCCATGCTGACTTAAGACAAGGCCACTGTATTTAAAAACTTACTCAAAGGGAACAGAAGACAAACAGTAAGCAGAACAGTATTTCTATTAGGCCTACTCCTGATTCAAAGGAAATTATAATATACATTACAACAGGCCTTAAAAAAAAAAAAGCAACCATTATGGCAGATGCCTCTCTAAAGTTGTCCATGTGTAGTGATTGTTGACTGAACGTCTGATACATAAAGGCACACAAAATGGGAAACACTTCAGGTAGGGTAAAACAAGTCCCAGGCAAAAATCCAAGGAGGAGAAGGAAAAAAGTTAAAAAGCCTTTATTAATAGTGGCTTAAACCATTAAAAAATGCCAACATGTTTCGACCAACATGGTCTTCTTCAGGGCAAATTCATACAGAGAATGACAATGACAACAATTTATAAGCAAGTAAAGACCCACCCCTAAACCAAGATAATTGAATTAACCTAATGAGACCCAATGTAATCAATTATCCCAATGAGACAATCTACAGGGTGATGGAAGTAACACAGTAGGTGAACCAAACAAAGAAACATGCTATATATCTCAAAAAAGTTCACTCAGCGAAAACCAAAAAACACAATATGGATCATAAAAAAAATAATAAAAAAAAATAAAAAAAAACCATGTTGGTCGAAACATGTTGGCATTTTTTAATGGTTTAAGCCACTATTAATAAAGGCTTTTTAACTTTTTTCCTTCTCCTCCTTGGATTTTTTTGAGTGCCTGGGACTTGTTTTACTTTGGATTTGTTCCCCTACCCCAAGAGCACCTATCACAGACTCTTACTCTACCTGAGCGCCTGGTTGAACTTTTTACAATTACACTTCAGGTAGGGCTGGGCAAAAAAATTCTTTTTCAATTAAAATGTTGTCGATTCAATATAAATTCTCGGATTGACGGATTGACGTTAATCTTATTACTAGACCTCTCCACTAGATGTCATCCTCTTATTTACCTTGTACGATGTTACAGCGGGGACCCTGGCTGTGTCCAAAATCATACCCTAAACCCTTAAATACAGCACTATTTGATGGGACAGCCATTTGTAGTGGTGTCTGAAACCACAGTGGACATTGTCGAGTGCGTTCATTCAATCCCATAATGCACCGCAAAAACGACTAGAGAATACCCATAATGTACTGTAAGGGTCGTGCCAAATGAACTCTTGCGTCTGACCAGAATATGGTGCCCGCAGAGGAATCATCTATCCATCCATTTTCCAAACCGCTGGTCCAATGTGGCTACAGCGTAATATCATACAGGTATAAATTCATTTTTAACTGATTTTTATAAATTGGTTTATACATGCTTGTTTCCATGACAGAGATCAAGATAAATATTTTCATCTTACTATTGGAGCTGAAAGTTTGCTAAGCTTAAAATAATTATTAAAACAGCAAGCACAAATTACGCAAAAGCCCTTCCGGCGCACTCAGTGTCCGAATTCGCTCACTCGTTTTCATTCACTCCTTCAAGAGGACTATATTAGTGGACTAATGTAGGGAATACTGAATAAGGGTATAGGAGGCGATTCTGAACACAGCCTCTGTCATTAATTACATGCTTAACATGGCAGATGCAGCGTGAAAGACTTTCCAGACAGTTAAAGGAACTGTAACTGTCCCAATCAGGCCAGTGCTGCATAGTCTCGAAAGTTTATCATTTGCACATGTTTTTAAGCCTTGCCAATTTAAACATTCACATGATGTGTGAGAAGTTTTGTGAGTGCACACTTCCGAGGCGCACACACAGAAAGTTGTGCATCTCAGACAGCGTACAAACAATAAAATGACTTCTCTTTCACGTCTTCTAGCGCTTAAACGCACAAGTTCACACAAAATTATCTCAAAATGCCTGTCTTTTACAGTCGGTTACAGCTTAAGTGAACGTAAACAGTAGAGAAAGACAATGCATGTGTATCAGTATATTTGATCTGTGCATTCTGTCTTAGACAGCAGAAGGTTTATTAGGCTGCTGTCACTTTGTGTTTTAATGTTAATCAAACATCAAAAGAAAGAAAGATTTTCTCTGTGGTGTTGAAAATGGAATGGAGAATTGTGAAATTTCACTAGTATCTACAATTTTGGTGTCATAACCTTATTTATTACAATACAAGGAACAAAAACAATAACTTATTTTTTTGAGTGGTAAGACCAGTGAAACTTATTAATTGAATCAATCGAAAATCGGGAATCGAATTGAATTGATATCTTGTAAATCGGATTCTCATCGGGACATCTGATTTGATACCAAGCCCTAAATTTGGGAGTTTCGAAGTCGTCATCTGATGGATTCCTACAGGATTCAGGATTCCTGGAAGACATGCTTTAACAGTCCACCTGAAAATGAAATGCTGGATTTTCAAAAGTATGTGCAGTTCAGTTCACCATTGTTGCAATAAACTTGGCCAATAAAAGCTGCGATGGAGACCGGACCTTCTGCCGTTAGACTAGTCCATGTAAAATTTCTTTTTTCAATCAGTTTTGAAAGTAATTTTCATCAGTTCTGTGGCAGAGAAATTTGCTCCACATCGGCTCCTAAAACCTCAAACCAAGAAGCATGAACATTCAATGTCATGTCCTTACATGTCATATTGCTTATATGGCATTTAAAATGATTGCTTTTACAAATATCAAATGCGAGTAGTACTGACTGCTAAGAATTTTATTTGTTTCACACTACCGTTCAAAAGTTTGGGGTCAGTAGATAGGAAGTCCCCCTATATATGCGGTTCTAGAAAAGAACATTCACTTGCTGCCTTTAGGGGAATATGGAGGAGATCCTCTTTGGCTCACAGTAATGTCCGGCATCTTAATACCCTCAATCAAGGAGAGCACTTTACAATAGCTGGAGGTTGCTAAAAAGCCCACCTGTATTGACGAAGGAATCTACAAACTGCACAAAGACTGATCAAACACAAACACTGGGTTTTACTTCACTAAATACACATAAGAAATTTTTTTTTTTTTTTTTTTATCTTTTCCCCCTACTTTAAAGGAATTGTGTTTCAGAGAACTCGTCATGCCAGTTTGTTGAGTTTATCAAGAGCGGATTTCTTGGCAATACACTATACATACAACTTCTTATGAACTGTTTTGTAGAAATGTTTGCCTATGACACATTTTTGTACCATCGGTTCTTGGTTCAGCTTCAGCCTCTAATGGAACATAAACCCATTAGCCGTCACTGCGAAACATATTTAAAGCGTCTAAACTCCCTGACAACAGGCAGAGTCACAACAGAAGAAACAAGCTGACCTACGAATCTATGATTTCCCTTCATACAGGACCACGTGTGACGTCTTTCCTGAGTGATATTGTGCAGCTCAGAAAAGTAAACTGACCCCATGGCCTGTCATAGAGAATGGAAATATATGCCAGTAAAAGGAGCTGTGAACACAGGTGCCTGCGCACAATCAGAGTGACCCCATAAATCTCCAGTACCATTAGCCCGGCCGTTACAACCTTGCCAAATAAGCAAAACAGCTGGAGGACATTAAAATCACATTATAAGAGCAGAAAAAAACCTAAATAAAGGCTAATGTGTAATATTACAGCTTGCTTGTGTAGATTATGTCCAGACAGAAATTTATTAGTCAAATTGACCTTCAGTGCCTGGTTGCTACAAACTATTTCTTTTGTGTTTTACAGTAGAAAAAAAAGTAATGGATTAGGAACAACATGACAGCAATGGGGTCTTTCTTCATTTCCGGATGAAGACATTAAAAAAGGCACCTTAAAGTGAGATCAAAGGCCGTAGTGAAAATGCATGCAATTCTCTCTCATTCCTGTGAGTCATCACTCAGTGAACTGCTGTGATAGACAGAGTGTCGACTGACAGGTTTGGGGAGCCTCCGCCGCTAACAGACTCCATGCCTGAGGAGATAACAGTTAGACGGGCCAAGTGAACACTGAAACACCCGCAGAGAAAAACAACATAAGGGTGAGAGGAGAGGTGAACACACAGTCCTGCGGCTGATGATTAGCTGTTTCCTGAATCGGGGGAATGTTGGAACCCCGAGACTTGTTTTTAACCAACATGGGATCTATACAAATAGCGAATCTGTTTCCAAGCCATCATTAGAAAAACATTTTTGACGTAATGAGAACCAAATCACAGTTTCTGCCATTATAAACAACACAAGCAGCTATTACCATCATCAGTGAGAATTCAACTACATTGTACCTGATATTTTTTAAATTAGCTTTTTGCATATCACAGTGGTTAGTTAAAAACCATCCAACAAGACCCGAAGATATTACACAGTCTCAGTGGACAAAAACAAAACTTTCCATCTGAAACTGAAGAGTTGGACGGTATTAGTTCACTCTCTGTTTTCAATTACAGGCAAAAAACATCTTCCATCTATTGCTGTCTCCAAGTCTCCAAGCATTCAATAACTTTGTAAATAAATGCCAGCGACTCTGCAGTAAAAAGAGTAAGAAGAGAGGAAGTCACGCTGAACGACTGATTTATTCCTCTCAGCCTGAGGTAAAGGTTGCAAATCACAGAATGTGTCCGAGGTGTGACACTTGTAAAGTGGACCCAGAGGTTTTGCAAGAGTGTAAGGAGGAAGAAACGGTCTCATCCCAATCTAAGTGGAGTCCATAGGGCTCAGGTCAGACCACATTGAAAAATTTAGCAACTTCCTGTTTGTGCCATTGCAAAAATGCCATCTTGAGCGGCCCTCTGACTATCGAGACAAACAGATTATATTTAGTCAAAATAGCTGTATGGAGAAGATTAATACTGTTTAGTAGGGGTGCATCGATATTAAAATTCTGATGAGCTGATAATTATTTTCATGTTATGTCCAGAAACATAAATAGCTGATAATTTATTTTACACTATTTATACTACTTGTCAAAATAAATTAAAAATTAAATAAAAAATTTCAAATGTCATAAGTGAATGTAGACATTACATTATAAATTTAATATATTTATGTTTTTACAAATATAAAAATTCAAAAGATTTTAATTATTATTGTTGATTTTAAATAATAAAAAGACAAAAGTATGGGTATACATGGAAAGTATAAACTTTTTAAATTAAAATAAAATTAATACTTTAAAAGGACACAATAAATTAATCAAAAGTGACAGTAAAATACATTACAAAATTATTTTATTTCAATTAAATATATCGTTTTTTCTATTAATCAAATAGTCCTGAAAAACAATATCAAAATTTCCACAAAAACAGCACAACTGTCTTCAACATTGATAAAAAAAAGAAATGCTTATTGAGCAGCAAATCAGCATAATGATTTCTGAAGGATCATGTGACACTGAAGACTGGAGTAATGATGCTGAAAACTTAGCTTTGATCACAGGAATAAATTGCATTTTAAAATATATTAAAATAGAAAAGAGTTATAATTTGTCATATTTAGCAATATTACTGTTGTTTCTATATTTTTGAGCAAATGTAACCTTGGTGAGCACAACAGACTTCTTTCAAAAACATTTAAAAAAAATCTACCTGACGCCAAATTATTAAGCGGTAGTGTACATCCGATATTGGCCCATACAGATCAAAATCTAATATACTGTAAGTTGATAATCATTATGGTACAAATATATGGTGCATCTCTAGCCATTATATTCTCAACTGTACCTGATACAATCAAATAGCCACTTGAACATTATCATTCCATTCCTGGAGAGGAACCCCAGATGACCAGACATATAACAAACACATACATTTAAAATATATCTTTTTAACATCACCTGATATGACATTTCCTGTGAGCTCTGGAAAAATGGTTACAAACTCTTTCAATATGTCTGCTCTTCTCTACATATTCCCCAACATATGATTCCAAGAAAAAATGGGAATGTGATTAATTTACCATGTCTTCTAGACAAGATAAATCCAGTCAAAAGGTACCATTAACATTTCAAAGATTGAGAAAATATAGGCAGTACTCAGGGAAGCCATCACTTTGCTACAACCTTTCTTTCTCAGAAATGACTCCAGAAAAAAAGAAAAAGAAAGTTCTAAGCATAGAATAAGCCTGAGGACATGCATTATGCGAGAACATGCATACAATTATATAAGATTACGATTAAGCTCCGGCAAACTACAAAAGACACCCAGAGGCAAGACCCAGCCATGTAGAAAGTTAGGGAACGACTCTAGCAAGGTCAGACCAGGAAGATCAACAACTCGACGCACAAGAGAGAGGGAGAAAGACAAAAGGAGAGAGGGAATAAGCAAACTTCTGGCCTCCTGCAGAGAGTGGATCAATGCAGAAGGGAAACTGATGTTAACTCTACACAAACACAGAGTGTTAGACTCATAGTATTTGTGTGGGTGTGATGACCGCTCGTTCAGTGCTTCGCTGGGCCGGAGAGGTTGACCTCCGAAGCTTGGGGTTGTAAAAGCAGATGGTGTCATGCACACAATGGAAAAACGTCTGGAAGTGAGGGATATCGTACTCCCAAACTGGCAAAGGACAGCAGAAGTGTAAGTGAGTGATAAGGATGGTGTGAAAAACAATATGGAAGAGGAAACATTGCGAAACATTCTGCTCATCGAGTTTTGCATTTGAAAAAAACTGAAATGAAAATAAAAATGTGACTTGGCTAACCAGCTCACCAACTACTAAAGTTGTTATAGTATGTACTGCAAACGTTCCTGACTGCCAAAACATTAAATGTGCAAAGAGGAAATGTTCTGCCAATAAGCTTTTAGTTGAAATGTCAATCGCAACCCATTCTTCTAGCTATCTAGATATGAGCCATCTGTACTGCATAGCTGGAACGATAGAGCCTTTGGAAATATGGCCCTGGCATTCTTAACAAATGATCCAACAGTAGTCCAGAGAGGTTGAAGTGTATCTTTGAAACAACCGGAATGACCTTTGGAAGATTCTTGGATCTGACCTCAAGGTGAAAGCGACAACCAGAACATCTGGGAATCGAGGCAAAGCTGATACCGCACGGTGACATCACTTCGACAATGCGGAAAATCAGTTAAAAATCACATGAGAGATCAGAAGAGAGATAGAAAGCAAGTGATTGTGGGTGCTTTTCCTCAGCATGCTTCATCTCTCAGGCGAACATAAATTCTAGTATCAAAGAGGCCTTTTACATTCAGTATCAGTTCTTCAGAACCAGGCTCAATGGAGATTCCTGTACACTATCTGTATTGAGATAAATGAACACACTCACATAGTTGAGCGCTTAAATGAGTCGTATTATTGTCCAAATATGCTTAGAAACCATCTTGATCTGAGTTGTTGATCCTTGAAATGTGATCATGAACAGACCGAACATGAACATGAACAGACTGGAAAGGCGAGCTATGAAAAATTAATGTTTACTTATGTTTACATATTATAAATAGCCTGAGGTGATATTTAAAGTTAGTCCTGAAAGCTCTTTGAATAATTCACACTCATAATGATGGTAAACAGGATTCAGTTGTTCACATGAACAATAATAATTATTCAAAGAGTCTTAAAAAAACAATTAATTACAGTTTATGCAAGTCACAGGCATGAATTCCATACCATCTGTTAAACCCAGATGCTTCGCAATACTTTGCATTGCAAATCAATACCGGTCCGGTTATACATGTATGATGACAGACACTAGCAGTGCCTCAAATATGAAAGCATAAAAGTGTTAACCTCATGTGCCCGGCAGGTGTTTATGACACTATAAAGCCGCTCCTCACCCTCACCACAGAAAGGACGAATCAGAGGTCTAGGTCTAACCATGTTCCATTACTGCCAAAGACCAAAGAGTTCAGTGCTAGTAGACATATACAGGAAAGTAGAAACATTCACACCATGAATATTCCCAAAAAACCCAATTATGGAAAACATTTCCATCCCACAAGAATCCTCCTAAAGGTTCTGTGTTTTCAGTGGAAGTGGGCTGAAACCCTCAGAGGCCTGCTGCCCTGGGTTTGGAAGAGTATGTTGACTGTATAAATAGAGAAAGGCCAGCGAGGAGTTTGAAATGACTCATCAAAACTTAGGAACAAAACGTGGTGTAGGAAAGATAGAAAAAGTGGTTTCACTTTGTTAGCAGTGAAAAATCTCTGGCTTTCAACAGATCTAATAGCCTTTTGACGTGCTATTAAAGACCACCTGAGACATACAGACTGTGCTAATGATACTTGGCCTAAACTATTTATTTTTAGTTTTGGTGACTTCATTTCTACGCTGGATGGCTGGATGTCAAACCTGTTGACAACAGGATCAAACGTTGACTTTGCTGTTACTACAGATAGCTCTTCTCATGTTTTTAACACCTCAAAGAACGGTGACAAGTCTGTGATAGTGGGTGGCAACTGAAATGGACTGAAGGAAACGGATGAGAAAAACATGTTTTTTTTTCTCATATATTATGAACAAATGGATAATGACATGGACATGAACAGGATAGAGAGGAAGAAAGTTGGGTGGCTTTCTTCCTGGTCCCCTGCAGGATGTGGGCAGACACATAAATGACACGTTGAGAAAGTCACTGTTGTAAGTTCAATAGCAATAAAAAAATTAAACAAGGGTCAGATCATTGCTTAAGGGTGAATCTCAAGAAAATATGTAAATACAATATCCACTTTTTTTTATTAAAGAAAATTAGGTATATTTTTCTCATACTTCTTTTGCATTGTGATATTTTTTTGTAATGCTTTTGTAAGTTTAACAAGTATTTCTATTTAAAAAAAAGAATATATACCCTGTTTTATTACAGATTTTTTTTTTTTTTTTACTGTGATACCAAAATACAATCAATCATAAACATACAATGCAAATAAATTGCTTTATAAATTCCATAAATTCCTAAATAGAAAAACTATAGGAAAAGTTTGAAAAGGAGGCTTTGATGAGATGAAATTACACAGGACTAGAGTGTCTGGGACTCATGCAACCCTGTAACCTGCACACTTTTAATTACAAGGCCAAGAGAGAAGGCGCAGACAGGGAGTAAATGATGAAAAGGGAGAGCGGAACAGGCAAACACGCCCCCTATGCAAACTTACAGATGCTTTAAGAGACCTAATAAATCTTCCCCGCTCAGAACTTTCCAGTTTAAACATCCGTGAAGCTCTAACATGGAAAACAGGCCGAGTCTCTGCTGTGAACATGGAAAAATCATACTTACAGACATGTATTTACAGACTCACCTACATGCACACACAAAAGTCCAACTGGCTCTGAACTAAACATTCCTACATTGTTAGTTAACGCTTGTAAAGAAGCAAATTGCCAGCAGTCAGCAATAGACAACCAGAATGGGAGAGATTGAGTGAAGGAAAAGGAAAAAGAGAGGAAGAAAGAGTGGAAGTGTGTTGACCTACCCTCCTGCTCGTCCCTGCTCAGGCTCAAACCTCCAGTGTGAGCCTCAGCTGGAGTCTCTGGGCTTCTCTCTGACTCCACCCACATAGTGTCATGTGACACTAACTCACCACACCCCTCTCCAACTCCAGAGAAAACAGTGAAAAGAGATGGCCAGAGGAAAAAGAGAGAGAGAGAAAGAAAGCAGGAGGTCTATCTGCCTGACAAAGCACACACGCACAAAGCTTAGCGGCTGACTGGCTGGCTATTCCTCTTCAGTCCTGAATTGAGAGAAAACAGAGCAAGCTCAGAGTTTGGATGATTTATGAGCTCTGAATTACCTGAGCCCAACTTTTGTTCTTCCAACCCGAGGAATTTGCGAGATCTCTATTTAGGGAGAATGTGTTATGTTGCATTAATGACTAGTTTTGAGACACCCTGATTTAAAAGAAACTACTCTGATCCTAAAAAAAATCCTAAAACTTTATGTCAGTGGTTGCCCTATTTGAGACCACTAATCAAATTTCTTGCTTCCAATTAAGCACAAAATCCCAATCCCAATAATATAATTTGTCATAAATAAATAGTACAATAAAATAAATAAATGCACAATAAAAGCATTTTCACTATAGTGGTCTCAGAAGACTTTTGGCCCCCACAGTTTCTTTTTCAGTTTAGACTCAATCCAAACCAAAAAGAAAAGAGAGAGAAAAAAACACATGCTTTCAATCGCAAAGAACAATCAGTGTCCCTAAATCAAAAGCAGATCTCACATCATTTCTCACAGAGAGTTTAGCTGAAAAACTGCACCTTAACTTTCACAGAAAACATCATCAGTATACAGGGAGGATTAGATTACAATCCTTAATCAATAAGTCCATCTGTCCGCTTTTCATTCATCTATATGTCTGAAATACTGCTGTGCATGTGCTTCAAGTCTAGTCTCTGCTGCAAATAAGAGTTGGATTTTCAAGGGAAATGAGTAAGACTAATAATATTGTTTACATTATTGAATTAGACGTGCCAGATAATTGCGGTCACTCCAAACATGTACCATGAAACTGAACAGGCAGCACTCATGGCAACTCCTGATGTAGGGCGTCATAAACTGCAGGCCGTGGCCCTTGACAATAAGCCACTTCCCTTCTTTAACGCGCCAGAGGGGGGGCTCGAGTTTCAACATCAGCTTTTATTAACACGGAGCAAAAATAAACCCTTCCAATGTTTGGCTGGGTTTACAACAATTCTAAGAGCCAGCGTTTCTATTCTCCGAGGACAAATCCTTCACACTTTGCATCTCTGCACTTTTCCAGGAGGCCGGCTTTCTGCTTTTGCTGAAATGCTTGTGAAAGTAGCAAACTCTGTGTAATCCACTCAAACCTGTGGCCAGAACAGCGCAGACATTTGCTTAATTGGTTGAGCATTTCCCCCAAAATATAAACAAACCTACTCTGTTTTCAAGTTAAAAGATGCCAAAGTTTTCCCACAATGCTTTTCGTACGAACCCTGCAAGATCTGTTCCTCTCCTCCAACATAAGCCTGCAGGAGATCTTACTGACATAATGTACTCACCACATGATAACTATTCAAGCTCAACATGCACTCATCTCCAATATTTCTGTCAGATGAACAGCATCTTTCTCTGACTGCGTTCCATATTCAGTTTCTGGAAATGCAGATGTCAGAAGGAGAAAAATAAGTTGGAGGGGAGAGCAAGAGACATTTGTTCCCTTGCTAGGAGGTCTTACAGCAGATAAACAATGGAGCTGCGCCATCTTTGTTCCCCAGTGCTGAGAAAGAAGGGATGATTTATTCCTCTGTAAGACTAATGCAAACCATTTGAATCAAGGATTAACTTTTACAATGGTCATAATGCCCAGCTTACGTGGTTGTGAGAGTGTGTAATACAAGAGAGGATCAGATGTTTTGTTATGAGCAAAACACCTCATACAGCAAATAGAGGAGCAACTTTTAATAGGCTATAAAGTAGCTGAATTCTAGCCGGTGACACAAATGTCAATAAGGAAATTTCAAGCTCTCTATTTTGGGGTTTTAATTTGTAGTTCAGAAAACATGATCAGTCTTGAGCTGCTAGTTTGCCTCATTGGAACATTGTTAACTAGCTTTAATGAACTACATCCATCTGCTCAAATGTTATTCATTTGCATCTTCGTTGCAGAAGGAAACTAAAACCAAAGTCTGTATGAAACAAACAAGATTTTGGAATCAGATCATTATTAGATCATGATTTGGCACCAATTACTTACATCAGGATCCCAGTGGTTAATTTAGATTTCTTCCTACTTAAACCACAAGAGTAAACAGAGCGAGCTATTACTTTATATAAAGTCAAACCGTCTTAGAGAACCATAAACCACTCTGCATTAGATTACTGGGTCTGCTGGGAGTTGTACAGTGAAAGGAGTTCATATGCATTACTATAGGAAAGGTATGGATTTTTACCACAAGGTTTGCCAGGTTACTGAAATCTTTGAAAGATTTTTATTGTTTTGTCACTCAGTAGCACGTAAACTAGATGTCAATAGAACTGAACTGTGTTTTCTTCCAATTTGCTTTGACAATTTGTCTGTGAAACAATCAACTTTTTTGTCAGATGTATTCTGCGTATGTATTTCTGCCAATTTCTTTTGTGTTTTCTGTACAGTGTTTGAAAGTAACACTTTTAATAACACTTTTTTCCAGCTAAATGGCAAATAAAAACAAAAACTGTCGTTTTGTCAGATGGCTATTCTGGTCTAAATTGCCAGATCTTGGCCAAAATAAGAGGCAAACTGAACCAAACAGAAGTTTTTAATAATATTAAGTCTATATTTTATTTCAGCTTCATTTCAATTAATGAAACATATTTATTAAAGTTCCAGTTAAAAATAATAACACAAGTTCTGATGCCTAAATGGTTATAGCATTTATAGCAATGGCAAGGAATTTTAATATCAGACATTTATCAGTTATCATCTATAAAAGTAAAATAATCATCATCGTATTTGCCAGAATTGTTATATTACCTCCCTAGTCACAAGTCTGTCTGCATTTGTCTAACAGAAGAAAAAAGACTGAGTGGCAGTCTAGCACGTCACAGCAGGCCACCATATAATGACGTATGCAGAAACAGCTATATCAGATGACTGATCACTCAACATGCTTCACAACAAACAACAAGAGTATCACTTTACAACCTCTTGTCTCCTCAACGCTCTGACTGCACAATGACCCCCATCCTCTGATCCAGCACTAATTTGTCTGATCAACAGCTTGGCCCGCACTGCTGGGATTGGGTTTATCCCCTGAATAACATGCAGATAGACAGAGAGGAACAGATATCATTATTCAGATATCTCTTGGATGCCAAGAGACATGATATGCCCACAAGCTGTTGTCACAAGCAGTGCCAGCTTGTCCATCTGGCCCTTGGTGCGGAGAGGATTAGGGTGAGGGGTACAGCTGGCACAGAGGGTCTCTGACCCGGACACAAGAGCGGGGAGACAGCTGTACTTGCTTATCCCCAGTCAAAACCACAAGGCCAAGTGGAGAAAGAGGAAGCCTGGGGTTTGTAAAAGGATAAGAGCTGCACAAATCACACACTCACAGTTGTGGCAGGCCCCCTTCACACCGCGGCCCCGCAGAGTCAGGGCCAACAGCCAGAGATAATGACAGTGAGACGACAGAGACTCCGTAGACTTCATATTGAGCCTATGAGTTTGTTTGATGCCTTTGATAAAAGTTTTTCTTCACACACTCCCGTTCTGCCACTGGTCATGTCATATGTAATTGATGTTGTCAAAATTGGATTCCATCATTCCAAATTATTTTAAATGATTGCCTAATTTTGATTATATTTAAAGTGGTCACAGTATTTGTCAAATTTATTATAATTGCATAAATCGTACAATTATTTGTTGTAAAATGTTTTTTACGTTTCAGAGTGGTATGGTTTTTTGTTGTTGTAATTTTCTCATAGATACGATGTTATTCACCATTTAATCATATTTGTCAGAAAACTATGGTAACACAAACAGTAATCGATCACAAAAGAGACACACATACAAACGTTGACATTATAATCTTCAGGAACAGTGTTAAAAATAAATTTCAACCTCTCTAAGTTCATCAGCCGTATTAGGGGTGGTTAATCTGTCTGATTTCCCGATTCGATTCGATTACGATTATTGAAGTCCCGATTCGATTACAGTCGATTTTCGATTATTAACGATTCTCGATTAGCGATTATTGATTTTCCAGTTCACAACAGTAAACGAAAATACACTACAAAGTGATTGCAGTATTAAAAAAAGTCAGCTGCTGAATTACTTAACTCATGTACTCAAAGCACTTTCTGTGTCGTGTAGTTATAACTTCAGAATTATTTGTATGTAGCTTATGTTCTGTAGAACACAGAAATGAATACATCACATTGTGTTGTGACTCATCAAGTTGAACTAAACAATAACAAATAAATGAAAGGCTTATTTCCTTTAGGAAGTAGATCAGAACCAACATACTGTAGAAATTGGACAATTTTCTTCTAGAAAGACAAGGTGTTCAGCTAAAGATATTAAATAGCAGTCCCAAACTAGCTTTTGTTAATACAATGTTGGTATGAGCCACCACAGTATTTTACAAATATAAAAAATAACACAAAGTGAAAAATAAAGTGGCATTTTGGCGTTAATATTGAAACGACAGTTACCATGGTGAATACACAATACTAACAAGAACTGTTAATGAAACATGGAAACTGCTCCATGAATAGAATTAAAATCATCCCTGCATGCAAATCCTTCTCAGCTAACACACGACGTACCAGTAACGTGATTTATTGGTATTTTACTTTTATTTCATGACTTACTAATTTACAACGTAACAACGTTGCATGCTCGTAGTTTCCTTTGCACTTTGCACTATACAGTGAAGCGATACACAGCGCGCCCCTCCGCATTTGCGCGTGCAATTGAAGAGTGTGCGCTACGAGTACAGTATAACGGCTGACAGGACAGGAACGTCCGTTTTTCTGAGGTGAAATACTTTTTATTTCAGCGTACACATACGTCACTGCCTGGTAGTTCCTATATTGTGCTGGGTTTTCTGAAGTAGTTGTGATTCGCCTCTCATAACATAACATGCTCTAAATGCACGCAGAGTGGATTTTTTTTTTTTTTTTATCGCGGCTTTGAACGATTACGATTTTTTTTTTAAAATAAAAAATCGATTTTTGAAAATTTAATAATCGATTCATACTCGTCCATAACATACTCGCGATTAATCAATAATCGATTTTTTTCACCACCCCTAAGCCGTATAGGACAAACTTTTTTCTTGGATGGAAAAAAACTGCGACAACACTCCTCATCTTCTCTAGCGCAGTTCAGCCAGGCCTCACCAACTTTTTTGGCGTATTCCGTGGGCGGGGGTTATATAAATAAGGAACATTATGACTTCATAAGATCCAGAAAAAGTGCGTTGTAGTTCAAACAAGCTGTTCGTTGTAGTTCTTGAAAAGTGGATTCTGTTGAATAAAATATCTCCCTTTGGAGTGGACTTGAGCTTTGTAACCTTGCAGATCTTTTTTATGCTCAAACAGCAACATTACAGAATAACTAAAGATTAAAAATTAAATAAAATAAAAAGCATAATAGGACCTTTAAGGCATGAAGAAATTTTTTTTTTTCAAGGAAAAAACATTTTATTGACTACAGGGGGACTTCAAAGAAATTGTGTAGTGAAAAATATTAATTTTTTTTTTCCTCTATTAAATATGTAAAAAAAAAAAGAAAAGACTGCCCAGACCACAGTCAAGGTTTACATTTTTCAAAAACAATAAAAAAAAAACACTTCAGATTTTATATCCCTAGCAACACAAGATAAAATGTCCAAAACAAAGCTGAAAAAAGTTCTTAAAGAGACTAACTCTGTCTGAATCATTGTGATAAGCTTCATAAATGTTTATTGAAAATGTATTGTATTTTTTTCCATACAGCTAACAGAACCTACCAGCTGCCTCGCTGTCTTGCTGCTGTGTGGTTTACGTCTGTAAGCAGCTTCGCATAGCTTTCCGTTTTGAATCTCTATTTACTATCATTTCTTGTTGTTTATATCACTGAATAGGGCTGGGACGGTATGGATTTTTTCTTACCGCGGTTGAAAAGCAAGAAATTTCCACAGTATAGCGGTAAACCGCTTTAAATCACCCCCACTCAGTGAAACACCCACTGTGAATCCTGTTGAATGTGCCCTATTTATTGGCGAATCTATTACGGAATGTGAAAAAAGAGACACCAGCCACCATAGTCACATGTTTGCCGGGAGCCAGAGCGCCTGACATCAAAGCAAATTTAAAAGTGCTGGCTAATGTTAATCATAAATTCTCTTAGATTATTATTCACATCGGCACTAATGATGTTCGACTTCGCCAGTCAGAGATCACTAAAATTAACATTAAAGAGGTGCGTGAACTCGCAAGTACGATGTCAGGCACTGTAATTTGCTCTCGCCCCCTTCCTGTTTGCAGGAGTGATGAGATACTTAGTAAACTGTCCTCACTCAATGGCTGGCTGTCTAAGTGGTGTCCGCAATGTAATATAGGGTTCATAGACAATTGGAAAAGTTTTTGGGGTAGAAAAGAGATGGTATTCATCCCTCCTGGGATGGTGCTGCTCTTCTTTCTAGTAATATGGCACATAATCTTAGAGGTCAAACATGAACTGGGGCTCAGGTCAGGAAGCAGACAGACTGGCTAAACCGACCGTCTGCTAGCTGTCTCACGTCACTGAGGTCAGATAAATCCCATCACATAGATACTCTTTCACCTAGATATCATCACATAGAGACTGTGTCTGTTCCCCGAACTAGGAAATACAAAAAACTCCCAAACCCATTTAAGGGTAAAAATTTGATTGATGTTCAACAAATAAAAAACAATTATAATGCAGATGAATGATAAAGCTTGGGTTGCTAAATATTCGATCCCTTTCTTCAAAAGCACTTATTGTTATTGACATGATTACAGACCATAACCTAGATGTGCTGTGTTTGACAGAAGCGTTGGAAGAAAACAAAATGAGAAGTTGTACCGCATTTCGTGGAGAGAGAGCACGATTGCGTACAGAAAGGCCTTAAAAACTGCTAGATCTGCTTATTTTTCAACACTTTTAGAAGAAAACAAACACAACCCTAGGTATTTATTCGAAACAGTGGCTAAATTAACGAAAAATAAAGCTTCAACACCGGACGCTTCCGAGCAGCACAGCAGTGATGACTTTATGAACTTCTTTACTTACAAGATTGATAATATTAGAGAGAAAATTATAACTACACAACCATCTACTAAATTTCATTCATTCATTGCTATAGGAGAGGAAGAACTGTCTAAACTTGTTAAATCATCTAAATCAACAACATGCATGTTAGACCTATACCGACTAAGCTATTGAAAAAGATGCTTCCAGAGGTCATAGATCCTCTTCTTAATATCATTAATTCATCTTTGTCACTAGGATGTACCGAAAACTTTTAAGTTGGCTATTATTAAACCTCTTATTAAAAAAACGCAACTTGATCCTAGAGAATTAGTCAATTACAGGCCGATCTCAAATCTACCTTTTCTGTTAAAACTAATAGAAAAGGCAATATCCTCACAACTGTGTTCCTTTCTAGAAAGAAATGGTATCTGCGAGGATTTCCAGTCAGGATTTAGACCATACCATAGTACTGAGACTGCTCTCATTAGAGTCACAAATGATTTGCTCTTATCATCCGATCATGGTTGTATCTCTCTATTAGTGTTACTCGATCTTAGTGCTGTATTTGACACTATCGACTACAACATTCTTTTGAATAGACTCGAAAATGATGTTGGCATTAGTGGAATTGCACTAGCATGGTTCAAATATTACTTATCTGACCGTTATCAGTTTGTAGCAGTAAATGAAGAGATGTCATATCGATCAAAAGTTCAGTATGGAGTACCACAAGGCTCAGTTCTAGGACCGTTGCTATCGTTAGGAAGCATGGAATTAGTTTTCACTGTTATGCTGATGATACTCAGCTCTATATTTCTTCACGCCCCAACGAAATGCACCAATTCACAAAATTAACGGAATGCATAGCTGATACAATAATTTGGATGACTAGTGATTTCCTACTACTTAATTGGGAAAAAACAGAGTTTCTAATTTTTGGGCAAAAAACCTCTGCACGTATTAACCCAGAATACGGTCTAACAATTGATGGCTGCTCTGTCAAGTCTTTGTCGTCGGTTAGGAACCTGGGTGTGCTCTTTGATACCAATCTTTCATTTGAAAGCCACGTTTCTTCCATCTTAAAAAGTTATCTAAATTATGACATATGCTTTCAATGAAAAATGTGGAACATTTAGTTAATGCGTTCATGACCTCAAGGCTAGATTATTGTCATGCTCTACTGGGTGGTTGCCCTGTACACTTAATAAACAAAGTCCAGTTGGTACAAAATGCAGCAGCTAGAGTTCTCACTAGAACCAGAAAGTATGACCATATTAGCCCCGTTCTGTCAACATTGCATTGGCTCCCCATTAAATATTGTATACATTTTTAAATATAGCGGACTACTTACAAAGCACTAAATGGTTTAGCTCCCCAGTACTTGAGCGAGCTCTTAACGCATTATAGTCCTTCACATCTATTGCGATCTCAAAATTCTGGCCAGTTGATAATACCTAGAATATCAAAATAAACTGCAGGCGGTAGATACTTTTCCTATTAGCACCTAAACTTTCTCCGGGAAGCAGACACACTCTGTCAGTTTAAATCTAGACTAAAAACACACCTCTTTAACCGGGCATATAGAACATTATACATTCCTAGTATTCAAATCAGTTAAATGATTATAAGGCTGCATAGATTAGGTCAGCCGGAACCGGGGACACTTCCTAGAACACCTGATGTACTCATTACATCATAAGAAGAATGGCATCTACGCTAATGTTAGTCTTTCTGTTTATTCCGAGGTTTACTGAAGTCAGCCATATCCGGGCCGTATCCAGATCAGATGGTGGACCTGCGCCTGGACCCATCCACAATGCATCCCTGAAGTGCCAGCCTCATCAGCCCTGTGAAGGCCTCATCGACACGACAGCCATCGGCACTGATCCTAAACAAACCCATCTCCATGCCGGCGTGATGACTCCGATCTTCAACCAGATGGAACTGGATAAATATTCTGAATGTTCTGATCCAATCTGACTTCTAACCTGTAATGCTGCCTGAATCAGATTCATACACTATTCGTTCGTTGGCCAGAGGAGAACTGGCCTCGACTGAGCCTGGTTTCTCCCAAGGTTTTTTTCTCCATTCTGTCACCTTGATGGAGTTTTGGTTCCTTGCCACTGTTGCCTTGGCTTTTGGCTTGCTTAGTTGGGGACATTTAATATTCAACAATAGTATTGATCTGCCTTACTTAAAGGAACCGTATGTAAGATTGTGGCCAAAACTGGTACTGCAATCACTTTCAAATGACTGTAGAGCGGTGTATCCCCTCCACCTCCCCCCTGACTCGGGGTTGCCAGTTAGGCTGCAGGATCCAGCAGGAACGTAGGCTGCTACAAGGAGCTTCCAATGGCAAGTGACAAGTCCCACACAGTAAGTTTTTTTTCTGTTAATTATGTTTATGCTTCATGAGAGATGTTTTGCGTATTTTGGATTCATAACGAGGTCTTTTAGGTTTCGTAACGTTAGACATTTTTTATCCGACACGTTTGTAGCTGCAGCTGTGGTAACTAGAGCAGAGCTGGCAACCCGGATGCCGAAACACTGCTGACTTTGTGATTAGTAGATAGGTGGAGGGTGGGGTATCAGGCCAAAACACAACATGACAACATCAACATCAGTTGAGGGCTGCAACTTCACTTTTAAATGACAATATCCTGGCCGGACTACTGTTGTCAGTGATTGAAATGAACATGATTTCTTAATGTCTAGTGACATATCAGGGCCATTTTATGATTAATTGAAATACATTTCTTACATACGGTTCCTTTAAGGTGGACAGTGACGCAATTTTCTTCTAGAAACAAACTTTGTTGTATTATTTTCATGCTATCATTGTGAAGCTGCTTTGATACAATCTGTATTGTAAAAAGCGCTATATAAATAAAGATGACTTGACTGACTTGACTAGAATAGATCTCTGATCCGAGGGAGACGTTTAGAAAAAGCGGTCTAGATGCAGCAGTTTTCCTACTAAGTCATCTTCCAACAAGGGTCTGACATACAATCTGAGAGTTACATACCAACATGCTAAACTACAATATCAGAGCAAAAAAAAAAACTCCAAACCGAATTTATAACATCATTTTTTTTAACCTTTTACATGGGAAACAGCTGATAGAGCAGTAAACCTCAGTAGGCAGCTGCCGCCCTTTTTTCCAGAGCTGTTGGGAATGTAGAGTCATGGTGAGGAGGCTGTTAGAGAAAACAGAGTTAGATGCAGTCAAAGGCCTGTTTGTCACCATGCGTCCAGAATTGCTGCATGCTTCATGCAGACGAGAAACCACCACTCACTTCCGCACCACACAGCAGCTCTTTTGTTCTCTCCAGCACAGAGAGCCTGAGGAGGAGACATGTGAACCCTTGTTGGAAGATGGCTTAGTAGGAAAACTGCTGCATCTAGACCGCTTTCCATTTCTAAACGTCTCCCTCGGATCAGAGATCTATTCTAGGCCATTGGTAGGTTCTGTTGGCTTTATGGAAAAAAAGAAAAAAGAAAAATAACTTTAAGATTAGTAAGCATGTTGGATCATTTCTTAATTGTTACTGAAAAAACCCCAGTTGAAAACCACTGATCGGCCAAGCCAAAAACTACTGACAAACAAACCTCAGGATCAACTCTTTCTGTGGGAAAAGAGAAATAAAGTGAAGCTTCAAATCAAAGAGTTAATATAGAACCGCTGACCGAAGAGAAAACATCCACACACACATACGCAGAGATTCAGCATGTATCAAAACTATGTAAACTCCTACTGTTTGTGTGAATCGAGGGGGAGGCGACCTTGCTATTAGCATTTCAAAGCCACCACAGTAAAGTCCATTTCAAATGAAGCATGCAGGCGTCTCACGGGGCCGTGTGTGTGTGTGACGTGGTCCTGAGGGGAGCACATGTGGGGGGAGTTAAAGGGTTATTTCAAAATTTTAATTTCTACCACAATAAGTCTACCACAGAGGTTTCTCTATGATTTTTGTGATTTAAAAGACCACAGACCTCACAGATCACAGGCTACTCCCTCTGCAATGCACCTATTATTTTTCTTAAACCAACCTGAAACTAAGCGCTGCAAACATTTTCAGTCTCCCATAAGTGTCCATATCAGTATCAATAACCAGTATCAATGTATAATTGAGTTCAGCTGAATATTCCATAAATTAACACTAAATGTGCAGGGGATTTAATTAAACATGAGCAAACTGCATGTTTTCATCTTGATCTCACAGATAACCTGTCAACAAGAACTATCCATCTCATCTACCCTTTAAATCCATAAATATGTATCTCTATATCAGTGGTTCTCAACCAGGGGGACCAAGGCCCACTAGGGGCCTCATAAAATCTCCAAAGGGCCCACAAGATGACTTAAAATTAGACAAAACAAGCATTAAAATGGATATTTCTTATGTGAATTCATCCCCTCAACTGTATTTTTTCCAACAGTTCCAACAGCCTTGAAAAAACTAGATATATGAGGTGGCCTCATTTTTAAAAGTGTGATTTCTAGATCTGAAAATTCATGTTAATTATTAAAATGGGCATGAGCATTTTTATAATGAAAATATTTTTTCTTATTATGCCAACTTGCCAAGCTCTAAAATTATTTGTGAAATAGAAATAGAGTAAAAACTTCTTCTTTTTTTTATCCTCATCCTTAGTTGATGGGGGCACAACCACTGCTAGAGACACCAGACCTGAACCTATTTGGGAGTACAGAGTGAAGGAATCACATTGAACAAGACATCAGGCGACCTTGAGTGTCCAGAAAGGCGCCAAATAAATAAAATGTATTATTATTATTATTATTATTATCTGCTCACTCTCTCAACAAAAGGGCTCCTGAAACCACATTTGGCCAAATGTTGCTTTATTGGCTGTGTTGGCAGTAAAATTCCAGGTCTTATCAATATCCAACTTCACAACAAAAATGAGGCCTCATGATAGCACAGCATCACACAGTAATATTGTCATGGATGTCTACAAAAGAAAAAGCTGCATTTAAGTAGTTCAGTGTGGATAAATACCACGTCCGCGGTGAATCATATATTACAGAGGTCTGATCTCAAAAACAGGTTTGTTGAACTGCCATGACGGAAATGTGGCCTAATATCTTCACCTGATGGAAAAAGGTAAGACTCGTGTAGAACAGTGACTCCTACTGGCACTTAAAGCAGCTGCAGAGTAAGAGAAAAAGAGCAAGTGAGAGGTCCTTTGATAGCATAGCTTGCAACTCTAAAAGGAATTCAACCTGAAATGACTTATGAGGAAATGTAACCAAGCACAATAGCCATCAAAACCACATCCTGTATTTCTCTTACTCTCACAGGCATGTAGTTCTTGAGATCCACTTTTTCCTTCACTTATTCTTTATATTCTGAATACAGTCTGAGCCTAAAGTTGGTCTAAATGAAATTGATACTGATGTAGCTGGAAAATATTGCCAGCACCTTTTCAGAGACAAACAAAATATGATCGAGGGAGGGGACTATTCACAGGAATAGTTCTGGACTGAGTAATAACTACCAACCAAAGCCAACTCAGCCATCCAAAACTGTGTGTGTGTGTGTGTGTGTGTGTGTGTGTGTGTGTGTGTGTGTGTGTGTGTGTGTGTGTGTGTGTATCACTAAAGGAAAAATTTGCTGATGTGGTGAAGCCTCAAATGAGATCAATACAAACGTTTCAAGAATCCAAACATATACTTTTCATTTTCAGTCTGCTTGCCTCTGACCAGACAGCTGAAGGGAAGAAGCTGAAAATGTGACACACAGAGGCCTGAAGGCACAGATTTGGTCAGGTACTGTGATCGCTTGGCAAACTGTGACATTAACTGCTGCATCAATGAGTAGTGCTAACCTCCAGATCACCCTCTCTCGCTCTCTTTTGTTTCTCGGTCTCCTCGGTAACTTCTCACACAAGAAAAAAAGAAAACAAAAAAGCTGGAAACTTCTAGATCATCCCATTGCTGACATTCGCAGGGCTCTCTGAGGAGAAAGTGTGTGCCAAACACAGTGAAATTAAGAGCGCTCCTTGCATTCCACTCCTCTCAGGAACTCACTTTAAGCCCTCTAGAAAAGATGCATGGTCATCTAGTGCACATAAAGGTGAAGTAGTGGACGATGGCCTGCAATAAACAATTTTTCAGACAATAAAGGTGATGTATGTAATTTTTTGAAGTTAAAATATTTGCTATCCAAGTTTAATTTGCAGAGACAATTAAAAGTAAAACACTGGAAGGTTGATTCTCCCAAAACATATAAACGCTGTGATGCAATCAAAACATTGCTCTGAGAATCCAGACCTTCATGGTGTGAGTTTGGCAAGGGACAATCGGTTTTAGCGACCAATGACAGAAGCAAGGAAGTTCAGGAAACTGTTTGAAACTGTAAACCGTAATTTTCATTGGAAAAATGTGCTTGTGGTGGTGACATAGCTGCAAAATTCTATCACATTGCTTCTTGCATATTTTGCAACACTTTCAAAGTGAAATGTCCAGTGAGTGGTGCTAATAGCCTGTTCAGCTTGGAAATAAAATATTCGGCAAGTGCTGCTAAAAGATTAATGCTCTATCGCACTTGAAAATGGGACTTCATGGGACTTGTACCCAAATGCGCCACATCACAACTGGAATGCTGTACTAGGAGAGCTACTGAGCAAGTTTATTACATTAGAAATGTTATACCTGGTGAGCACTATGTCCTGCAAAGTTTATTTCCAACCCCCTTCAGCACACCTTAGCTGCTTTTCCACCGTCGGGTTAAACTGTTCTCTTTGCTTAACTGTTCCATTCCGCAAGGAAGAGAGCCAGCTGGAACGGACTGGAGGATGATCAGATATTCCTTTAATTTTTACTATTAACTTCGTTCCGCTAACTTCGCTCAAATAGTGGGCTTGGCCCGCTACAGGAAAACTGACAGCCAGGCAACAGATAGGTGACCAATCCTGAGTGGTGACATCACTACACACATTCTAATAACAGAATTCCAGGCCGAGAACGGTTTCTAATCGTGCCGTGACGTACCAAGCTCATACAACTAGAACCATTCTTTATCGTTCTTAGAACCTTTTGGTCTGACTGTGGAAGTGTATTTTAAGCGAACCTAAAGAGCATGATTAGCTGCTTCAGGTGTGTTGGAGCCAAACTCTTCAGGACAGTGGGTCCCTCCTCCCTAGGAGCAAGGTTGAAGACCTCTGCACTTTGGTAATAGTGTATTGAGGACAAAATAATGTAGTGTATTGAGGACAAGTAAACTGCACAAAGGCAAGTCTTTATTAATTGACCATTTGCCCCAGTAATCATAATTTGTTTGAAAAGGAATAAAAGTTGTTGGCGTTTTACTGCCTCAAAATGTTAATTTCAGCTGGAATATGCAATGGATTGTATGTATAGGTATGTTTTTGGGGTAAAAAAAAAAAAAAAAAAAATGTAGCCAGAGGCGCATATTTTCCAGTGAGCCAAGGTTGATATTTTTCTATTCTGTCAGTATAGAAAAAACAGGATTGATTAAGTCCATTTTGAATCTGTATTCTCTTAAATCAAAGCACACTGAAAACAGAATGTCAAAGTCTTCTGAGTTAATACTACCCGCAACCCTATTTTTGGCTTTTGATGGTTCTTTGATGCGTCATGAAGACACAATTTTATGGTACTGTATTTTCCAACAGTCGTGTATTGGCTTAGAATTGTCCTTTGTGAAATATGCACTTCCCATATTTAGAAGTAAACAATTTTCTGACCAAAACACAAAAAATAAGCAATTTAACTGACATTTTCAATCAAGTGCCAAGGACAATTACCACAATTAGGATCTTAGTAACCTTCAAATTATGGTCCTGTCTTTGGAATCAAAAACCCACTTAAAAGGTTCAGAGTCAATGGTTTCAGACATAGTAAGCAGGTCTCTAATACTTAGATGGGTCAGCAGATTTATGGATACAGATCAGTTCCACAGAAGAAAGTCGTACAGGTTTGAAACAACGTGAGGGTGAGCAAATAATGAAGAATTTTCATTTTTGGGTGAACGATCCCTTTAAGTGCATATCTCTAAAACATTTCAGACTATTAGCAAGGGCTTTAGTCTTATAAAACACATGGATGTGTGCAGACTACTTCCTGAAGTCAGGGTGTAGGTCACTTTTAAGTAAAACAGGAGGTATACGTGTCTGAACAATGTCTGAATCACTAAAGTAATTCTTTCCCCATTCATCTCAGCCTTGGGCAAAGAGCAGACTGACAGTGATGACCTAAATGTGACACATTCTCTGTTTCTGTCCCCAGCTCCTTAGAAAAGATGGTCATAGTTTCAACAGGCCCATGAACACACTTAAAAGGCTCCTGCAAATGCTGGGAGCTGTTCTACGCCGTTTACCATGTTGAGTCCAAAGGAAACAGAGCAAGGTCAGCCAGTCACAGCTGATGGCTCAAGGAAGGAAGCTTGTGTGAATGTGCGCATGAGTGTTTGTGTAAGAATATGAACTCCACTTTAGATCACTTCCTGATGAAGCCAACAAAGCAAGAGCTTTTCTTTAATATTTCCAACAAATATGTGTGCGTTTTCAATTACACCATTTTTCAGAGGAAAATACATATTAAATCTAAAACATACATATGAGAAATTTGGAGAAAACCAAATCTAAATCAATGCAATGTAAGTACCACATGTGATCAATATTTTAACATTTTAATAATTTCCAGTCCAGATGTAACTGTTAAGTTATGCACAGTCCTGTAAAGTTATGCAAAGTTAAAAATGTTTAAATGTCATTTACACCATATGCACAATATATAAGTTTCAGGAAAATTACAAAAATTACAGTTGGACTTTTTAGGGGGCAAGTAATATATCATAAACTACTCAAAAACTCTCTTTAAACACACTTTTCACAGTCTAGGTTCACAGGGCCAAAGAAGCGGATTTTTTAAGAAACACCCACATATGAAATGAATAGACATAAAAATGTCTATTATCCCCGGTAAAAAATGTGCAGGTTGCAGACAACCTAAATCTACACCATAACAATATTTCTTAATGCCATAACATTCCTTGCAATATGCAAATCCAATTTCCAAATGTTAGCTGATGGCCCTGTGTATCAGCAGAACAAATTCAAGAGGTCTGTTAGGCTGGCTGGGGTCTAATCAGAGGTCACACCTCATTTAAGAGAAAATTGGCATGACAAGAGTCTTTCCAACTTTCCATTAGCCTCAGGGTTGAGGGAGAAGGGAATACACACACAACGGACTGCAGGTCACTGAAGGTCTTCCCACCAATTTCTGTGACTAGTTAAAAAGGCATGCTATCTCTGACTAATATGTGTCCCTGGATCACAAAACCAGTCATAAGTCGCACGGGTATATTTGTGGCAATAGCCAACAAAACATTGTATGGGTCAAAATTATCGATTTTTCATTTATGCCAAAAATCATTAGGATATTAAAGGGATACTTCACCTCTGGAAAGATGAATGTGTATTTAAATTGGATCATTTATGTAGTAGAAATGTGAAATTATTTTAGAATTTGGAGCTTTCTAGATTGAGAAAAGCCAGAACATTTATTTTTGGCTTATGTGGATGAAAGACAACAACTCCCAGAATGCACTTGCTTCGCTGCCCTACGAGGCCTCTCCCAAGCCAAGCCTACCGGTTACAGAGGACAGCTCAGCTACTAGTTGACTCGAAACGGAAAATACGCCGTTTTATCGTGAGTCTCCTTGACGAGTCCGCCATTCGTTATGTTTACTGTGGCGAGCAGGACGAGGCTGAGGGGCGCGGGAGAACGGCGCGAGGCCGGTGGCGTGATTACTGATGAGTGACACCTGTGAGACTCACCGGTCTCGTAGGCTATCTCTCACGGAGGAGCGGGAATTTTCTTAGCAATGCTAAAACGCACATCAACCGATCACTTGTTTAGCGTTCATGTAAACACTACATTCAGATTCACCAATCGGAATGAATTCAGTTAGATTGAAACAAAAGGTGTGCATGTAAACAATGAATGGCGACCGTAGAAAGCAAAAGCCAAATCCCGGACATTTTGGACAATCTCGATGGCCGGACATGTCCGGGAAAAAGAGGATGGTAACCCCAACTACTCAGCTTTCTCCACAGAGCAAGAGCCTGTTAACTTAGCTTCCAAAAAAAGATGGCTGACACTATTTGTACATTCTGTGAGTGAGATCCCACCCTCTATGGGCGGGTTGAAAACATGCGGGACAGCCCCTACTACTGGCTGTAGTTTCTAGCCTCTGGCCAAAAAATCCTCAGATGACGCAAAATGACGATTTTTGCATCATCGGAGGATTTTTTTCAGACAAAAAAAATACATAAATCTCTTGTCTCAGGGGGATATGAGGGAGGGAAGCACAGTAATTAGAAAATACTACAGGTTTTCTACTGATACAAAGCTTAATGCTAAATATAGTAAAGTAAAGAGTAAAGAGAAGTAAAGATCATGTTCCATGAAGATATTTTGTGAATTTCTTACCGTAAATATATAAAACATTTATTTTTGTGAGTGAATGCAGCACAATCGCGAACATAAATGGACAAAGATTTTCTCACTGTTTCGATTTTTTTGCACCCTCAGATTCCAGTTTTTCAAATAGTTGTATCTCGGCCAAATACTGTCATATCCTAACGAACCATATATCAATGGAAAGCTTATTCATTCATAAAATTTACCCATGTGACTGGTTTTGTAGTCCAGCATCACATATATATAAACTCTCTGAAAAAGCCACACAGTATGATAAAAATAGAGAAAAAAGATACTCGCAATAAGTTAGAGGACCTCACAGTGCACAATTCCCATAGCAGAATATTCACTAATCACTACACGTCAAATTTTTCCTTTTAGACATATTTCGACGATCATCATTGAGATGGGAAAATATTTTTGGAATGTAAATCATTGTACATACATTTTACAATCAAAAGACACTTTCAATGACAAAACTAGCTTTCTGACAGAACTTCTTTTTGGCTGATCTGAATCAGAAGGAATTTTCCCACAAACATTCACAGGGGGAATTCAGACGGCAGGATGGCAGAAACAGACGAACGGTCACTTGGTAAATGTGTCATTCTATTCAGCTCATTGTGAAAGCTCATCTCCCTCTCATCCCTACGAGTCACAATCAAGTCATCCAGCAGTCACTGTTCAAGTCATGAATGCTCAAATTGTTCATGAGTAACACAGACTTAAAACACAAACTAGTGAGCAAGCCCTCTTCATCATCTCTAAAAGGTCATGTATCAGAAGCAAAAAGTAAAGCTTTCTTTCTCAAACTCATGAAGAGTGTGACCTGGACTAACTTTTGCAATATCAGAGGCATGACACCAGCCTCTGGTATTAATAAATAAATCAAGACAACACACAGCCCTAGATGACTGATGAAATGAAACTGAATTCAGTGGACAAAAAATTAAATGTCTATGTTATCGGTGATTAATATCTTATTTTTATTTTTATTTTTTATTTTTTATTACAGCTATTAGTGATGTTTTAGTTGGTTTTAAAGATATTAAAACAAAATAATGTGTAAGTGTTTAGTTTAACAATATGACACAATACACTATATATGAAATAATATAACAAAGAAACATACTGTAACATAATATACACTATTGTTCAAAAGTTAGGGGTCTGTAAGATTTTGTGAAAGAGGTCCCTTATGTTCACAGAGGCTGCATGATCAAAAATACAGTAAAACTGTACTATTGTGAAATATATTAATATAGAATTTTTAAATAATATTTTTGTGTAACTTATTCCTGTGATGTCAAAGCTGAATTTTCAGCATCATTACTCCAGTCTTCAGTGTCACATGATCCTTCAGAAATCATTTTAATATGATCATTTGGTGCTCAACAAACAATTATTTATATTATCAATATTGAAAACAGTTTAGCTGTTTAATAATTTTGTGGAAACAGATACATTTTTCTCAAGATACTTTGATGAATAGAAAGTTCAAAAGAACAGCAACTTTTTGAAACAGAAATCTTTTGTAACATTATAAATGTCTTTACTGTCACTTTTGATCAATTTATTCCTTCTTTGCTGGATAATGTTTATTTAAAAAAAAAAAACTTTTGAATACATTTCATCCTTATAAAATTCAACAAACAATAGGTTCAATATAACAGTATGTTCTACTGCAGTCTTTTTGATGGTTCTTCTCTTAATATTTGCACACAAATGTGATCATACTAGAGCCAAGTTAATTAAATACCAACAAGAGCAAATGCTAAATTTAGCTTTAGCTTCTGCTAAACATCTCCCACCTGGCATGTAAATTACAAAATGTAAATGGTCAAATTAAGTGAAAGTGTCACATTAAAAAAAAGAAAATTATAAATAAATACTAAATCAATGTGTGATGTTGTACGACTCATATCACAACGATCATAATTGCAGCATAAATGAACTGCATCAAATCAATGAACTGCAGCATATTGCATATTGATATCATATCGCTTTAATTTTTTTAATACTGGATTATATATATTTTTTTTACATCTGTTAAAAAAAAAAACATACTCAGAGGTCAGTTCGTTTTCACTCTTTTTCCCCCTCATCTAGACACTTTACAGTGACTCATTTGGCCTGCATGGCACATAGTGCTTTATCTCTCTCTGCCTCTCCTTATCTGGGCTGTGTCAGCAGGGCTCTGCTTGCTACATCCACACTGAGGCTGTGCAGGAACACTAATTAAACCCAAATGTGCCGCATGCTTCCTGGATCACATCCTGAAAAGGTTTTCCATCTCTTTCAGTGTTTCGGTCCTATTCTATACTCAAAAACTCAAGAGAAGTACAATTGGGCTGGTGAAAAGACACTAACACCCAAAAAAAAAAAACCAGGAAAATAGAAAAAAACATTGTGTCTAAAGCACACGCTTGCTTTTCAATGCAGTCAATTGAGCATTTCAAAGAAAACAAATCAGATGAAACAAACCAGTCATGTTGTCTCCAATGTTTACGATGCAGCCTTCTGTATACAGTGTAAAAGTTTAAACAGTGTCTATTTTTATGCAGCACATTTTATGAACTCCAGATCTGGACAGACACACCCACCAGCTGCATGCATGCGTCTCAAACCAACAAGCCCCTTAGCTAGAGTGCAAGGCTGTGTTCTCACAATCTCACCCACAACAATTGTGCCAGATGGGAGAGGAAAGCCATGAGAGACTATAAATCTTTCATATGCAAATATGAAATCTGATGGGGGGACAACTTAGACCAATAACACCAATAAGAAACAGATGAATTTACAATGGAAGTGCTTGGTAACAGACAGAAAAACAAGATATAGTTCACCCCAAAATGAACATTCTGTTATCATGTACTATCATGTAGGGAAAAAAAATGCTAATTTTAAAGTTAAATTCATCAATCTGGTGCACTTTGGTAGTTCAAAGAGCTCCAACTATGCATTGACTTATACCTGAACTTCAAAGGAGAATCAAACTTCTTTTAGTTGTCTCAGTCTGCATTACAGCCTATTAGTATTATTTTTATTATTAGTATTATGCAATGTTATAATATTATTCCTATGACAGTAATAGCCACCATATTCTAAAACAAATGCACTGAAAAATAAATAAATGTCCTAATTTCTACGCGTGAGCTTCTATTTTGACGGAAACTGCAGTCGAGCTTATATTTTGGCAGAAAACAAGTTTACAAACGTGTCTCATTACAAATCTAGCGAAATGCTGTAATCGTCACCTATGCAAATGTGAAAATAATGCGAAATCAGTGCCCGCTACATTCTCAAATGCATGCTAAGCTCAACACATGCACAGATAAGAGTTCACTGCATTCATTCACACACTGTGAAATTAGCTGATCACGTGCTGATTGCTTGAGCGAAGTGCACACTTCTCTTTGCGCATCACAAACAGACAATCCTTTGATAAGGACACAAAGCCATATCGCACTTTGGATTTTAGTTTGTTTGCCAGCAATGAAGCAAAACACAACATTAAAGACCTTTTATGTTATTATGAGAAGTTTAAGTATATTTTCAGGCTGCCACAGTCTAGTTAATAAATGGGAAGCACTGAAATCTATTTGTGACTGTCAGTGTTAATGTCGTGGCGGGCCACCACAAATAAATCAATGTATAGGAAACACTGTGTAGTGTACTACTCATCAGGGATGGAAATTAGCACCCGCCACCAGCCAAATGCGGGTGATTTTGTGTTGTGGCGGGTAAACTCGCTTCACCTACCGGCCACCGTGGCGGGTAAATAAAAATATACTGTTACACATAGACGGCGGACACTTTTAGAGGACATAAGTGTACGCTGAAATAAAGTCTTTCACCTCAGAAAAACTGACTTTCTTGTCCTGTCACGTCAGCCTTTATCCTGTTCTCGTAGCGAACACTCTTCAATTGCACGCGCAAATGTGGCGGCGCGCGCTGTGTATCGCCTCACTGTATATAAAGTGCAAAATAAACTACGAGCATGCAACGCCGTTACGTTGTAAATTACACAAAATAAAAGTAATGCAGGGATGATTTTCATACTATTCACCAGGAGCAGTTTCCATGGTTCATTAACAGTTATTGGTAATATTGTGTATTCACCATAGTAACTGTCGTTTCCATATTAACCCCAAAATGCCACTTTATTTTTCTTTGTGTTATTTTTTATATTTTTAAATTACTCTAGTGGCTCATACCAACATTGTATTAACAAAAACTAGTTTAGGACTGCTATTTAATAGCTTTAGCATAGGCCTAATGTTTATTTATTAGTATGGGTCTTTACTATTAGTCATATTCTTACAATTTATGTTAAGTAAAGGGGGACAGTACTTGTGTGTGTGGAAATAGCCGGTTTCAATAAAACTATAGTCATATACTACATGTCATATTTGGCTTTGACTTTGACTGAACATTTGCTCTCACTTTGCGGAAAAAATATCGGGATATATCGTATATCGATATTCAGCCTAAATAATCGGGATATGACTTTTGGTCCATATCGCCCAGCCCTAGTTTCATTGTTGGGACTAAAAACCTAAAACTGGAAGCCATAAAAGACCACGAATCATTCAAATGCCACATCCAGGTAAAAAAGAGAAATATATAAGAGAGAAAGAGAAAATGTCAGTATTTCATTGAGACTTGAGATGAAATAAACTGCTTAAGTATTGTAGATCTTGTAGTATTAATTTTCACATGCAGTTACACATTGTCGGTTAAAAACAAGAAAGTGGCTGGTAAAAACATTGAGTGGCTGGTAGATTTTGAAATCCACCGGCCACTGTGTTAACAAAAAAGTTAATTTCCATCCCTGCTACTCATCCTCATGACGTTCCAAACCTATAAGACTTTAACGTGTCTTTGTAAAACCTGAGATATTTCTGTCCCTCCACTGAAAGTCCATTCCACCAAAACTTTGACGTTTCAACAACAGAAGGTCAATCTTGCTTGCTTGACGTGAAAGAACCATCAAGGTTTGGTCTTCCACGTCATCCATGTACGGTTGATACTGCATTCCATTGATCGTATTTGATGTAGGCTATTTTATACATGAATAAAAGCCTAAATGAAATCTGTCCATCATATGAAGTCTCTTGGATTAAGCTGCCGTTTCAAAGATGAACAAACGTTAGGGTGAGTAATTGAGGACAGAATTTTCATTGCTATGTCTTTAACCTTGAGAGAAATATAGAAAGGTAATGACAATTAGCACAAGGTTAAGAAAACAATTTTTTCTGTGTTCAAGATTTACATAAATGCTTCTTTATTTGGTGCTTTAAAGCTTCACTAACCTTTTCCTAGATTGGCTCAATGCACAGTCTTTAGTCATGACTTTGGAATATGGTTTCTAAGCCAGTGTTGCACTCAGAATAACTAATACTGACCCCCCAAAACAGGCCTTTCCAGTACAATGAGTGCAAAAATAGCCATTGCTTGGGATATGTTCAACTTTGAATCAGCAACACCAATTTTTGGAAAGTTTTCATATTTCTTCTTTACTGCCTAAAAGGAATCTCGATAATCTTAGTGTTGATCCAGTACTAAAACAATGCATCAGATCTGTTGATCTCACTTGATGATACAGTTCCAACATTCTTTCCTATGAGGAGTTTCTGTTTTTCTCATTACCATAGGCTGGGATTCTGTGTGATTTGATCACTACTCAACCTGAAGAGTGCTTAGGAAGAAGACGTTCTCATGGGCCCCTGCTTCTCAAAACACTAATCTTTGGCACACCTTGATTCCATTAGAACTGACTGTGGGGTTCAAAAGTCTGGGTGGATGATCTGGGATTTAAAATTTAATTAAAACATGAAATTAGGGGTGGATCCCTTCGCAAAAAACAACAAAAACTGCGAAAAGATGACACATAGCCTACATTTCATAAGGAAAGGGGGGAAAAAAACACCTTATAAAAGGTAAAAATCCCCCTAAAGATAAACTTAATGGAAAAGTAACTTTCTGTATCTACTTTGAACAAACCAACGCACAGAATATGAAGAATATGAAAAGCTGTCCAACCCTAAACCAACCAAGGTAACAACACAAATCTAATTAGGTCTACTTATCATTTTCGACAAAATACCAAAACATATTGCGATTAATTGCACTACTTTAGTGCACTAATTTAACTGCACAAATTTAGTGCTGCAAATTTGTGGCAAGTGCAACCATGTGCAAGTGTGGGTATCTGCAGGCCAGAGTAATGGGCATTGCTGAAAGGTCTTTACAATTGGTCATGAAAGCTGCCTGTTAGGGTGTGTGGGAAGGTTAGGGGTTAGCACGTGAAGGCAGCATATCCGAATAATCGTAAATACGAGTTTCCTACTTAAAAATTGGACATGGTTGGTGCCAATAGCCTCATGGGCAGTGCACCGACAACAGCTTCATTACCTTATCTTTACATTTTTACATTTTTGAATAATCATTTGAAGCATTTTGTATGCTTCATACACAGCAAACATAGCCTGCATTTGACCGAAAATCCAGAATCGTCAGCAAGCTGACTATCTGATTGCGTGGTGGTGAATGTTTGTTAATGAATGAGATGAGATGAATGAGATGCTAAATATCATTTTCCAAATAAATAAGCAAGAATAAACCTGGTGTCCTCCACGATTCCTGTTCTTTCTGACAACAAAGCACTTGAATGCGACAAGCTCATAATCGTGACATTTTCCGATATCAAGTACCTGTCTCACCATGTGAACTACTTTTTACAGACAGTCGATGCTCTTGCTTAAATGTAAGCACAATATGCTCTTTGAAAAATAGTGCTGAAATTTCACTTTACACTCAAATTGCTATGCTGATTATATAATACGGAAACTTAGCAAGAAATGTAACTAGAAAAGTGCAAAATTGTTTTACTCAGACTCAAACCCCACTGTACAATTATGAAATAGTCTTAACAGACACTCCAAGTGCACTTCACAGTGTAAACATCAGATGCAGATCTTGTAGGCATCTAGCCAGACAGCAATTCAGAAAGGAAAAAGCACATGTGACTTACTCTCTAGAGGCCTTGCAGGGGCTTCATGTACTGATGGAGGGGTTTTGTATTCATTGAAGGTAGGAGTGATGCTGGCTGCCGAGGTGAAGCTGTTCTCTGACTCCCTTGCAGGAGATGGTGTGTCCAGCTGTCTGTTAATGTGCATCTCAGCCCGTCTAGATGGAGCTGAGATCTCAAGAGGGCTTGGAGGCTCTGCTCGCCTCTGGGACAGCTCTGGGATCCGGGACGTAGAAACTGGCGGGTCAGCTCTCCTAGGGGGTGTTGGAGGTTCTTGGGGTCTGCTGTGGTTACCCTCAGCCCTTCTGTGAACTGGTGCATCTGTGGTTTTATTCTGGAGCGAGACCTCAGGTCTCTTTAAGCCGAAGCGGGCAATTCCGGGACTGGGTGAGCTGTCCACCTGCTTCGAGGAGATGTCGATGGAGAGCTCTGTCCTGCGTGACCCAGTGTCTTGGATGCGGCCCCCCGATAACTCCATGCGCCGCAGGCTGGACTTTGGAGAGCGCTGGTTGGAGGAGGAATCTGAAGCATGCCTGGAGGTGGATTCGGAGTTGAGGGATCTCGCGTCGTAGAAGCGGCTGCTTGTGGAGGAGCGTAGAGGGTTGGTGGTTCTACGGGAAATAGGAGAAGGGTTTGTGGATGTGTCCTCCTCCACTTCAAATGACCTCTTTAGTGCTGTAAACAAATATGAACAAAAATGTGCATATAAACCAGGCAACTTTCAAAATTCAAAACAGAAAAACTACTTAAAATAGATAACTAACTAACTACATTTATTTATACTTAAAATAATTATTTTGAGTTATGTTTAGGTAGGATTTATACTAACTAAACCTACAACTAAATCATATTTTAAACAGGAACTATAAAATAAATAAATATAGCCTATAGGCCTAAATAAAAATTAAAGAAGCCAGGCTGATAAGCTATAATCATCAGTCCATCATTTTGAGTTGACTGGTAGAAAATGCGTAAAATGTAAAAACCCTTTTCAATGGTTTAAAAATGTAAACAAAGTTCGCACGGTCGCAATAAACTCTGTAACAAATGTAACAAGACGCTGAAACAAACGGGGTTTTTTTACGCTGGGGAAATAAGCTTAAAGAGTCGGCTATTTGTCTGGTTAAAAAAATAAAAGTAAAAAGTAAAATACCTGATTTCACACGTTTCAAATGTTTCGTAAACATAGCTGCAGTTTGAGAGAGCTCGCGCCTTAAAACACAGCCTTCCTCACCAAAGCGTGCTTTTGAATCAATGTGAGTCGGCTCACAAACAGTTTCTTCATTGAATCGGTCCGAGTAGGAGCCAAAAACCAAGTCATTAAACCGAGAACCGCTGTATGCATGTAGGTACAATAAAAACACTCTTATTGATAAAACTGAATCGAAGAAAAACATAAAACCTAATAAACAGCAATATATGGCCTACATATAGCCTTGTTTATGCACTTTATTTTAGCGTTCAGGATCCACATGATGGGAATTAGGACTACGCGATGACGTAAAATAATCACTGAATCCATTTTTCTTTGTCGAGTCATAGTTCTTAAACTATGAAATATTTTAGTGGCCAGGCATCTTGTTCTTAATATAAACAGTTGGCTTTCTTTCCTTATCTTCTTGCATCTTCTTGTGCACTTAGCAAGCAGTAGGAGTGTTAGAACATTATTTTATTATTATTTCCTTATTAAGGGATTATATTTGACCTCACATGATTTTCTCGATATATAGCCTATATATATTTATATTTATTTATTTTTACAATTACGAGGTAATTTTAGGTCACTATGGTGTCTGCAGAGTAGCAAAACCTATCCAAACTCAAATAATAATACAATATAATCAAAGAAATGTCCGGTTCATAGAAAGCTAAATATATAAATCTGATATATAATTGATAGAAAACAGTATAATTCACCGTATATTTATTGGCATTACATATTTTTGCATCAGTTTTGTCCTAAGCCCTGGTTAATTTCTGACACTACAGAGAGATTTTTGACATTGCATCAAGACAAAAAGTTTCCCTTTATAGTTAAGAGTGCAAACATTGATGAGTTTCTGAAACTGGAGCTGGAGAGCCTTAAGATTGGATTTTTCAATTATCTGCAATGTGGTGCTTTACAGAAACAGACACACATTGGCATGCTTGGTCGCTCAGTACATTTGTCTGTACTAATCCCCAGAAAATTTCTAGACACTCGAGTCATGCACAGACACAGCAGTAGTAATGACCGACAGCAGCGCTGCGCCTTCAGTTTCTAAGTAAGTGGTTGCTATCCCATCCAGTTGGTCTGTACAAACATTAACCCACACATCCCTCTGTCTCTTTTGTAGAATGGCTGCTTGGCACTGCTCTTATTAATAGCATCTCATTTTTACACATGGTTTTGAAGCTCAGCGACTATTTCATGACTGAAGCAGCAGTTTGGTAAAATAAACAGTATAATCTACTTACTGTAACCTTGGCATCTCTCTGAACTGAAGCTACTCTGAAATCAAAGTTTAGCAAGTTTCGATTCTTCAAAAGCGATTCTTGCTTTTTGCGTTATACAAACTTCAAGGCATCAAATTCATAGCTGAATCTAAGTTAAGTGTGGGAGAGGATCTACTTGGCAGCCATATTCATGAGAAATAAACGATAGCTGTTTGTGCACGATCAGATATGCAGCCAGCTGTGGGGAAAAATATACCTATATATCCTATGCTATGGCTAATTCTATTCTTAAACCATCTTGAAAACTTGAACATGCAACAGACTTTGGCTCAGGAAGCTCTTAATTCACAGCAGTGTTGTTATTGTTAACTAAAACAATTAAAAATCATTTTCATTCATTGAAATTAATCTGAAATAAAATAAAATATAAATATGATATGAATTTTGAACTTAAAAAAATGTCTTATACAGGTGAATTATAAAGCATTTTACGTCATGCTTTTTGGTGGCATGCTTATCATAACACAAAAGGACTTGTTGAACCCAATGGACATGGATCCAGTTTCTTCCAACACAGGAAAAATGACCTCCGGTCAGCAGGACAGGATGGAAGCTGATGGTCCTGTTTTACAGTACCTCCCTTGCACTTTGATGGAAATGAGGCCTGCCAGGCATTTGATTCATTTTTGAAAGTTTTTTTTTTTCCTTACACCACTGGTGTTTTGATTGGATATGTGATACGGTACATTCAGGCTCATAACATACAGTTGTTTTGAACTGGTTTATTTTTTCTCATGAGTCAGAGGACAGAATGACCATTTTCTCATGTCTCATCTTCAGAGGGGGCTTTCTTTAAAGCTATGACCTAATGATGTAATTTCCTGTCATTTCAAAGTGAGCCTGGATTAAAATGGTGCCAGATACAAACAACGCAACTTTAGTAGCAGTCCACACACACACACACACACACACACACACACACACACACACACACACACACACACAAACACAAACACAAACACAAACAAACAAACAAACAAATTCCCTGGGGCAGGATAATGATTCAGTGTATGATTGTGAATGGGTGTTAAACAGGAAGAGATATTGTCAGTCTTGTTCCTTTTAGTCCAGGCAGTAATATGCTTGGCACAGCATGCTATATAGAAGTATACACATCTGAATCATTATAGTTTGATATACAACAGGATTAATCGATCTTACGTTCTGTCCTCAAACAACCTTTTCATGCACAGGCAGGAAGTGAATGATTACAGACAGATGTTATTGTGTAGTCCATTATCATCGCTCTGCACTTTTAGACTGCATAAAGTACATTATAAAAACCATACAGCCCACTTGCAGCCAAACCAAGCACATGATCTCTTACATAAGAATCCTCTTCTCAATGTGGTGCATGTGTATTTTTGACAGGGTAAGCTGGCTAGACATGTTTGATGAGAGCTCCAATGGTGTCTGACTTTGAAAAATAAACCTCAGTCTATCTGTGGTTTCAGAAACTATTTAGAGCATCCAAAAGATCCAAATCACAAAACGCACTGAAATGCCTGCATCAAATACATTTAAGAATAATCCATTCCTGTAAAGGTGAACAGATTTTTTAATTTTCGGAAGATTTTCAGAATCTTTAAGTGCATTTCTATACAATTGCTAAGATGTTCTAAGTAGCAAGTTCAGTCCTAAAGAGCCACTGTCTTGCAGAGTTTAGCTCCAACCCTGAAAAAAACCCTCACCTGCCTGTTGCCTTAGTAATCCTGAAGACACTGATTAGCTTGTTCAGGTGTGTTTGATTAGGGTTGGAGCTAAACTCTGCAGGACAGCGGCTCTTTAGGACCGAACCTGCCTAACCCTGATTTAGCCCTATCCAGTTGCTAGGAAGATGCTAGTATGTTATGGGTTAAAGGTGGTTGTTTACTGTTTTAGTACAAATCTTTACGTTATGTCGGGTTAGGGTTTATGGCTTGTTCACATGGGCGATAACTGTAATGATAAAGTTACAGATATAGTTTTAAACTTTTAAATTTAGAAGAACAGTAGTCCATTTTTTGCATTTGGCAGACGCTTTTATCCAAAGCGAATTACATTGCATTTCAAGGTACACATTTACATTCTTATCAGTTCTTGCTTTCCCTGGGAATCGAACCCATGACCTTGGCGTTGCAAGCGCCAATGCTCTGCTGGACAGGAAAGTCCACACCACAACTGTACTGATAGCAGCACAGAGGAACAATATCATTGGAATTTCTTTTAGCTGATGAACAATAAAAACATTGACAGCCCATCAGAATCCATCCTGCTTTAAAGAGCTTGAGCATTTTTAAATCTCTGATATGTTTGTCCATTTTAATATTTAGCAGACAAAAATCATAAGTCTGATCAAAAAGCAAGAGCCTGTGTCTCCTCAAGTTTTGCTCCAAAGTATGAGCAATTGCGATGCTTGCCTTAAAGCGGCACTAACTAAAATGAAAGTGGGTAATTTGATAGCTATATTTGGTCCAGAAATTAGTACAGTTCAACTATAATCTAAAGAACAATCTGTCATAATTATCACAGTCACATCTTCCCAACCAGAAAAAAAGACTTAGCAGCTCAACCCCATACTGCCAGAGAATCAGAGGTGTTTGAGATATGTGCCGACAAAACAAAAGGATACAAACAGATAGTGTAATTCTGCTGTAATGATATGTTTGGCCTTGCTGATCTGCGAGAGTTGGGAGCTGTGAGACGCAGCCTCGGGCTGTGGTGGGAAATGGGCAGCACAAAAACACATAAGAGCCCTCTCTCTCTCTCTCCCACAGTACACACAGCTGCAGCTTTGAGTAAACAAGTACATACAAACGCACACAGATGCGATTGCTCTCACAAAACCCTATGCTCAAACATATGCACATCTATGGAAGCAAGAGTTTGTGTTTGGTTGTATGTATCATCAATTATTTGTCCAGAAAATAGCCAACTATTTACAGGTTGAGGTTCAACAGTCTTTTCTGTTTCTGGCAAGTCCAAATCTCTGTTAACAGAGATGATGCAGGTGGGAAACAAACATCTCCGCATCTCCATTGCCAGATTCAACATGGTGCAAAAGACAATCGTGTCCCACTCGATAACGGTTTCAAGCCTCCTGGTAACAGTTTTAGGGTGGCTTGCAAGAAATTTTGGCTTCTAACATTCAAAATGATCTTCATCTTAAATGTCCGCAGCACCAGTGTGGTTTGCTTATAATGTGATGCTCTTTTCACTTTTCACTTAATTCCAGGTTACAGGTACCTGTGCAAAACTATAGCAATGCAGCTACAGTGTGACATACAACAGTTGATGGAGATGTAGAACTGAAGTCATGTGATGAGGGTGAGTAAATGAAACATTTTTAGGTGAACTATATCCCTTTATGACAACCAAGCTTATTTAGAACATTATGACTGGTTAATCAGCTATTGACCAGTTTAGACCAGCTAAAACCAGCAACAAAATTAAACTTTTTATTCCAACTGGGTAATCAGCAAGTCGATAAATTGACTAATGCAACACCTAGGCCTGATTTCACAGACATGGATTAGATTAAGTCAGGATTATGCCTTAGTTCAATTAGGACATTTAAGTAGCTTTAATAAACATGCCCTAGAAAAAAACATTACTGGTGTGCATCTTGAGACAAAACAATGGCAGAGACATATTTTAAGATATGTCAATGCAAGTTGCTTCCAAAACAGCTCAAACATTAATTTTAGTCTGGGATGAGGCTTAAGCCTTGTCTGTGAAACCGGGGGCAAATAAAGTAGTGTTGGTCAGTGTGATTGTGGCAGTGTGTTTATATAAATGACAGATTTTGCATGAAAATACAGCTCTTTATAGTTAGATATATAGCTCTTTATAGCCATTGACTCCCATAATAGGCTGTCTGGTTACCAACATTCTTTAAAATAACTTCTTTGTGTTCAACATAAGAAAAAAACTCATACATGTATAAAACAATTTTAAGGGTGAGTAAGTAAAGACACATTTTTGGGGGTGAACTATGATGTTTTATAAATGAGAACTTTTAATATCCTCTCAGTTACAGATATCCATAAAATTCAGTCATGTGACTGCTCACCATAACACATGCACATAGCACGTCTCCAGGGAGTATATCAATATGTTTTCACTTCAAAAGTAGAGCTATGAATTTCATAAGTTATGAGCTTCATTTATTAAGCCCATTTCCATGTGCGGATGCCAGCACTGAATAAAGGGAAGTCATTTATTGCTTTGTTCCCAACCTCAGGCCTTCTCTGAAAGAGTGAAAACAGCATTAGGCTGTAAGTGATGTGATGTCATTAGCATGAGACACTGCAGATAGCATCTCATTGAATTGCTCTGGGAGCTGCTAACCCGCTAAGAAGACTAGCATTGCTAGTGTAGCATAATGCATTGCACAGGTTTCCAACTAGGATTCTTAGCCAGCAAGACATTTTTAGTGAGCTATTTTTAACAAGAAGAACATGTTGGTTGACAAGTGTGTCACCAGCTAATTTTAAAAACTATGCTAGTTCATCAGCTAGACCAGCCAGGAAATTCATGCTGGTCTTAATGCTTTTGTTTTTTTAACTATACTGAACAGATTTCCCTATCTTCACTTGAAAGTTACCATAGAATTGAAAAGCATTTGCTTGTTTATTCACTAGTCACTAACTGAAGCTAATGGTCTTTGTTAATATAGCAGCGAGACACTTTTCCAACCCTGAAGTAATGTTGCACAGAACCACACTGTAAAGTGCATACTTCA
This sequence comes from Rutilus rutilus, assembly GCF_951802725.1. NCBI lineage: Eukaryota > Metazoa > Chordata > Actinopteri > Cypriniformes > Leuciscidae > Rutilus > Rutilus rutilus. The sequence goes on along the minus strand of NC_140209.1, from coordinate 40,321,988 downwards.
CTTTATACTGTGGTCAGTTCTGCCTTTATGTTCTGCAAATAGCCACGCCTGATGATGAATTTAGATACAACATTTAGCTTTACATGCAACAACATGAAAGTGGTTTGGTCGCAGTATAATGTGAGTGCTTTTCCTGTGCTGATGTCTAACTTGTTAGCAATGTAACGAGTCCCAGTCTGAAATAGTTGTCATGTGTCACTAAAATGACCAAAAGCTGCCAATTTAGGTCATCCAGAGCACTCTGTAATCCGGCAGGATTCATTTAGAGACACATAAATACTTGGGCTGGTCTAGAATTGTCGTAGTCTGGGAACAAACAAATGAACAAATATGTTTCTCAATCATCCAAGCACTCTCACTCCAGTGTTTACTTATGAATGACACTGCATTGAATGAATGTGTCTGAATTGGTTTAGTCTCAGCTCAGAGTCCGCTGACAGTCTGTTGCATACCGCACACAAAACAGGAAAATACTTTCTAGTTTTATAAACCTCTAAACCGGTTTGCTGGCTTAGAAGCAATTTTTACTTTTTTTTTCTTAGTAGCAAATTTGTACCCTTTTTTTTTACATTTGTTTTTTATTTGTTTCTATTCCAATTTTTTCTGTAAAACGAAAAAACGTCTTAACATTTTCTAAGACAGCTGCACTTTATTTAAAAAAAAAAGTTCATACCAGTCTATTTCAGATAACTCCGCCCCTTAACGGCACATAAAAACAAAATAAACTGTGGTTGGTCGCTTTACATATTATTAGAGATTCGCAATATATTAGTACCAATGTTAACTTGTTTTTAAACTTATCATACTGTTCTAAATAGTATTTAATTGTCCATGCTCACTATTTGTACATTTTGATTACCTTTGCCATCATCTAACACTCTGTTTTAAATTAATCTTTAAAAACACTAATTGTTTATTAACTCTGTTAAATTTTATCTTTAGCAAATCTCAAAATGAATATCGTATTGTACAGTATAAAACAATGTTATGGACTAGAAGTAGTAGTAAGTAGAAGTTGTAAGAGTAGTTAGGACTAGAAGTGAGGAGATGGGGTGGTGGACGGATGCTGTTAAACTGTCAACGAACGGAGGTAAGTCTGCTGTATATATACCTCTTATTTGGCAATTGGTTGATTAACTGAGTGCGCTCCTCTTGTGTTAATTTAGGTTAATTATCTGAACGTGCTCCTCCCGAACTTTGTTAATAAAACATAATTTATTGTTATCAGCCATAACATGAAAATATTTAATGGCTTATTAGTATCTCCCAGAATACTCCCTGTCTTACACGATCCTAGGCCACAATAATCTGCAATGTGGACCAGACCTTTTGCAGTTTAGTCAAATGTCTGGCTTTGTCAAAAACACACAAGGTTTGTAAACATGCATCTAAATTGAGAACTCGATCGTCTGGCAAACCCTCCATTTTCGGCACCCGCAGAATTCAGCGCTTTCTGTGAGTCTGTACGTTTTAGCTCAAGCCAGAGCACACTGTCTGCCTCTTTTTCTGTCAGCCTCTCATCCATTCACTCTGTTGGACAAAAGCATCTCTTTTTGTCTGAGACAAAGTGCTATATCCATGAAGCATCAGCCAGGTGCACAGCTAAAGCCTCTGATCCGGGTGACCCAGGTCATCAGCTTACTTATGAAGACCACCCTGCCCTCACCCGCATGCCATTCCTCGTCCTCTAACCTCCCGATGTTTGTCTCAAAACGCATTCCGTGACTCAATAAGTGATGACACTGAAAAAGCCAGACAAGTGGGAATATGTCTTGTCTATTAGAGGCGTGTGCGTTTGTCAGGGTCTCTCGCAGCTGGATGAGAGGTGTTGAGAGAGGAAAAGCGAGAGGAAAGGGGGAAGGGGGGATGACAGAGCAAATCAATGCCAGGAGCACAGCGATGATAAAAATGAAAGACATAGACGTGAATCTCAAGGAGGTGTGCAGGACGAACGGACGGCAGCCAGGTGTGATCCTCATAGTCGCAGTCAGTGATGGTTAGTGTTGCTTTCGTGTTAGTGCAGTGAGGACGTTTCCTGTCATGCATGACTGTTTGTGTGTATAACACACAGAAAAGAGTGAATAGCACATACTGTGTATGACAAATACGCACAGAGCTGTAGACTGCCACATGACCTGTGTGACACATCCACGGCACACTCAGCTATAGACAACAGAGAGACTCCAGCACAAGGAAGATATAGAAACAGAGACTCCAGCTTCACTTTATATTAACAATTAAAAGTACTAACTATTTCAAATGTATCTGATCAATGATTTGTACTTTAAAACTCAATGTTTTCTTTTTCAAATGTGAGAGAATCCTATAAAAAAAATGAACACAAACCTTCAAAGTCTGAGATTATTCCCTCCAAATGCGGATTGACAGTGGAATCAGACATTTTGAAGCTGAATCTGCAGGATCAAAGCAACCTTTCCCAGTAAGGCGAAACTCTCACAGACTTTGTGCTCTCCGGCTCCCAAACAAATCCCAAATTAGGAGGTAACGGGGGGAGGAAAAAAGAGAAAGCAGTCAGAGCGGTCCCCAGATCCAAGCCCACGACTTTCTTAAAGGACCAACTAAGTTTTTCCCACTTCCTCCAGCTCTCTGAACGCAGCAGACCTCAGAATGAGAAACTGATGACAACCCCCCACCCCCTCTCGCTCTCTTTCACTCTCTCATTCCTGCCCTCTCTCCTCCCTCTCTCACTCTGACCGAGTTGCTTGGCTTCTAACGTGAGTTATTTGAGTGAGTGCTCAAATTGAACTTTCCAACACGCCCCCGTACACCCTGAAACGAGGCTCTTTTGAAATCGTAAAAGAGATACCGTGAGTATTTTTATATTAAACTCATTCAGATTGTGTAACGTGGTTGGAAGAGCACGGTACGTGCGAGAAGTGGAGGGCAGCAGCGGTACATATTTCATCAGAATCCCTGAGGAGAGCACGTCTGCGCTTGCGGCTTCCCCAGTAGTTTCCTGAATTTGAGCACACATCTATTGCCAGAGGCCACCAGCGCTCCTCGTATAACAGAGAGGAGGACCAGTTGAGGCCACAGGGTGTCATAAATCAGTGACCTCATCTTTAGTTCGGACTCCATCAGGGCTGCATTTTTGCCCACACCTTCTTCTGAACCACCGGCACACGTTTTCATTTCATCCAGACATCAACGGCTCTGTTTGTGCACTGGCTACCGAGTTGAAGAGCTGGTTTTGTTTACAGATGCGATCTGCTAACTGCAGATATGGCGCTGTATGACTGGTTTGTTGGTTTTTTTGCGTCTCCCAGAAGTAAATCTCTCTGGCTGATGGTAAACACTAGATGGTGGATGCATGATGTTGCACTGAGGCCTGAAGTGTCATGGGCCAGAGCCTACAAAAACAGGAAAGTCAAGCTGTATGTGACTAATCATACAGCAGATTTCACAGCTCTTCAGGCATGTCTAATGCAAACACCAGGCCTTCTGTATACAGACTTGCAAACACACCACATACACACCACACACAAATCCGTTAGGGGAAAAGATGACGAGATCCTGTTAAATGTATAGAAACAATCTGAAAAGTTTCAGGGGGAACATGGAATTAACCTTGTCAGCCTGACTCATGAATATTAATTTAATGAAGTACTTTTACACCCATAAGTCCTAGCTCATTTGCTTATTATTCAGAAAGACTACTCAGAAGTGAGCATAATTAATTTTCTCCTGAAGTTATATTTTGGATTTAACAATTTCACTTCTGTAATCATTCATTTATTTCCTTTTTGTAGCTAAAAAATAAGTATCTTTTGATATCAGTAAGTGATCTGTGACATACACAACTCTATACAACATTCACATACCATGATACACTCAAAAATTCCCAGAATTGGTCTTTCATAAAATTAAAAAGAGCAGTATAACCACTAGATGTCGCTATAACACACAAAGTATGAATTCTGAATTCTAGCACCTCTTGCATGCAAAAACTGAAATGAAATAATTAACACTTGCGTGATTTCTTTCTCAGATGGTGAGATCTCACTTGTTATATTATGTAGAGTTGTACCAGGCTGAGAGAGGCTTCTGTAAACACTTTCTGTCTGAAGCCATAACTCATTTCACATACCACAGAGAGAGATATCCCTGACACTGGAAAATGTAAACAATCACTTCAGTATTAGCTTCCATTTAGGTGGGACCTGTAAGTGGCATGTGATGTTGCATCTCTGTTGCTAATTCTCCTGATGTGTAGGCCTATGAATTATCTGTTGAACTCTGATTTTAGAAGCAAAGTAGAGCTTCGGTGTCCTTTTCCTTCTCCCTGAGTCTCTGCATGTTTACACACTGCCTTTAGATTACCAGTCAGGCTATCTCCTCTGCCGTCGTCTCCCAGGACCCTATAACACCCTCCAGCAGCAGCAGAACTTCAGGAGAGGGTCTCTTACACCCAGACCGTAAGGGAGTTTACAGGAGCGGCTGGCCAATAGAGGGCGCTAGTGCGGGTTACTCTTTTGGCGTAAATCGATGAGTACGGCCGTCTGCCGGAAGCTAGTTATTTTAGACGATAAAGTTTTAAATATGGATCTTTTTCTTACACTAACGCATCGCTTCACTTCAGAAGGCCTTTATTAACCCCCGCAGTGCCGCGTGAAGCATTTTAATCAGGGATGGATGCGCTTTGATGGACTTCCAAAGACATTCACTCCCACTATAAAGACATTTTTTAATATGACTCTGATTGTATTCGTCTGAAAGAAGAATGTCACACACCTAGGATGGCTTCAGGGTAAGTAAATCATGGGCTAATTTTCATTTTTGGGTGAACTATCCCTTTAATACTATGTTTGCTGTTTACTGTTACGGTTACATGTTGTGGGATATTTGCTTGAAAAATCACACAAAATTGTTGCAGGTACTGTAATACTTTTTTATGTAATCAGCTAATTAATTAATCACTTATATTATATCACTATATATATATATATATATATATATATATATATATATATATATATATATATAATTAGATTTATAGATATGTAGATTTATATAATTTTATGTTATTGTATGTATCCACTGTCCACTCATTTCTTGCATTGCCTTTTGTGCACCACAAGGGGAACTGGTGTAGATAAATAAGTCAACTGTTTAAGTTCAATTTCAAATGCAAATGGAAAGTTTGTGCAACATGTTTGTTTTTGTGTAAGAATGCCTCAACCTTTTAATATTGGCATTAAATAATTACTTTTTCACAGAGTACTGGTGTCCTGCAGTTTGTGTTAAATTGTGTTTGGGTGGTTATTATTTATAATAAGAATTTTTATTTATATAGCCTTTCCAACACCCAAGGTCGCTTTACAAAGATAGGTTAAGGAATTTAACAAAATAAACCTCAAAATCAAACATAGACATACCAAGGGCAGAAAGTAATATACATAAGTCACTTACAAAGTTAGGTTAAAGATTCAAACAAATAACATATCCATAACAAGGTAGAATTTAAAGACTGTGAGCTGAAGAGTAATATTCAGATAAAAAAATGTGTTTTTAAGAGGTTTTTGAAGGAGAGAAGGGGGGATGCTTGACGGATGTCTTGAGGAAGAGCATTCCACAACCTGGGAGCCACAACGCTAAAAGACCTGGCTCCCATAGTTACCAGACTATTGAAACTGACTGAATATGGCACAGCCCCACCAAAGATATTTTTCATCAGCCACCACTGCTCAGATGTACTCTTTCAGCTTTGTCAGGTGAGTGTAGAAAATGTAGAAGCGGTAGAATGTGCCTTTTAAATTTTTGTCCTCGAAAGGCACTGGAATCTGTCCAGAAGCATCATGCCAGGTACCTCCTCAGATTTTTGAGAAAAAAGTAAATTTAGACGTTTACAAGTTGTTTAAATGATGTTTTATTAACAAGGTTCGGGAGGAGCACGTTCAGATAATTAACACAAGTGGAAAGCACTCAGCAATCAATGGTGAGAGGTATAAATACTCAGCAGTCTCACCTCATTCCATTGACAGTTTTTGCAGCATCCCTCCACCACCCCTTCTCCACACTTCTAGTACTAAACACTTACATACGGGGGGAGTACTCTGGGTTCGGGCTGAATTCCGAGCTCGGAGCCCTCCCTCCGGACAGCACGCCAAATACGCATTAAACTTACCCATTCAAATTATATGTAAGTGTGAACTCGTGAAAAAAAGCTGTGTGTGTGTGTATATGTATGTATGGGTGTATATGTGAGAGCTTTGGTTAGGGCTGACTGAAATGCAACTTTATGCACAAATGCTAGCCTGCATGGAGAGGTTCTTGAGACTCCAGACACACCAGCGGCTTCAAATAACTGTTTGACACGAGTTACCTACCCAGGAATCATTGCGAACGCCCAATCAGATAAATGAGGGGAGGAGTTTCGTGACTGTTTGACTATCGGTGGCATGATGTCATCAAGCCTGTCCCAAAATACACTTTTGCGTGCCCTCGTTGACTCGAGGCCAGCGCCCATTAGGTCTGCACTTCCTTACGTCACCAAGTGTGAACTCGAAGGAGGTCCACAAGGCCGGAGTGTGCCATTTGGGATCCAGCCATAGACTGTCGTGAAGAGTGCGCATCGAGGGCACATATCGACCGCAAAGGGGGGCGCTCGCGAGCACCCTTCTGAAACCTAAAATAACAAATAGGACACCCTACTTTAACGGACGCCCGCACGCAGCAGCCATTGAAAGTCCACAAGACCTAAAGTGCATAATGAAGTGTGCCATTTGGGACAGGGCCTTCCTCTGTGCTCTAAATCACTCACAAATCTTTTGACAGTTCAACAATCTCTATTCAGTTTTCGTAAAAATATTAGTTGTTTTCATGCCTTTTGCAAGACATTGCACAATTTCATGCTTTTTATCTTCAGAAAGATCTTTCTTCCTCATCATATTGCATGAAAACTGTGACTTATGCCTTGTCCAAATACCTACACTTGCGGTCTGGGCAACTTGAGAGCGCTTGCACGCGACAGGAAGTAAGTGCGCAAGACTGTCCCATGTCTTAAAAATGCCAAAGTGCAGTGCCCAATGCACGCTAAACCCACACTATCTAAGTGTGGCTAAACGTATCCCATCATGCATTATGTTCGGGATACCGAAATCGCAAGATGTGGAGGAAAACAATCCACTGTCATTTAAATTAATTAGACAGCTACATATAATTATGTAGTAAAAACATAAAGTATTGCACATTTTATTGGTGCAAATATGGTATGTGTAGGCCTATTTTGTACAACATTTGCAACTGTTTTTATCACTTAATTAGAAGCACCACAATTTTTTATGTGTGTCTTCTGTTAGATACATAGCGACTACTGAACAGACATGTAGAAGTTTATTTTAAAATGCAAAGTATTGAAAATATAATAAATAAAAGCTCTGTAAACACTTGCATATTTTGCAAGACTATAAGTGTGTCCCATCGAGTAATCAAAAGTTCTACACACACTTGCAGTCTTTACGCCTACTTGGGCCAAATAGAGGAAATACGTCATGCAAGTAGACAAGTGGTCAAGTGCAAAGTGTGGGAATTTGTACAAGGCATTACTTAATAATGTGGAACAACCTCTTTAAGTAGGTTTTCCATTGACCTACGAAGACCTGGGAAACTATTTAACAAACCTGTCTGAGATTGATACCAGTTATATAAAAAGATATGAGAAATAAAACAAACAAGTGTGTGTGTGTGTGTGTTGTACTGTATATGTGGTTTATGAGGACACAAATGTGTATAATGACATGGGTATGACAACATAAACATGTCCTGTGTCCACACTTTCTGTGTCCTCATAAACCAAATGGCTTTAAAAAACATACTAAAAGGTGTTTATTGAAATTCACAAAATGCAGAAAGTTTTGTGTGATGGGTAGTTTTAGGGGTAAGGTTAGTGTAAGGAGATAGAATATACAGTTTGTACAGAATAAACCACTATGCCTATGTGGAGAGTTGCCGTAAACCACATGTGTGTGTGCTGCATATATAAAAAAAGTATTTAAATACTATTTTACCATTTACTAAAAATGTACAAACACGACCCCCCCCCCCCCCCCCCCCCTCAAAAAAAACACAAAAAAAAACAAAAAAACTGTTAGCACTTCGGTTTAACAGCTCACTTCACACCACAAAGCTTTTTATGCCCTAGCTTCACAAGATATTGTTTGCATGTAAACAGGAAGGTTGTTTCCGCTTTAAACATGCACACACCAAAGGGGTCCTGCTGAAGGGTCCTTTTGCTTTCATTTACAAGTTTCACTGTCTCATCTTGTTTTGGCCTTTTGTGAAGGAGTTTTATAAAGTACATGATTATTTATACATCTGAGGCCCATGGTGACAACTCTGCTCTTTTAGCTGATGTTGACAGACAAGAGACGCTGTTAATCCACAAGGATTTAAACACCCTTGGTATATTTAGATTCATCAGATAATAAATAATAAGATTAAAGGATATTATATATTGATGTAGTAATATATAATCTGCAATATGCTATTCAAATTCAGGGTCAGCACCTGACTTTACCAAGTGCAATGTGTTTATCTTAAAGGTGCGGTAATGCACTATAGCCCAACGAATATGGGCAACAGGATATGATGTCCTCCTTTAGGGCAGGGGATCTGAATTACAAATATTCAAACTTAAAAGTATGGAAGCCCATTTCAGCTGCATAAGGGGAAAAAATCATACCTTGGCAAATCCTAATTATGACATAAAAAGTCAAAATTATCAAATAGAAAGACATAATTCTGACCTTTTAATCTCAATCTCAATTATAATTATGACCATGTCATAATTTCGACCATCTTAAGTTTGACTGTCATAATTATGACAAACGAATCGGAATTTTGACTTTGTCATAATTATGATTAAAAAAAGATGATTTTGTTTTATGTGGTGGAAATGGGCTTCCATACAAACTGAGTGCAAGAGCACCCTTTCCACATAATTCACAAAAGTCCCTCAAGGACCATCTCTGGGCAGGCGTCAGTGGAACACACAGAGGGAGGTTAGTTAGTGAGGCACGGCAGGCCCAGAAAATCCCTTGTGTGGTCCATGAGGGAATGCTCCTCTTGCTCCAGGAGGAGGAGGCGTGTACTGCTGGTAAATCCATAAATGGTAAATGGTAGACATCAGAGCCAGTGGCAAACATCAGAAGGACTAACTAAGGTAAGGCTGTTCCAGGCGGGGTACATGAGCGCCGAGCGCCCCGGAGATCGACTGGATCTCACAACTCCGAAAACGGCAGATCAAATTTTGAAATAGGCGCTATATTTCAAAAGTAAACCACAGATTTGAGCTTTAAACAACTACAACTATACAACTCTTAAAACTACATTTCTTGTCACAATAACAGTATTTTTTATCCTCCTCTATATATATATAGGGAGTTGACAAACTTAAGAGTCACAGAGAACATGTTTAGTGAGTCTAAATACAGCAAGAGTTACAGTTTCTGGACAAGACTAGACCTGATACAATCCCTCAAAAGGATCTATCACATCGTCATATTTCCTTGTTTGTATGACTTATGAATGACTTATGAACCGTGCCATTCTGAATTGTCCAATGCCTTTTGTTTTCTATTCTCATTCTATCATTTCTTTTATCTTTCACGAGTAAAATATAAAAGAGAGGAAGCCATAAAGCTTAGCTTTTGTAAAATTTGTAAAACAGTGGGTTGAAGACTTTTTTTTTTTTTTTTGATTTGAGGAAGTGGCTCGAGTTTGGACATGTATTTAAGGAATTTTTTACTGTTTAATTCTGCGAGAACACTGCATTATGGTTAATCGGACAGTTGTAAATATATTATATTATAGTCCTCACTTTCCATCATCACAAGTCATGGTCAGTGTAGACATCTTATTTCATTTGACACAAATGAAAATGAGACTACAGTCTGAAGTAACAGAATATAGCCTGGGAAATATGTTGTGGGTACTGTGTCAATCATTCACCAAAAATTCTAGTGGACAAAAACATGGGTTGTGAAATTTTGATGTGACAGTGTGACCTATTACACATACTGCACATTTACCCCTTCCTGTTTTTCATCATTCTTAGTCTGTCTGTCTGTCTGTCTGTCTGTCTGTCTGTCTCTCTCTCTCTCTCTCTCTCTCCCCATCTACACATCCCTGATTCTATGTTCTTAATTATTTTTTTCATTCAGCTTACACCACTTACTAGCTTTCCACTAACAAAAAGTACCATAGGATTACCACAACTTGAAAACAAAATATAATATGCAGATAAATGTATAGTCACTATCATTTTAGTCACAATATTATATACATTTACTCAAGTATGGTTTCTGTAAAAATTACATTAATGATGATTTTATGGTGTGTTAGTCATTTTTAGCAGTAAATCTCAAAAGATAAAACAAAAGGCAAACAAGATAAAATTATTGTTAAGACACTTTCATTCAATATTTTAAAGGGGACATATCATGCCAAATGCACTTTTTTAGCCCTTAAATGCATTTTGTTGTATATTTGGAGTGTTTAGAAGTACAGAAAATATGAAATTATTCTCTTCAGGTACTTCGTTGATATCTTTATATTCTGTTTTGGTCATATTTTTCAACCTGTTCCGATTTTTCTGTTATCTATGACGTTTTTTGAACTATTACGTCACAGTATTTGCAGCGGAACTGCCAAATAAGGACATTGACTTCCGGCCCAACACTTCGAGCAATCCGCCATTTTTATTTCTCGCTGCAATTTTGTAGTCCAAGCTAAAGGATGCAGAAGTTACGAGAGGGTAAGTTAAAATGTTCGGTTGTTGGATGTAGTAACCCACACGCTTCATTACACCGTCTAATGTAGATAAACTGCCGCGCTTGTGACAAGGGCGCATGTTTAACTGAAAGAACGAGCAGAGAGAGAGACCCGGTCGCGCGCGCGCTCACTCTCTCTCTTCGGAGCCAGGCGAAAGTGTAAACAAGACATCACCGTCTCCAATCTAGACGCTGTCTTGCTCTCTCTCCCTCACACATATTAATCGAAATAAATCGACACGGTGGTAAAAGGTCGGAAGACCAAAGTTTCATGTGTAAATACAGTACACACCAGTGCGATACATCCATATGAATACGTTGTTCTACGGGTTCGTCGTCTTCATTTTCATCTCAGCTATAATAATGAGGAATTCAGACCCCAGCATTGCAGTTCCGCTTTATATAGACTACAAATGTATGATTTATATGTAAAAAGGAACAATTTAAAAGCATGATATGTCTCCTTTAAAGTTTAGGCTTGGGTATAGTGACAGAATCTTTTGAAGAGTTTAATCCTTCAAAAAGTGATGCAGTTAAACAGATTTAATCTCATTGATCAAATCTCAAATCGACCTACAGTATTAAACCCATTAAACCCAAGTTCCTTCACAACAAGTCATTAAGTCGCTCTCCAAAACCTTCACCCTCTCTGTTCCCCTCTGGTGCAATGATCTGCCAACCTCTGTCTGATCAGCACAACTTTCAAAAAGCAGCTAAAGACACATTTCATTCGCAAGCACTAACTATTTCAAGGCACTTACATACAAACACACAAAATTATTTTCTTCATTGCATTTCACCTCTGCTCTAACTTTCTTCTAGTCTAGCTTTAAAAAAAAACTGCCATTGTACACTATGAATATTGTTGGCTCTGTGACTAATTGCTTAGTTCCTCTTTTGTATCTCGCTTCAGATATAAGCATCTGCTAAAATGCATAAATGTAAAAGGCATAAGTTTTTGATGCTGTTAATGCATTATGAATGTACATTTCTATGTCCATGCAAACATACGATGTGTGCTAGAACTACATTTCACATACAGATACCCACATTAAGATCATGCTGATTTGTGGCTTTTCTCTTTCCCAGTTTCTGCCAAATCCATTATAGACCCATCTGGATCTGATGTCTAACTATCTCAAAAGTGACCTGGGACTTGCGCTGTGAGATCACTGAGATCATAAGGGTCATTTCTCATATATTTATCCTGGCTCTGGCTCTCACTCAGGGCACCAGGTGTGTCAACTTAGATAAAGGATAAAGGCCGGTATTATATACTGTATTAACTTTTGTGTGTGCTGCACAGTGCTGTTTTTTTTTTTTTTTTTTTTGCCCACCAGAACCGCTCTTAGAGTCCTTGGCACATTTACAAAAAGCCTGTGTGCTGACAGTGCAGAGCACACCACATCACTGATACAGAGAGTTTCATCCACACACACAGCTCTCTTTATTGGCTGTTGTCACAGCCTGATGAGCGGGTTCCCTCTTCCAGTCAAAGCCTATGGAAAATCCAGCCCTGTCAATGGAAAATCTTACAAACGCTCATTGCTCTGCAGCACCAGTGCCTCCAGGGACAAAAGTGGTATAGCGTAAATGCTATGTCTGGTAAAAAAAAAAAAAAAAAAGTAAAAAAAGAAGCGAGATGAATCCAATTTTAACTACAAAATGTGTGAAGAAGCAAAGTCTCCATAAGTGACAGATCCCAGCTAAAGCAACAAACACAGGACCACTGCCATAAAAATCTTACAGAGCAATGGAAAAGAGCAGAAAACAGACTTCAGCATGTGAGAATCTCGTTGGGTCGTGTCCCAAAGGTGGCGTGCCGGTCTCTTACCTGCGATTTTGTCCCCCTCCATGGCTAAGCGCACACCCTCCTCTGCCACATGTAGCCTGTCTCTCCTCCAACCTTTTTTTGTTGGACTTCCTGTTTCTCTCCCAGCGCACCAACACTTTCTCCTCCTTGTTTGCTTTCCCTCGCTCTCTTTTGGCTTTTCCCTCCCTCTCTCTCTCTCCTCCTCTCTCTTTAACTCTACTCCAATCTTCTTGGTTTAATGTCTTCCGTGTGCCGTAATAATGAGCGGATGCAGAATTACGGCATGCCCATGTGCTGATCATATGGAGCGTTCTTGCTTTTTTGCTTTTACTGTCCTCTCTTATGTGTCCGTCTCTCTCTCTCTCTGCGTCCTCTGACACTGAGGCAGCATTGTGTACAAGATGGAAACCCAAGGCCATGTGAAATGAGTATTTCGTCCCAAAATATCTTCTCTCAGCGGCTTGAGGAATCCTGGACTGCCCTCTGATTTTCCTCAGGGCTCTGGTGAGTCACGAGAGAAAGGTCGAGGAGATAGACGTGACCAACATCACACCCCTGTGATCGAAAACAAACATCTGAACACTGACTCAGACCGTAGACAAACAGTTTCATGCGCTGCCTGCCGCTCCTAATTTCAAGTACAGCCAAGACACACAACGCAGATTCCTCAGTTTTTCTTTGTGTTGCTCAACGAGAGCAAATGCAGACCTCTGTTTGAAAGCATTTGGAGTCAGGATGATGTGTCTTTGTTCAGGAAGTGGGAATGACCTTTGGCTTTCCTTTCTGGGGGGTTGCAGGGTCATCTGGCAAAGCAAGCAGCTGGGAGACGAGCCTAAATACTTGTGAAGAAATACACCAGCCAAGATCAGGCTCCCTTGACTCATAGCATAAATACATAGATAGTGTACTCTAATTAAATGACCTATTTATCAATAATATTCATACTGATGCATATAATAAAGAAAAGATAGCAAACGCAAAATAATATCGATTAACAAATGCCAATATGTTATAAGTTGACAGATGTCTTGTGCTTGTAGCCTGGTACTTTGTAAAGTAGTGATTTGTAAAGCATTCTCCCTGAAGGCCTCTTAACACAGGAACAATACTGCCTCTATGAGAGTATTCAGATCTACACCCACTGCCAGACTCACAGCCTTAAATTCCCAAACACATGACATTTCAGCCCTCAAAGAGAGGTTGTGTCATAGTATTACCATAGCAACAGGCTTTGCTAGCAACATACAACACACTCCAGTCCACTCAGAAGAGCTAACAGATTGATAATGCTGTTTAAAATACTCAGAAATGTGGCCAAAAGTGATCACTGGGCTTGATTAGTAAATAACTGAAAGTAATAGTTATGAATAATTATGTTTTTATATGGATTTCCGTAATTTCCGACCTGACCCATGTGAATCATGAAAGGGCCTTTAAACAAATACTAAACAAACTGCAAAATGCTGTATTTTCAGATATTTCATGCATGGATTGCATCTGACAAGCACTTCAAGAGCTAGCAACACTGTGCAGGACACCCATCTCAGCCAGGGTCCTAAATGAACGCTTGTCAAGCACCAAATGCAAGTAAAAATTGGAGATGGCTAGTATATGAAACAGTTTTACTTGCCAATTGGTGTGATTATCAAATTGCAAAGGCTGTGATTTTAGTCACGCCAATCTGGGGAGGAATAATTTTTTAATGGATGCCAGTGGATGAGAGGTGTTCGTACACTTTAGTTTTGTACGTCTTTCTGCCAAAATAGAAGCTCTAGTCTAGGCTATGGCTTAAAATAATAATGATAACAATTATTATTATTATTATTAAGAACTCAATACGATCAAAGATGTTTAGCACAGTGTGTGCTTTAAATACAGTTTCAAGGACTTCTGGCATCTTATACACACACATCAGTAGCCAAATGTCTCCTGTTTTAAGTAGACATTCAGACTCGGTGACGCCAGGATATACTTTCTAATCAACAACATGTCATGTTTGTTAAGTGCAAAGCATGAAGATAAAACATGTTGACATTTTCCACAGCAAGTCAGTGACCAAAAGTCAATACTTCTAGGCTATATATTTTAACTTTATTGTATATTCTCAATTATATATATAAGAAGCGATACAACTTCACACTTACATAATTAGGAAAAAAGCAAACTTGACGCTACAATAAAATAACAAAAACTTATAACTTAAATAAGACTGAATTGTTTTATTAGTATTACAGTTATTTTAATGCTTCTCTAAAAAGTCATTTTTTATGTTTTCTGATGGCTGACACATTAGCACACCAAAAAAAAAAAAAAAAAAAAAAAACCACATGCTTGTAACCTGTAACCACACATACACAGTTTGGAGAAATCTGTTTTAAGTTTTATGTAAGAGTAAAACAGGTTTAAAATTTGCGACTGCCTGGACAGCACACAAACAGAATTTGCTTTAATTAGCATTCTTTCTCTTGTGTGCGTCATTCATGAGCATGTGTTTATGTGTATGTTTTGTTCGTGAAGTCTGTCAGGCAGATCTCTGGATCTTCAACCAGCCCCCATATGCAGACGTGCTGACATTGCAAAAGCAGCCTGCGTTTCCCGCTGAGAGAGGATGCTTCAGTGGTGAGATAACACATACACACACAGGCGAGAGAACGCTTCCTGAGACATGGCAATAGATGCACAACAACCGCTCTTTGTGGTTTTCTCCCTCTCTAAATATATATATATAACCTTCTTACAAAGAAAACAAACCAAATAGACAGCTGCTTTGTCCCCCCCCCCCCCCCCCCGTTTGGCTTTCAAACATATTTTACATTTGAATAGTTTTAAAGATGTTTATCAGCCAATAATTCACCACATTAAACAAACTATGATCAGCATAATGCGTAAACCATATTTATTCTTGCAGCAAACCATATCAAATGTAGTCTGGATCACATTTTTTTCTTGGATAGGTTTGTCCATGGTTGGCATCTGCCTGATTTAGCTGCTTCTTCCAATTTACTCTACAGTTTAATTGGACGCACTGCATTTGACATCATCAACAACAGAGGTTCCTCCTCCTTTTAAAAGCTAACGCATTTTACTATACATAATTGTATAGATGCATTTTATTATTTGCATTTAACAGTTTTTTTTCCTCCTGTCCACAGATCAGATCAGATCTGTGGCCCATTTTTTGGTAAACTACTTATAGTGTATCATCCCTATAATCAACAACAGCAAACCCATGTGTGAATGTGAACACTTACCAGTACCAGTACCAGTACCAGTAGGACTTGTTGCCTCTCCTCTCTCTGGCCTCCTCAGCCTGCCACTGGTGGACCTCGCAATGCCTGTCAGCACAGAAGACATAATAGAAACACGTATCAGAATGACCTGCTTAGGAGGAAGGATATAAGTGTGTTGGGAAAAGACATCAGAGCACTGAAGCTCGGCCCACTCAATTAAGGGCTGCATGTGTCAGTAAAATAAAGTCAGATGGGTCACAAACACAGAGACGGATCAAACGCTGCTGTCTTTTGAAATCTAGGCTGGCAATAGAACCCTTCGGCAGGATTAAAGTCAGCATGAAACGGAAGTTGCGATAGTCTTTTCCTCTCTATTATGACTGATATTCAAGTGAAAAAGCTTCTCGAACAATAAAAAACGTAGGGTGGGACTTGATTTTGTCCATCAGAATTAATTGGATGGTTGTGCAATTGCTGTGATGTCATGTGAGTGACAGGTTGTCCCGCCCTCACGCCAGTAAATACGTCATCAGAGAAGAGATGTTGCTGCAAGAGGCAGGGGAAGTTATTTTCATTAAATATTATGAGGGCACATGAAATGTCCACGGATAAATCTTTTATAGTAAATTTTGCAATATCTCATAAAAAAAATTGAATTGTCAATTTTGATTTCATGGTGACTTATCAGACATGGTGAAGTATCAGACATCTTACAAAAAAATGATTCAATATGGAGTTTTGCAATGTGACAGTGTTTATAACTCACGCCAGTGAGATACAGAGATGACTCAAAAGGTCAAACTGTAAAGGCCAAACTCGTTTGCACAGGTTTGAACTGTAATGTAGGTCATGGTGTACGTCTGAGATGTGCAATGCTACTGGTAAATGTGATCATGCCTTTCCATAAGTGGGCCAACACGCCCAGATGATATTTAACCTCAAAATCAAAATAAATAATGAAATAAAACTTGTTTACTTTCATGATAAGTACATTTTAACTACTAATTCTTATAACCGTAATGCATAAGAATCTTGTTCTCATTACTGTAATTGTGGTAGCATTTGTTACAATGACTTTAATTTATGATGGCTGTAATAAAACGCATTATGTTACAGTAATTTTAATGAGACCTATTTGATACAAGTAAAAAACACAGGTCTTTAGTTGGGTTCAAAAAAAGTTGAACTTCAAAAAAACTGTTTTCGTAAAGGGTTGAAAGGGTTTGACGCAACTGGTTATTTCCTCTGAATGTATCACTGAGATATACCACAAGCTGTATCTGTGTGAATATAAGTTCCTACAGGTCAGATTTTTTTAGCTGATTCCAAGAAGTTTGTGACAAAAAAAAGCTAAGACGTGTTGAATGTGTGAATTTCCTGTGTGCCGCTAACATAGGAAACAAGGAAACCACTCTATGCCAGTCCCTACACGCATACCAATTATTCTGCTTAACAGGCGTTAATTTGTTTCCTTTCAGAGGTGCAGGTTTATTTATCGTTTCACGCAAATCCCCAGAGAGTCTTTCCTGAAACTCTGATGAGTCTCTGAGTCAGTTTGCTCTTCCTGCAGATGAATCTGTCTATTGACTCTGTGGTTGAATGTTCTGGCACCAATAAAAAAATCAACAGGCATGTCTGTTAAAGACTAATATGAAATCTCTTAACAGTTGTTAGCGGCATGCGTCACAGATATAACAAAATGCAAAAGTAGAGATAGGGTCATTAGCTTTAATAACACATCACTCTTGTCTTGTGCAAGTCTAACAGATAAAAATAGACTTCTTCAGAAAAACAGTGCCCTCATACTATTATCCACCACTACGTCGCTGGTTCAGACCATAGACTGTAAAAAAATATGGACGTAGTGTCCATGACGTCACCCGTAGGTTTCTGAAGAGCATTTTTGAAGCCTAAAGTGGGCGGAGCCGGCCGTCGCCATCTTGGCCTTGCATCACTCCCGGTGTGGTGAAGTATCCGGTCACTTTGAAGTGATGAGTCCGGGCTTAGGACCCAATTAGTATGCCAGTAGTATGCCTGATCTAAATCTGTTCTTGCGATAACTTGTTAATAAAAATTCAATATATTACATCTCATAATTCAGTTGAATTCATTATGTATTGTATTGTGTAATTTAATTAAGTTTTGGTTCACAAATTTTATTACATTAAATGTTATTGTATTGTATGATGTTCTGTATTAAGAATTAATTATGACATAAATCATATGCATTAGTACACAAATTACATGCTTGTAATAATAAAAAAAGCATATTATGCCCTATTGCTTAATAACAAATAACTTTGTCACAAAACATTCTCAGAAATGTTATTTCTTTAAAATAAATTATAATTTTATGAATTATGGGGTTTGATTGATTACATTAAGATTTGTGATTCCATAATTTTATTATACTCTTCTTTAGTCAAGGCTAGACAACCAATTTATATTTATATTAAGTACCCACAAAACATAGCTAGCATTCTGTCATTTATTTAAATGTCTAAACTGTTAATAAGAAAAATAGTAATATACACAAATAAACATTATTTTATGGTTCTTTTAATAAAAAAAAGTGTACTTGTAACATATTGCGCTGATTATTACGATAACAAATTATGAAATAATTGCATTACGAATTGCTGTGAATACGGTAAGGCAGTAACAGTGCAGTATAAGATCAGGTAAAGCTCATAGCACGATCATCAGATAACGTTAGCTGTATGCTATGCTACTATCTAAGCTAACTAAAAAACACACTAACAACGAGAAATGTTTAATTACACAATCTATAGCTTCGGTTAAATACTAGTGTATGAGTTAAAATACATTAAAATACATTAATGACTCGTTATAACGTAGTACAAACGTCTTCTATAATAAAGTGATTTTGTATGATTTGTAACCAGGCACTAAAGCGATTACCCATAAAACGTGCTTTGAACCAATCGGATTGCTTGGGTCCTAAGCCCGGACTCATCACTTCAAAGTGACCGGATACTTCACCACACCTGTGAACAGAAAATGGTCAAAGAGGCGGGGCGTGAGTGGAGCTGTTAGTTCAGGCCCTGTTTACACAAGAACGCTCGCGGGTGAAAACGTAAAAATATTTTATCAGATGTGCCTTTCGTTTAGACGGCGACAGCGTTTTTGGGGCTTAAAAACGCAAAAAAGTGAAACCACCCTCCAGAGTGGAAATCGTCTCCGGTTACTTTCGTAACCTCGGTTCCCTGAAAGGCAAGGAACGAGACATTACGGATGTCGTATGTGGGAACTCCTCTCCTCCTTCACTTCCGCTGAAATCTTATAGGCTAACGCCAGCAGAGCTGGCCAATTGACGCAAAATATGCAAATACTGAAACACCGTTGCAGTAATAATGCAAGTGCAGCGTCAATTACCCTCAGAATCGAACAAACGCTAAATCAATAGCGAACACGGCGGCGAGCGTAATGTCTCGTTCCTTGCCTTTCAGGGAACCGAGGTTACGAAAGTAACCGGAGACGTTCCCTATCAAGGCTATGGAACTTCGACATTACGGATGTGTATATGGGAACTGTATAGAATCCCGCCGTGGCAGCATAACAAACCACTGACAACAGAACCCAATACCGAGACTGCCCCCCCAGCATGCGAGCATCTGATAGGCCGAGATTGGCCAATAGCAAACCTCTAACCTCTGATAGTTCCAAAGCGACCAATCACAAGCTCACAAAACACTGCCACAATTTGCATATCCAGAGCAGTATAACCGGGGGAAGTTTGCACTGCCGAGCAACAGGGCAACAACAACAGTAATAGAAGGCCAACGCATAGCGGTGACAACAGTAAAAACATACACAAAGCACATAGAACAACTCATGAGCCAAGCGCAGAGCAGCTCCCTTAATGCATACAATGCAATCAACTCACCAAAAGCACCCGAGACGCTACAGAGGGTATATCCAGTTTGTAAAACCTGGCAAACGTGTTCTGACAAGACCAGCCAGCCGCAAGACATAAATCCTGAATAGACATACCCTTAGTCCAGGCCCATGAGGAGGAAATCGCCCTAGTCGAATGAGCCTTGACGTTAAGAGGGCACTCCCGCCCCAGGCAATCATAAGCCAAAACAATAGCGTCCACGATCCAGTGAGCAAGCCTCTGTTTAGAGACCCCCCGTCCCTTGTTGCACCCACCAAAGCACACAAACAGCTGGTCCGACTGTCGAAAAGCGGCCGAGCGAAATATATATTCCCGGACCGCTCTGACTGGACAAACAGCACTCTGAGCATCCGAACCCTGAGAGGTTGATGGCTCAGCGGACAGGGCAGGCAGAGAAACAATCTGCGCTCTAAACGGGGTATTGAGCGACTTAATTGAGGGACATAACCCGGCCTCGGTCTGAGAGTCACATTACAGTTTCCAGGTCCAAAGCGAATACAATCTTCACTTACAGAGAAAGCCTGTAAATCCCCAACCCGCTTCGCTGAAGCAAGAGCGAGAAGCATAGCCGTTTTCATCGAAAGCTCCTTAATGGCAATCGAAGCCAAGGGCTCGAAAGGCGGTCCTGACATAGCCTCCAAGACCAAAGCTAAATCCCACGGCGGCACAGAAGGCGGCCGAGCAGGGCATAATCTCCGGCTCCCCTGAGGAACCAAGTCACCGACGCATGTCTACCAATAGACTGTCCGTCAACAGGGGGATGAAACGCTGCGGCCACATATACCTTCAGAGTGGATGGCAAGCTCCCCTCGTCCATCCTGTACTGAAGGAAGCGCAGAATATCCGACACTGAACAACTCCCTGGGTCGATACCGACATCCTGACACCATTTTGAGAAAACCCCTCACTTCAGGGCATACAGACGCCTGGTGGACGGGGCTCGCGCTTCCGCGATGGTTCTTAAGGCTCGCGAGTGTAGCGCATCCAGCCCGCTCAGCGACCCTGCAACGGCCACACGTGGAGGCTCCACAGCCCGGGGATGGGATGCCAGATCGATCCTCCGCTCTGCCGAAACGCTTCCATATCAGCTGAACCGTCCCAGGGTGAAGCCTCCATTCCCCTTGAGGAATCCCGCTCCTCGAGAGCATGTCCGCCCCGAGGTTCAGAACACCGGGGATGTGAGCCGCTCTCACCGAGAGGAAAAACCGGTCCGCCCACAGCAGAAGGGATTCTGCCTGCTTGAATAGGGCTCTGG
Organism: Rutilus rutilus; assembly: GCF_951802725.1. Taxonomy (NCBI): domain Eukaryota; kingdom Metazoa; phylum Chordata; class Actinopteri; order Cypriniformes; family Leuciscidae; genus Rutilus; species Rutilus rutilus. Next base: position 40,300,981 of record NC_140209.1, on the reverse strand, counting down.
AATGTACACCGCCCTTGGCGATTTATGTACGAGACCACGGATGTGTTGTCGGTCCGAATCAACACATGCCGCTGCTCCAGCTGAGACCGGAAGGCTTCGAGAGCTAGAGAGACCGCTTCTAGTTCCAAGCGATTTATGTGCCACTCTGCCTGTTTCTCTGACCACCGGCCCGAAGCGGGCTTGCCCCAGCAGACCGCTCCCCATCCGGTGGACGAACGGTCTGTCAGGACCTCCACGCGCCGTGTCACTATGCCCAGAGGGACACCCGAGCTGAAAAGTTCCGGGTTCTTCCACGGGACCAGAGCGCGGACGCAGCCGCGGGTGACCATAATGCGCTTGTGGCCGGAATACCACGCACTCGGGGGACACGCGCTTTCAGCCAGTGTTGAAGCAGTCTCATATGCAGCAGCCCCAGATGACACACTGAAGAAGCCGCTGCCATCCGTCCCAATAGCCTCTGAAACTCCTTTAGTGGGACGAGCCTGCCAGGTCTGAAGAGACCGAGAGAAGAACTCAGAGCCTCCGCTCGCTCGGGGGAGAGGCGCGCTCTCATTCCCACCGAATCCAAGTGTACTCCCAAGAAAGTGATAGTCTGGCTCGGTGTGAGCACACTTTTCTGAACGTTCACCCTCAAACCGAGCATCTCTAAGTGACAAAGGAGGGCTTCCACCTTGCTGACCAGCATCTCTTTCGACTGAGCGAGAACCAGCCAGTTGTCCAGATAGTTCAAGACGCACATCCCGCTCGACCTGAGGGGTGAAAGTGCCGCGTCTACACATTTCGAAAACGTTCGGGGAGCGAGGGCTAGTCCAAACGGAAGCACCGTGTATTGGTACACCGAATTCTCGAACGCAAACCTCAGGAATTGCCTGTGACGCTTTACTATCTGGATATGAAAGTACGCGTCCTTTAGATCCACTGAAGCGAACCAATCCCCGGGGCGAATCTGCGCCAGGATTTGGTTCAGAGTAGTCATCCTGAAGGCTCGCTTGTGAAGCGCTCTGTTGACAGGTCTCAAATCCAGTATGGGGCGGAGACCTCCTCCTTTCTTCGGCACTACGAAGTAGCGGCTGTAGAACCCGCTCTCCCGCTCGCTCGGGGGAACCGGTTCTATCGCCTTCTTGTACCCGTGCCGAATTACATTTAGCACCCACGGCGAAATGCCCAGAATAGCTTCCCACGCTGCCAGAAATGACTCAGCATGGGCCGATCTAAACCTGCAGTCATCGCCGCTATTTGTGGGCTGGGAATGGACACCTCGCGTTTCACACGAGGAGCCTTTATATCTATCGACCGTGACTCTGCGCTGCTCGAGGGCAGGGCGGGTAACACAGTGTGTGGTGCAAGAGGGGAAAAAAGCTCTGTTTGTGAAATGGTAGTTTGCTTTATTGAACATTTTAGTGCACATGAAACAACATTCACAACACAACTGCACATGTCGCTCGTGGAACGCTGAGGGACTAAGTGCTGTAGAGCGCGGCACTTGTAAACAGGGCCAGCCTGGCGCTCTCTTCCCCTCTTGCCCAGGCGGTCAGGACGACTGCTTTGGCCTCGCTGGGGACGCGGTGGCCTTTCCGCGCGGGCTCCTCTGAGCCGTCCTCTTCTTACCCGCTCCCTGCCACTGGCCGCTCCGGCCTCTACGAGCATCAGGCTCCGGGCGGGGTGCTGTCTGCCGTCTGGCCGCAGATTGAGGTTGGCGGCCCGAGGCGGAAGATGAGCGAGAGCGAGGCTGCGGCGCCCTCCGAGGAATGACGTGGCTCATTGCTTTTGCCTTTTTCTGGGTCTCGGAATAGCGCTCGGTGACCTTCTCGACGGCATCCCCGAACAGGCCTGCTGGGGAGATCGGTGCATTCAGCAGCGTCTTCCTGTCAGCCTCCTGCACGTCTGATAGGGTGAGCCACAGGTGTCTGTGGAGGACCACCATAAATCCCATCGAACGGCCTATCGCCTGTGCCAAGCACTTCGGAGGCAGACAGAGACATGGAGTCCTCTTCTTCACTCGCCCCGAAAGACACGAAGTCAGCGATCTCGCGAGGGGGGCGAAAGGTGGCGTCGGGGAAGCTCACCGGGCCCGATCCCCGCTGCTGCGCGAGCCTCATCCCGCCTGGCCTTGAGAGCTAGTAGGGACATGTCAATCTTTGAGTGCAGACTCGGTGTGGGCCAGCCCCATGCACGCGACGCAGAACAGGTGCGTGTCCGGGGGCACGATGGGGCCCGAACATAAGTTGCAAGTGGTCGCCATCGGATGCAGAAGACAGTAGAGGTATCTTCGGCACACCTTCGACGACGGCGAATATTCCTTTTGTAAGTTGGAGTATCAGCTTTCTAGCACACGATTTGGGCGTGAAGAGAGAGATTCTGAGGGTAATTGCACTTGCATTATTACTGCAACGGTGTTTCAGTATTTGCATATTTTGCGTCAATTGGCCAGCTCTGCAGGCGTTAGCCTATAAGATATCAGCGGAAGTGAAGGAGGAGAGGAGTTCCCATATACGACATCTGTAATGTCGAAGTTCCGTAGCCTTGATAGGGAACTTAAAAACGCTCCACCGTCGCGTTTCCGTCTAAACGGTAAAAACGCAAAAGTCTGCTAGACAGTGAAGGCACCGATCAGTGCTTCACATTGCCACCTAGCCGCCTGGAGTGCATACTACATTGAATTTCACACACTTTTGCGTCACCATATGCACGCAGATTTCCCCCCATAACGCTCGTCTAAACGCAGAATAAAAAGTGATCACTTTTGCGTTTTCTCTTCAGATCGTTTCCATGTAAACGTAGCCTCAGGCTGGGGAGGTAATGCTATAACGTTATGCTACTGACAGTACCAAGTCTGCGACTGCACAGGGCCTCGCGCTAAAGTGACAGTTGATGATGTAAAGCCAATTAAAAGTTCCTATTTTTGCCCTTCGAAATATTATAATAGTTAAAAACATGGCTACAAGTGAGACTGTGTATCGTGATTCTGTACTATTCTGCTAGGTGAAAATGTATTATGCAGTAACTTAATATTACTCTGAGAGAGTGTGTGTGACAGTGATTTATGAGCATACATGGTAGTCACTCTTTTTTTATAGTCTATGGTCCGTCAGCGCGGCATCGCTCGTCAAGTTCGTAGAGAGCTTATTCAGTCCATTTTAAATTCTGATTTTGGCCGCCTCTCAAATGAGTTACACCATAGATATATTGCCTATGAAGTTCAAGTAAATGCGCTAGAAAATCCGCGCTCATTCAAAGATGGCGCCAGTGTGTTTGTCGGCTTGCCGTCAGCTCCTACCTGCCCGATTGCTGTTCTACCTGTCTGTTTTCATCCTGTTGTCGTTGTGGCACTGTGCTGATGCCCTTGTGACTTATGACCGCTCCATACTGCTACATATCCAAAACTCTCTTGACCTACAATCCACTGGGCGTCTTGGTCCACACTCCAGATGTCATCCGACGTTCATCAATTCTCCGATGGACTGCGTTCGCCGGCTTTCCTGCTGTATTTCCCATCGCAAGAAGCGGCGCAGGAAACGAGGAAATCGCGGCGGTGTCCGAGTTCGGATCAGGGGATCGGCTGTTTCCATTTTGCAGCGTCGGATATTCTCAATCGACATTGCGGGAGGCAGAAGCCTTCACTTGACTCGCCGATCATGGGATCTGAGATACACCTGTCACATTGCCATCTCTCCTGCTCGGTCATCGACGCTTTGCCCTGCAGCGCCACCAAAACTGCGCATCCGAAGCGGCGGGGTGAACTTCCTAAACATTCAACCATTGCAACGCTCTCAATCTTCACAGCCTCGGGATTATTTTACGGCTAGAGCGGCGCTACTGAACTGCAGGTCCGTGTCTAACAAGTCCTTTATCTTAAATGACTTTTTTATCAAACGTGATTTGGACATGTTATTTTTAACGGAGACATGGATTGGCTCTGGTGCTGATGAAACATCTGTTTTTGGCGAACTTTGCCCTACAAACTGTTCATTCATAAGTACGCCAAGGAGATCGGGGAGAGGAGGAGGAGTGGCTTTGATTTTTAAAAATCGATTCAAGGTACAAACACTCAATGCTGATAGTTTTACCTCCTTTGAAGTACAATGTGTAAAAATGGAATCTGCTACTACCCCATTGATATGTGCACTTGTATACAGGCCTCCTAAATCAGACAAACATTTTATAAAAGAATTCTCAGACTTCTTATCTCATTATGCAACATCTTATGACCGTTTGTTGATTCTGGGTGATTTTAACATTCATGTCTGTTGCCCGGGTAAACCCTTGGTTAATGAACTCTGTCATTTAATGGAGTCATTTGGCCTTATCCAGCACATAGATCAAGTAACCCATGTTCAGGGGCACACTCTAGATCTGATTATGTCGCATGGGTTCTCTATTGAGAACATAAGCTTTGAGGATGCATCCTTCTCTGACCATATGCCTATTATGTTTAATGTTAAACTATCTAACTCACTATACTCAGCCAGATCTTCTGGCCACTACTTTCGTCATATTAACTCCTCTACTGCTATTGAGTTTTCTGAATGTTATTTGAGAGATACGGGTTATGCCTCTATCACTGCACATGAACACCTCTTGAGCCCTGATGAGCTAATATCCTCTTTCAATGCTTCTTGCTCAGCTATCCTTGATATTGTGGCCCCTCTGAAACTTAAACGCCCTAATTTTAAATCCCAACCGTGGATGGATGATTCCACTCGCCACCTCAGGCAGATTTCTCGAAGAGCGGAGCGTAAATGGAAAAAAGACCACCTCCAAGTCTCTTTAGAAATATTAAAAAAATCTCTGGCCAATTACCAAAGTGCAGCAAAAAGAGCAAGGGCTAAGCATTTTTCGGATATTATCACTAGACATTCTCATCGCCCTAGAATTCTATTTAATACTATTAACTCAATAATTAACCCACAAGTCTATCCAGAAATTGAGGCATCCATTAATAATTGTGAAGAGTTCGTGAAGTTTTTTACTCTGAAAATTGACCACATCAGAGCACAGTTTGCTCATGTTGTTTCTGACACCATACCACCCCACCCTATAACTACAGCTACACTTTCAATTTCAAGGAGTGTCCTACAATGAGCTATGGGACACTGTTAAACACATGAAAATATCAACAACCCCACACGATCCCATTCCACCACAGATCATCAAGGATGCCTTTGATGTTGTTGGTCCCTCTATTCTAGTTATCCTTAATTCTAGCCTTGCCTCCGGCACTGTTCCCACATATCTTAAGCACGCGGTTGTCCAGCCCATGCTAAAGAAACATAATCTAGATGCAAAATGTTACAATAATTTCCGGCCCATATCCAAACTGCCATTTATTTCAAAAATCTTGGAGAAGGTGGTGTTAACGCAGCTGCTCTCATATCTCAATTCCACAGAGACCCTTGAGCCATTTCAGTCTGGGTTTAGAACTCGCCATAGCACAGAGACAGCCCTGCTAAAGGTGACAAATGACCTCTTGCTCACCCTCGACTCAGGTAATAATGCCATCCTAGTCTTGTTGGATCTTAGTGCTGCGTTTGACACTGTAGACCATGGTACACTACTAGAGCGTCTTGAACAGTGGGTTGGCATCAAGGGCACTGCTCTAAACTGGTTTCACTCTTATCTCCATCAAAGAACTTACTCAGTTAACTCAGTTACTCAGAGTAATAATTTTCTTCAGTTGAACGAGAACAAAACTGAAGTTATCATCTTTGGACCCTCAAGATCCAAAACTGCCACCACCGCTGACTTTGGTCCCCTTGCACCGTACGTTAAAACTCACGCACGTAACTTAGGCGTTATTTTTGACTCAGAACTCAATTTGGAAAAACAAGTATCATCTGTAGTGAAATCCAGTTTTTATCAGTTGAGAATAATTTCCAAACTCAAGCCTGTCCTGTCATTCAAAGATTTGGAAAAAGTCATCCATGCCTTCATAACCTCCCGTTTAGACTATTGTAATTCTCTATACTTTGGTCTCCCTCTGACTCTAGTGGCACGGCTTCAGATGGTCCAAAACGCAGCGGCCAGACTGCTCACAAACACAAAAAACCGTGAACATATTACACCCGTCCTAGCCTCCTTGCACTGGCTTCCTGTCCAGTCTAGGATACAATTTAAAATACTGCTAATGGTTTTTAAATCTCTACACGCACTGGCCCCAAGCTACTTAGCAGATACCATTCAGCCCCAAGCAACTCCCAGAGCCCTCAGATCTTCCAGTCAGGGCCTGCTGTATGTCCCACGGTCCCGGCTTAAGCGAAAGGGTGACAGAGCCTTCTCTGTTGCTGGCCCTCATCTGTGGAACCGATTGCCACCCGACATCAGAAATGCCCCTCATATTGATATTTTTAAAGTTAGACTTAAAACCCACCTTTTTACATTGGCCTTCTAGGCATCTTAAATGTTTTCTTGCTTATTGTGTTTTCAACCTGCCGTTTCTCAGTAAATGTTGTTTTAGCCTAAACTAAATTTATTTGTAAATGTATTTCTATTACATGTGTTTTTATTACCCTGTGGCCAGTACAATTATGTACAGCACTTTGGTCAGCGCAAGCTGTTTTAAATGTGCTATAGAAATAAACTTTACTTACTTACTTACTTACTATGTGCATTTATTTATTGCATGGACGGAGAAAGCGCGACACCTGCAGGATTTCATCTGATGGTACATAATCATATTATAATCTATCTGTTCCGTGAGAGCAGAACGAACGAGCCTTTATTGACGTTTTTAAATCTGAAAACTCCAAAAAGCAACGAAATTGTCAGACATCCATTAGTGCATGTTCACAGAGGAAAACAACTGAAATACAGCGCTGGTTGTTCTCTCGAACGATACTCGACGACAACGACGGAATCCTAAGCCGTGGGCGAAGTAATGGGTGTATTAAATTGTATGAAATAATCCCGAAAAAAAGTACAAAACACTGCAGAGATGGCAAGTTCAGCAGCTAACATTTGCTGAGGTGAAGTGACGGCTAGTAACAGCAGACAAACGGCTAGCATTGACATCAGTGGCAATCCACCTGTCACTCAAGTGGCCACACCCTTAAATATGCAGAACTTTAAATATTAATCAACTAAACGGATGAGTTATAAAAAAATTCACCCCCCTCACAGTTGTCATGAAGGGCAAAATTAGCTGTATAGACCAAAGCCACGTACAAACACCAGGCTGTAAACACGTTTTTTTTCTGCTGTACAATTTGGCATTTTAACATGGGGGAGATGCAGATTTGACTCACTTTTGACACCAGCCTCAAGCGGCCAGTCAACGAATTTCAGTTTAACTCACTTCCGTGTTGGTTTCAAGAGAGAGACGGGGAGGTTGCCGCTTGGTTCAGACTAAATCAGTCAAGCCCAGAAACAGTCATTCAGTGCTTTGGTTTCCCAGCAGATTAGACCACCTAACCTTTTCTAATGCATCACCTGATCTTTTGGTTATTAGTGCATTATAAACTCAAGCTGTCTGTGCTTTTATTTATTTTTAGATACTGTAATATTTTAGTAATTAGATTTTTTTTCCACATACATGAACAAAAATAACATAAAAATATACAATCTAAGAACTAAGTAAAGAACCTGTGTGTCATTTTGGGGTGTGACCTGAGTTTTAAGTCTCATTTTCATGAAGTGACAAAAATGTGCTTTTATCATTGCGCCCCCCACGCGCCTCAGCCCGCCAGAATGGGTGTGGCTAGCGTGTATAAAAGAAGGGCTCACAGGCTGAAACTCTGGTTTTCATAGACTGAAGCGAATAAGCTCGCGGCGCGACACGCCAGGTTACGAAATACTCGTTCCCTCTTCTAGAGAAAACCGAGGTTACGTTAGGTAACCGAGTACGTTCTCTTACGAGAGGTTCTCTCGTATTGTGTAAGTTGCTTACGCTACGGGAACCCCTTGTCAATGCCGTGCGCGCCGAGCATCCACTGCATGAGTCCCAGGGGAACACAACATGCGGGAACAGGCGGCCAGCAACGCGGGCCAGCACATGTCATAAGCACTTCATAGGAATACAGAGCGGCTCTGCCGGTCTATGTATAAACATGTGGAAAATGCGGCCAGCAGCGCGGGCCAGCACAGTACATAAGCACATCATAGGGAGAAAATAGAGCGGCTCCGCCGGTCTATGTATAGAGAGTATAAACCCCTAGCGCAGCTGAGTGGAGAATAGGCGGCCAGCAACGCGGGCCAGCACCAGTGCACAAGCATATGACTGGGAAATACAGAGCGGCTCCGCCGGTCTATATATAGAGAGTCTCATCCCTAGTGCAGCTCAACCAGAAGAGCTAGTAGTACATGAAGTAGTCTGCGCATGAAAACTGGACAGAACATACACATCACTTAGACTGATAAAAGTTTAGCCTGCAAGGCGGGAACTTCCAGGTTATAAAACCTCACGAATGTAGAGGGGGAGGCCCAGCCTGCCGCCATACAAACGTCGTGGATAGAAATCCCGCTGGACCAAGCCTACGATGAAGCCATGCCTCTCGTGGAATGGGCTCTGATGCCCATAGGGCACTGCAGGTGTTTTGACGCATAAGCTGCTGCGATAGCGTCCACTATCCATCTGGATAGGCTATGTTTCGAGGCGGCGAGACCCTAGGTGCGCCCGCCAAACAAAACAAAGAGCTGCTCAGAACGCCTGAAGGCGGCGGAGCGCGTGATGTAAACTCTCAGCGCCCTGACGGGGCATAGGAGGTTATCACTGTCCTCGCTATCGGATGCTGGCAGAGCCGATAGGGAGATGATCTGCGCCCTAAAGGGAGTGCCAATCGCCTTGGGGACGTAACCGTGTCTCGGTTTGAGGATGACTTTAGAGTCATTTGGTCCGAACTCGAGACATGCGGGGCTAACAGATAGCGCGTGTAGATCCCCCACACGTTTTACTGAAGACAGGGCTATCAGAAAACGGTCTTGAGCGAGAGGTATTTCAGATCCACGGATTCTAACGGTTCAAAGGGAAACGCTTTCAGGGCCTCTAGGACCAAAGAAAGATCCCAAATAGGAACCGAGGGGGGCCGCGGGGGGTTCATCCTCCTGGCTCCTCTAAGGAAGCGGATGATGAGCTTGTTCCTTCCTATCGCACGGCTGCGCGTTGACTCTGTGAACGCTGCAATAGCCGCAACGTACACTTTGAGCGTGGAAGGGGACCTGCCCTTGTCCAACAGCTCTTGAAGGAAGGAAAGCACCCACGAAACCCCACACGTGCGTGGATCCAGGCTCTTTGTAGCGCACCATTTGGAGAACACTGACCATTTAGACGCGTAGAGTCTTCTCGTAGAAGGAGCTCTAGACTGCGTGATCGTGTTCACAACCCCATCTGGCAAAGCAACGGGTATCCGTTGATTATCCACGCATGCAGAGACCAGCGCTCTGGATGGGGATGCCACATTGATCTACCGGCTTGGGAGAGAAGGTCTTTCCTCACCGGGATCGGCCATGGGGCTACGTGCGACAGCCTCACCAGCTCTGGGAACCAGGTTTGGTTCTCCCATCGCGGGGCTACGAGGAGCACTGAGTGGCGCGTTTCCCTGATCTTCTTGATTACCTGTGGTAACAGTGAGATCGGAGGGAAAGCGTACAGCGGGCAGCTGGGCCAGGTTTGTGCCAGCGCGTCCTCGCTCTTCGAGAGTAATCTCGGGCAATGAGCGTTGTCTTTTGACACAAAAAGGTCGACTTCCGCTTTGCCGAAAAGGCGCCACAGTGACTGGACTGTCTGAGGGTGCAGAGACCATTCTCCCGGAGGAATGTTGTCTCTGGACAGTCTGTCTGGGCCGACATTCATGTGGCCCGATAGGTGCGCGGCTCTCAGCGAGCGCAACGAGCGATGAGCCCACACGAGAAGGCGTTCTGTCAGTTTGCAGAGATTCCTGGATCTGACACCGCCCTGGTGGTTCACGTAGGACACCACGGACATGTTGTCCGAACGGACTAGAACATGGTGGCCCCGTATGTGTGGGAGGAAACGTTTGAGCGCATTCTCGACTGCTATCATCTCCAAACAGTTTATATGGAGGCATTTCTCCTGGTCTGACCACAGGCCAAAGACCGGTCTGCCCTCGAAAAGAGCGCCCCAACCTAAGTTGGAGGCGTCTGTTGAGATAACTTTTCGGTGCGAGATGGCTCCCATTGTCACTCCCCACTGGTACTAGTCGGCCGCTAACCAGGGTCTCAGTGCTGAAACGCAGCTCTGAGTCACTCTGATCCGTATGCTGCCAGACGCCCAGGCTCAGTGAGGCACTCGAGCGTTCAACCAGCGTTGCAGTGGGCGCATACGCAGTAGACCCAGCTGAAGCACTGCTGCAGCTGATGCCATACAACCCAGCATCATTCGTGAATGTACGGGGTGCTAAAGACAGGCCGAACGGCAGGACGGTGTATTGATATACCTGACCGTCGAAGGCGAATCTCAAGAATGGCCTGTGACGGGGTATTATCTGAATCTGAAAATAAGCGTCTTTCAGATCGAGGGTAATAAACCAGTCTCACGGGCGAATCTGCGCGAGGATCTGTCTGGTTCTGAGCATTTTGAATGGTCTTTTCATAAGAGCTTTGTTCAAATATCTCAGACCTCCGTCCTTCTTGGGCACGAGGAAGTAACGGCTGTAAAAGCCTGACTCGCTCAGAGAAGGAGGTACCGGTTCTATGGCCCCTTTGCACAGAAGCTTCGCTATTTCTGCACGAAGTACTGTAGGTGTGCTACTTCCCCATTCACTCTCGTCTCGGTTCGTGCTTGAAAGCGCGGGGGACGGCGAGCGAACTGCAACGAATAGCCCTGCTATACTGTGCTCAGCACCCAAACTGACACACCTTGAATAGCTTCCCATGCTTCTGCATGTACAGTTAAGGGCAGAATGGCCTCCGGGTTTCGATCGCCGCACTTCGTGGGGTCGAGAACCTGAATCAGAGGCATGGGCACGGAGCGTGCGCTCTCGGTGCTAGAATACGGCGGCTCGCTGACAGCGATGGCTGGTCGTTTTTAGGGCTGTCACTTTACGTTCGAAAATCGATTGCACAATCGATCGGACCAACCAACGCAAGTTTCGAAAACCAAAATAAGGAATCGATTTTAACGGTCTTCTCTTGGAGCGCGTCCAGCTCGTCACGATGCGCCCGCAGCGAACGCGCATCACACAGCAACGGCAGGCTCTGACAAACACGCATAACAGCAAATTATACTTCTGCATAATGTTTCTCTTTTTACTACAAAACTGTGAATTCTGCCGGTATGCAGACAGTCTCGTGCATACAGATACAGTTTCGGGCTGGTCTTCAATCGCCTACGTAGGCGAAATTTGTTTGACATTTCTAACCGTAAACACAGCCATGTTGAAGACTGAGGTAATGTTTTTCATTTATGTTATGGTAGTCCATTCTGCTTATTGTTTTTCGAGAATGTTGCACTCCTGTTTGTCATTGTGCACGAAACTTCGCACCAATAAATCATCAGGAATATTTGCTGACTTGTGCGCGTCTCAAGCGCCGTCTTTACGTTCGTCCTAATGCCTGTTAGTTGTCCGTGGATTTGCCCATATTTGGCGTTTAAAATGGAAACGTCTTTAGACATGTGGAAAATCGATTTTACAATCGATTCAATGAACACTTATGTCTCAAAAATCGAACAGGATTGTTTCACAAAAGTGACAGCCCTAGTCGTTTTACACACGATGTCCTGGTTGCTTTGGACGGGGAGTGTTTTGTGGGAAAAACCGGGACGCGTGAGCAGCGCCGGGGGTAAAGTGTTTGTCAGTAAGTGTGAGCGCTCGTGAGTGGGCACAGGACTTACATTCATAACGTGACCGGTAAGAGGTAACTTTGGCCGTGTACCAGAGCGGGGAGTGAGTAGGTGTGGGCACAGGTTCGTGGGCACATTTCCTACATTTAACATTCGAGTGGCATTTGCCAGCTTTATGAGAGTGGGCTCTGTGAGAGACACGGGGGTTATCGTGCTTGTGTGTAGGGGTGAACACTGAGACGTGGGCACATTTTCTACACTTCAAACACCAACGGCGTGAGCCGGATACCCAGGCATTACACTCCTTTTGAGATTTCTCTGGGTCGTCGTGAAAACAGCGGTTGCGTGCAGGCGAGCGGGTAGTATTTCCGTCTCGTTGGCTGCCAAATACACTTCTGCAGTAGCCTTTCTTAAGGGGACTGACAAAGCGGATGTGTTGTGTTTATCAGTAAGCGTGGGAGCTCACGGGCGGACACAAGACTTACACATAGCCGGAGTATGTCAGCTTTATAGATTTTGTCCCCTGGGATAAAAGTGTAGCAGAGCGGGCAGTGTGTAGGTGTGGGCACTGTTTTGTGAGCACATTTCCTACATTCAACATTCGAGCGGCATATGCCAGCTCTAGAGTGGGCTCTGCATGAGTGAATGACACAGGGGGAATCGTGCTTGTGTGTAGGGGTGAACACTGGGAAGCGGGCACATTTTCTACACTCAAGACACCATCGGTGTGAGCCGGATAACCAGAATTGTACTCTAATGAGATTTCTCTGGGTTGCCGTAGAAACGGTGTTTGGGTGCAGGCGAGCGGATTGTACCATGGGCTCGTTGGCTGCAAAATACACATCTGCAGTCGCCTTCTTAAGGGGACTGACAGAGCGAAATGCTTTGAAGGCTCATATGTTTAGACGCTCATAAAACTCGAGCACCATCCTGAGAGCGGGAGGGTGCGAGATGCGGGTTCGCTTTCTGTATGTAAGAAGCTGGCCGCAAGCTCGGAGAAGCAAACAGCATAATATTTATCTGCCGCCAGAGCCAGGATTCGAACATGGATCTCTGGCGCGAAAGCCATGTTCGTGTTCGGTTCTTACAATTGATTGGTTGGGTCCTTACATGCGCTTCGTGAGGCACACTAGCACACACACGCAAGGTCTCTCGCTCCCTCTCTCTACACGTTCTTCCCTTCACGCAAGGCTCACCGATAGGCTGCTGCAGTTGCCGCAGGACAGCCAATGAGCACGCTTATACAGCCTGCTGTGGTCTGCTGGCTGCCGCACTGCGTTGACAATAAATACAAAATTAAGGATAATTTTTGGGCTTCAGATCTCGAGAAAAGACAATTTTCCCGTAGTGTAAGCAACTTACGCAATACGAGAGAACCTCTCGTAAGAGAACTCATTTATGCTTTTATCTTCTCTCATCTTGATTATTGTAATGCTATGTATACTGGCTTACCTAAGGATTCTATAGCAAAGTTACAATTGATACAAAATGCAGCAGCCAGAGTACTAATGAAATAAAAAAGGAGAGAGCATAATACAATGGTTTTAATGGAATTACATTGGTTACCAATTCATCAAAGGATTGACTTTAAGATTATTTTATTGGTTTGTATAACACTGCATAATCTGGCACCTTTATACATTTCAGACTGTCTGTCAAGATACGTTCCAAATCGTAGTTTATACCATCCTAGCGCTAATCTTCTGACACATTATACAATAAATCATAAAATATCTGGTGGTACTTCTTTTAGCCACTAAGCTCCAAAAATTTGGAATTGTCTACCAAATGAAGTGAAAGAGGCTACTAGCATTTATATTTTTAAAACAATATGGTGTGAAGTTGTGTGTAAGTGTTTAATGTTTTCATGTATGAAAAATGCTATACATGTTTATTACAAAATTAGTAAAAAAAAAAAAAAATGTTTTACTAAATTTAGTAAAAATTATTATTATAGGGATTTTTTTTTTTGTCATCTACTGAATTTTTCGTCAACGATACCAGGGACACCGAAACACGGGGGAACATGAAATTTGGTGGGCATGTAGCCCCACTAGACTTTTACGGAAAAAATTTCGTTTGGTCCCCGGGGGCCACTCCCCCCACGCGCTGGGCCCCCCCAAATCCAAAAAATGCAGTTTTTCCTAAATAACTACCTGAACCGTGGCACCGAGGATGAAGAAATTTTTATGGTATGTTGGTCTTAAGGGCCCACATCAACCTAGCCCATAATCACTCATTAGTGATTTGCGCCCCTTCCCATAAAAAATGAAAATGCAATATTATTCTGCTTTAATCGCCCCTATCTTCAGTTGAGATGTTCAGAACTGCACCATATTTCATGTGTATGATTAACTTGACATCCTCTGGGGGTATGCTAAGTTTCGTAGAATTTCATCCATGGGGGGGTATAAAATAAATTCATTTATGTGCACATTTAGTGACTGTACACTCATCGGCCTGTAGATGGTGCTGTTGAGCGAAGGGTTGCTGGTTTAGGATGATACTGTCACACACACACATGCAAGAAAACAAACAAACACAAGCATGCACACACACTGACATCCACACGCACAGACACAGACACACACACACAAACACACACGCGCACACACATGTACGCAGGCATACATACACGCACAGACACACACACACACACACACAGACACACACATACACAAACACAAACACACACACACATACACACACACACAGACAGACATGCACATACTACTACTTTTTTTTAGGTATCAGCCATATACCCGATTTACCAATACCCAATGTGTTATGCTTGGGCAGTATACTAATGAGGTGGGTGGGACATGTTTCATGCCATGTTAGATCACATCCTGAGAGTCTACGCTTTCAGAAAATATATAGTTTATATAGTTGAATCAGTTTTCTCTTCATGGTACAGACCAAAATTTATTATGTGTACACTTTCTTCACCTAAATCCATAAAATCCCATTCATTTCAATGGGACATTTACTTAAGTGTTCTACTAGGTACAGTGGGAATGAGTTTAATTTTGTTTTTGTTTTGATAAAAAGCTGTTTTTTGTTACCAATGTAGCATGAAAAAGACTTGCTTGAACACAATAAGTGTGTTTTTGAAACTCATTTTTATAATACATTATGTAGGGAAAACCACTGTTATGAATGTGACATTTTCACATTACGGATGTTAAGTGTCTAAACTAATGACTTTTGATATAAAACTTAAATAGTAATAGCAAATAATTACAAAACTCTAAATTATCCATGATCCACAGGAATACTCCAGACAGTCTTTTAAAATATACAACTTCTATACATAAACACGCAATACAGCCAAATTGCTCCACGTCATTTATTTTTGTGGAAAGCCATTGCAGGCCTGAGCGGCGGTCATATTTTGTACCGCCATGCGGTACATCTAGTTACAACTGTTTTTCCCATCAAGCCCTCTGAGACCCTACTCAGCAAGTCTAAAGATATAATGGTGTTGAAATGCAATAGGCCACAAAGTACAGGAAATATTCAAACAATGGAGGTAAAAAGGCTGCATGGGTGACAGGAATTATGTACCAGGTACAATGTATATCATTCCATCAGAGTGAGTTCTGTGAAAAGCTGGCAAAATTCAAATGTTATGAAGTGGCTGAAAATGTCCTCAGTTTTATTGACACACTACAGAGATAAGAAAGGGTGAGATCATTTGGGTTGTTTTCTGTGTAAATATGAGGGGTCCCTTCGCATAACATTGCATGGGACATGACTAAACAGGTCAGCATACATACGAATGTGGGTTGTGTTACATGCATTATGGCCTACAACTACAACTATAATTTATAAAATATATATTTCTGCCATTCAAAAAAATTTTGAAATCACTATCATTATGATTACATGTTTCAAACATTGCACATGTTTAGACATCCTGTATCACAACCATAAAGAATATGGAAGAAAACATAACCACTTCAAGTTTAAAAACAAGCTAAAACAAAACCATGCCTTTTATTTTCCTCTATAGACCAGTATTCTAATTAAACCAGACACATCAAGAAAGAACAGGACGAAATTGCTATAAATACAATGTGAGCAGCTTAGAGATGTTTAAGCTTTAAAGCTTAAAGTCGGCATGAAGCGGAAGTTGCGATTGCATGTTCTTCTTTATTGTGAGGAAATGGTGAAATGGTTGGATTGATGGATGGTTGTGGTTTTGCTATTGCTGTGATGTCATGTGAGTGACAGGTTGTCCTGCCCTCGTGCCAGCAAACACGTCATCAGAGAAGGGAAGTTATTTTGATTAAAGATTACAAGGGTACATTTGTCAATTTTGATTTCACAGTGACTTTAAGTGTGTAATATTTTTCCGTTAAAAAAAAATTATCCATCCCACAACTATTGTATAAGTAAAAAAAAAAAAAAAAGATACCTGTAGGTTGATTCCCCTGACAATTGTAATCACTGTAAATCGGTGGTGCTATCAAACCATCACTCTGTTTTTCACTCTGACCAGCCTGACGTAGCAACACTGGCTCAACCAATGTTGTGAGTTTTGGGCGGTTTTATGTCTTTGACCAGTGACAGACAGGGGGGAGTTTAGTTTGGATACAATCATTATTTTTTGCAGTTCTATATACTAGCAGAAATCCGTAGCCTTGCAGGACATGTGACAGTGACTGTAGGTAATCTTTAACTCTGCTCTCCTGATTCTTAGCCATACACACCCTGCAAGATGAAGTGGCCATTATCAATCCACGACATTCCTGTGTCTGCATTCAGTAATCACTAAGCTAACAGTCTTGAGTGACAGAGACAGAAGCAGTGAAACATGGAGGAGGTAGGAAAAGACCAAACCATCTGTCAGTTTCAGTGTCAAGTCAAGTGCTGTCAAAAGAAACATTCTAGCACATGTGAAATGTGTGACATGGTCCTGAAAATGACTGTGATCAACCTTCCAAGTCGACATGCCTCTGAAGAGGAGAGGAATTTCAAAGCCTGGGTTAATTTTACGGGAGATTCGTGTTGCCGCTGACTCACCTGTCAGCTCGACTGTGATGACAGGGCAGGTCAGGAAAGGGGAGGGAGGCAGTGAAGGAAAAGGAGCCAGAAACGGATAAAAATATGTGCTATAGTGCACAGTCTCTATTGCCTCAGTAATCTCTGTTGGGCAATGATCCAAAATAAAGGATTAACAAAGAGATTCATTCATCCGCTCAAAATTATTCACTTCCAGATGAGACATGGGAGACTTTTTTTTTTGCATGAAACCTTACAGAATTCCACATGGAAGTATTGCATTCAATCCAACATGTAGAAATTCAGTTTTTGCCGATGATCTTCACACTTAACCGTGTCCAATAAACAAAATGGAGGTACAAAATGACTCATAACAGGAATCATAAGTTCATCCAAGCATTAAACTGTTGCAGAAAGAGCTGACAGTGTGTCGTAATTAATAAATGATCTGTGTGATGTACGCCCTGTATGCATGAACATGTCTAGTGGAGTCTTATTGTGTTAGTGTTTGATTACTTTTCATTGTGAGTTACTGATTTACCTCAAGTGCTTAGGGTGTGTTACATGTGCACACTCAATACAAAGTGTTTCATAATCTTTGAAATATGTAAATCAATAAAAACAAACTTGAAGTGCTTATGACTTTTAAGTGATATTTCAGCCAAAAACATAATACTCTGTCATAATTTACTCCCTCTCATGTAGTTCCATGTTGTTGTTGTTTGACACCATTATGATTCCTTCAATGGGCAAAAGCAGTTGAAACATTCTTTTTTTAAAAAAAGTCATACAGGTTAGAAACAACAAGAGGGTGAGTAAATGATGACTGAATATTTATGTTTGGGTGAACTATCATTGTTCTTGAAGTGGGGGCCAAAGTTGTACCTGAGGGATATTCTCTGAATGAGATCACATACACTGTGTGCTGCCAGAGAAATAAGGAGAAAAAGGACTGACTGATTACATGATCCAACATGTGTGTGCTAGGAGTTGGGTGTGCAGTGACAATGACTTTGGCAGGCCTGAGGAAACACTACATTCCTGTCAAATCATTGTGTACACAGAGAGTTCGGCTTATGAGTTTGTCAAGATTATAGGGAAGAAACATGGGGCTGTTCTCAATGGAAGAGCTCTATGTAGAGCCGCAGGCTCCGTTACACAACGAAGGGGAAATGGTTAAGTTAAAACTCTGTGAACAAGCAATGAATGTTTGCCACTAGCACTGTAATACAGGGAATCTAGCATGTTCAGTAAATATGGTCACACAAATGAGTTGATGTGATGATCTCCCTTAGGCCTGGGACACTAGACGATTTTAAAATCTTAACCGATTTTAAAACTGTGGGAGTCCACAGACATAAGGGCAGTTTCATCCGATTTTAAGCATTATAATCCTCCGAATGCACACGCTAGAAGATTCGTCCGGACTGCGAGATCACACACCTGTCAATTGTAGTAACATTCACATTGAGACGAGATCTCATAGAGACTTGCAAGATCAAACGTGACTTAAGAAGAAAAACAAATGGAGGACAATCGACATCGTCAACAGGTTATCATGGCGTGAAAACAAAGGAGAAAAAAATTATATGGGTGATCTTCTTTGTCAATACTCTACTTTTGTGGGAAATTTGTGGCTGCCAAGTTTCAGCTATAGAAGCAGGCAACATCCGGTCAATGAAGCTTGCTCGTTCTCATTGGCTCAAGAGTCCTAAAAATCTAACATGTTTGATATTTACGATTTGGGATTGTGCGGGCTCCGGGAACAGTAAAATAATCGTAATGAAACCACACAATTGAGGATTTTTTGGACAAAAAGTTGGTTGCGAGAAGCCTCGAACCAGCCTTAATAGCCGCGTTTTCACTGTCAGGGCAAAAGCGGGCATGCTAGTGCGTGCCAGGGCCAGTCGCGTTTCCACTGTCACTTCCGGGGCTTGATCGGCCAGTGCCATGGGTTATTTAATATACAAGCTTTTAGCATTAAAGACTTCTAAAATCATTTTAGCTCAAAACTCACTTTCAGCCAATGGCGAGTGTTTGTGATAACTTCTGTTTGTGATCCGATGTGGATTCTGATCATCCTATAAAGCGGAAATGTTTATATGAAATGCAAAAAACTATGCAAGCTAACCATTACCACAGTAAACATGGTAAATACGACCGCTTGAAGAAATCAGACAAATCATATAGGCTATCACAATCGTTTATTTATTTTATCTGTCGTTACGTCTCGTCTCTTTATATCGGACTTTCTGATATCCATATTTAGCTCTGCATATGTCATAAAATAAAGTAACTCCGGTTTTTCGGGAGCTTCCTCTGTTTCTCTGACTGAAAATATAACTGTATTGGGACTGTCACTGGAGAGAGTGCTAAAGCTCCTCAGGTTGTATTTTTGGTGGAAAATTTGTAGAAATTATCATTCTTTCTAACTGTGATTACAATAAGAAATTAGGCCTACTTGTAAGCACGTGTGTCCTCTCTCTTTTGTAAAATAACGGTAAATACCACTTGATTTCTGTGTGACTAATGTGCAATCTTGACACAAATTAATCCATTATGATCAGTGTATTACTTATTTAAGTAAACAACAAAAATGCCAACAAACGGCCACTTTTATCATGTTTGGTTTGCGATCTCACTACCCTGATAGCACACATCACAAAGACACGGATTTGATGTGCAGAGTGTTTCGCTCATCTGCAATACCTCATATAATAATAATAATAATAATAATAATAATAATAAGTTAGAAAATGACTTTAAGATGTTTATGATTTAGAATGTATGTAAAACTGACATTTTAAAGACGTCTATCAGATGTTAGTAAACAGTAGATGCTTTCCAGATGAAGTGATCTTTAACAGACGTCTTGCAGACGTACATGTGCTATCTAGTTTCCAGTGATTTTCTGATAAAACTTCAATTTGTTGGTGAAATTTGTGTGACGTTGTTCCAGAGAGGCGTGTTATGGGCAGGTTTTAGGCCCCGTTTACACGTACATGGTTATTTTGAAAAATGGAGACATTTCCCTTCGTTTGTGCCCTTCGTTTAAACGCAAACGGAGAATTCGCGTCTGAAAAACGATTCTTTCTAAAAACTCCGGCCAGAGTGGAGATTTTGGAAAACTTCGTTTGCACGTTTGCATGTAAATGAGAAAAACAGAGTTTTAGGCAGCCAACGTCACAGTATGTGACTATTTTGATTGGCTAACGTCGGCTTGAGCTTCTCGTTACACTGCTCTTGACGGCATATACACAGGTTTGTGTAAACAAACACTTTTCTGAAAACTGACAGGTGTGCACAATGTTATTTTTGAAAACGGAGTGGGGTGAAATGTCCGTTTATGAAAATAGCCTGCCACGTGTAAACGTAGCCTTAGTGAAGCACTGCGGAGCTTTCCGACAGTGGAAACGCAGGGTGGTTTTGGGCTTGGTGCTACAGGTCCGTGCCTATTAGGCCAGCCCGGCCCGTTGAAAGCCCTGGCTCGCACTGGCCCGACAGTGGAAGTGCAGCTAATGTGTCCATTACATCAGTCTTGAGGTTTTCTGTGGGGTTGTAAGGGACTTTTTATAAAAGTGACTACTAAAAATCACTCACATTATAAATACATCTCTTTATGTACAAGAAAAATATAAAATGCTTAAAAAAAAAAATTTAATAATAATTTAGGGTGAAAATATGGTGGATTTGGAGGTGTCAGATAACCCCCAAAGATGGGGTAAGACAGTCTTACATGCTTCCTTTTTTTCTTCAAAGGGTTTTTCAAATGTTTCATCATAAAATCATAAAATTAAGTTAGCCTACAGGTTAGTCAGTGTTCGTATTTTCACTCGAATCTTTCACTTGCCTAACAGAAGTCGCGTTCATTAGAGATGGTAACCATACCAACAACAGCATGATGCTTGCGTTTATAATTGCGATCAGTGTGGGCGGTACACGTAGCCTACATTGACACTGACAAATTATTATGTAGGCCCATAATTGTATTATAAATTTGCATATCACAAATGTATCACAAAAATGTAATAATTATAATAATTACATTTGGCTAACTGCGCTAACTTTGGCTAACTTTACTTAATTAATTTTCACACAATGCAAAACGTACGACATTCTCAAGGAAAGAACCTAATAAATAATTGTGCTGAATTTATACTTTATTAGATAAACA
Organism: Rutilus rutilus; assembly: GCF_951802725.1. Classification (NCBI taxonomy): domain Eukaryota; kingdom Metazoa; phylum Chordata; class Actinopteri; order Cypriniformes; family Leuciscidae; genus Rutilus; species Rutilus rutilus. The sequence goes on along the minus strand of NC_140209.1, from coordinate 40,280,066 downwards.
TTTCCGGTACCTACTTTATGACAAACGTTGGGTTCTTCCAACGTTTGTCATAAAGTAGGTAGCCTACTGGAGATGTTTATCTAAAAAAGTATAAATTCAGTAGCCTAATAATAATCTAACTAACCCTGAAGAAAGATGCACAGCACGTGAGAGAAAACCTAGTTAATTGAAATTATGGGAGATAATTTTTCAGTTAATCTGTCTATAATTAGCCTACTATGCCTATTTTAAAATGGTTTATAAAATCAAAAGATAAGTTTAGATGTAGCCTACAATGAATTTTAATAAGTTGCATACATGTTGTGTAAGTAAATCGATTGTTTAAAATAGAAAAAAGAGGATATCACAGCACAAATTAACTTTTCAAGTTTGCTTTCACTTTTACATAAGTGGTCTCTATGCTATTTTATGAGAGCAGATATCACATCGGTTGTCAGTTGACACGCAACTTTCGGTGGTCCTGTACTCACCAGAATATGTTTTCTTCATGTTCATCGGGTCCCTTTTGTCCTGAGATTTTCAACTTAGTCTAGGTCCTTATCTGAGATTGCAACATCTGAAATATGTTCGATCGTTGGGTAGAATTTCTCTCTGGCACTCCGCAAAGCACATGAATTACGATCAAAATGTGTGTAGGCTATTTAATTCGTCCTTTCACTAAACAAACTTAATCGGTTAGAACTAAACTTCTATACACCTCCAGCTTTACCTGTCCACACACACGCGCGCGCACACCTGTGGATAACTCCGCCTTAGGGATAGAGATAGGACACCTGAAGGTTTGACGCGGGAATTGTTTGTTAGGCTTCTTGACAAATAACGTGCTGATGTTTTTTTAAACAGGGTTTTAGGATAACATTAGTATGTCTATAAAAGGAAAATGTAGACTATAGCCTACATTTTATAGTAGTTTAACTGATATGCATTTCTCTTAAAAGTGCACGTTTTAATAGCTTGTTTTTTCGCAGCTATTTCCACATACTTTTACGGTTAAAAAAGCGGTAACAGCAAAGTCATAAAAACAGTAAACAATATTGATAAACTATTCAGGAAACAGCAAAAAAACTAAAAGGTATCTTACAAAAATATCATAATATATTAAGGGCCAGAAAATAGGCTATTACTAAATTGTGTAGATTTTTAAGATTTAAAACAACTTTCCCCATGACATTTACAAGAAGTAACAGTTCAAACCTTGGTTTAGATCTACATTCAGTATAGTTGAGTCTGAATGTATTTAAGTGTAAAAAATATTATATTGAAATTTCAGTTCGAAGGACTAGTAGGTGTTTGAAACAACAAACAAAACAATTGCTATCAAAAACACATTTGTTTCAAACTACTAATAGTCCTTGTGAGAGGCTGTGAGACCTATTAGCACTATAGGATGCAACTGCTGTAAAATTGAGCATTTATCTTTAAAGTTTTGTAAAATGGTTTGAAACTCTATGGTTTAGGATTTCTGTTAATGGGTTTTAGTAAACAATTGAGAAAGGCTGTACTAGGCTACATCACACCAGATCTTGTTTAGATGAATATCAGATGATGTCACCAACGTCTCCTCCCATACACAAAAGAAATGTATTTGAAATATATTTTCAGAATATATTTTAGTTAAATATATGTAAATATATTTAGAAATTTAAAAAGTCAACATTTTCACAAACAAACAACACACTTTAAATTATTTTTTTTAGATAGACCACTTAAGCCATGGATGTGGGAATGGGAGAGCAGTGCTCTACTTCACCCACCCACATTTTTCCTACTGGTCAGGGATCGAACTGGCAACCCTTCGGTTACAAGCCCCAAAGCCCTAACCAGTAGGCCACGGCTGCCCCTTTACTGACTTTATTGGCCTAAAATGACAATTTTATGTAGGAAATAACACACAGAATGCAGAGTTTTTTTTTTCCCTATTTTTACTGAATTGAATACAGATATTTAATAGTGTGTGTATGCAGTGTTAGACACAGTTCTATCTATTGTTTAAGTGCACTTCACTGTTGGAGTATCATTGTTATACTTGCATCATAAATATTGTGCATATTTTCAATATTTAAATTACTTCAGGAAAGATGTCAATAAAACAACAATAAATCTAATAATTGCACTTAGTGTTAGGTACGTGCCACCTAATATGGCCTAATAGTCCTAGGAAAGCAACTATCTGTCATTTTACATTGCAGTCATTTAAATGTAAGTACAGTATTTATTATAGTGTCATAATACAGTCGTGAAATATGGTTGCCTACTGTTGTGTATTGGGGAAAAGGTAGAGGAATTATTATGATTAAAAAATACATTTTCGACCCTTCTTTAGCAAGCTAAACATTTTATGACCATATATTTTGTCATATATTTTAAATGACATGATATAAATGTAAATATATTTCACACTTAACATCATATATTGTTGTTATATTTCAGAATATATTTCAAAATGATAAATATAAGTGGACAACGTCAATGAATTTGGAATATATGCCACATATAATTTTGACACTTTAAAATATATTTACATATATTTCTTTTGTGTATGGGCTTACTGACGTCACTCACTTCTAAAACTTGTCTGCCGCCATCGTGAGTAGGCCTAGCTGCTACCCGATTCACGTCAGTTGCAAAGGAACTAGCTAGCTATGCCTTCAATATATTGTGCGGTGGGGTGCAACAACAAAAAAGGAGACCCCAATTTTTCAATGTCATATTTTATCTGAACCGAATTTTCTAGCCCACTGACTTCAGTTACTGCTTGCGCTGACATCTGTGTTTTCAGTCATTTATATCAGACGAAGGTGCAAATTCATAAAACCTTTTTAAATAGAGTATTTACCAAAACATAAGATTGAGTGTTGTTGATTTAAATTGAGTGCGTTTATGTTGTAAAATGGTTTAATGATTTATAATTTATTTAAAATGTATTTATTTAATAAGTAAACAACAAAATATAAACTGGAAAGTTTGAGTTTAGTCCATTTGCCTTTTAATTTATCTTTACTTAAACATTTAAGTTAATTCAATGAGAAGACCACATTAGGTCAACTCAATTAAGTTTGAATTTTCCAATTACTCAAAAAAACTTTCCTCAAATCATTTGAGTAGTCTCACCTTATAAGGGTTTACAGTATGGTTAGATGTTTCCAGTCACAAGTACACATTACAGCAAATTATAGACTTTTTTTTTACAAAACAAAATCTTATTTTCCAGAAAATACTTTTTGAAAAAGAGTTTTGATGATGGCATAGGCTACATGACATTTTCCATGCATGCAGGTACAATGTTAAACTCAAAAACAGGACTGTGCAACTGATCTGACAAACACTTTTAAACCCACACATTTTCTCGCACATCCTCTTGTTTCTGGTAAGACTATCATAACAGTTTTTCCCCAAATGTATTTTGTCACTTTGAGGTTTCAAACACCACTTAGATCTGAATAAAGATGATGTACATTTAGACTGACTAAAGTAAGAGTAGAGGTGACATTCTTTGAAGCAGCTGCAGTTTTCTGCTACAGGGGTCTTGAGACGAATGTGTTCCACCACATGAGGAAGTGTGCAGACTTCTGCAAGTCCCCAAGATAGACCAAGATTTCAAGTAAAATAAAAGCACAGACTGAAACACAGGGGACGTTTTCAGATCCTGTTTTCTGTTGTTTGTCAGAATGACATACATTCGCCGTTATTTTTCCTGGTCTGTGGCGGAATTGTTTTCTGAAACTGCAAAATAGCACCAGGGAATTTTTGCGCCGGAACACGCCTCCTCTTTTCCCTGAACCGCCCCCCGGGAGCGCAAGTTCATTCCCTAATTTACCGACGTGCGTCTGTGGAGGGAAAAGTCTGCTGTGCGTCGGGTGCAAAATAAGAATGATACATGCGTCGGTGTACTAAGTCAATTGCGCTGGGTGCAAGATAGGGCCCTTAGTGTGTATTACTGAAGCTATACATTGAGGTTATCAAAAATATTTACATCAGGTGATTAAGAACAACATCCACAGTGGATTACATTACACACAAGGCACAAGTTACAAATATATGTTTATTTAGAACCCACAGATTACAACTAAAGTAAAAGAGAATCAAAACAGGAACTGCCCAAACTGAATCGCTCATTTAATGCTAAAGTATTTGAACTATCATGTAAAACTGTAGATTTATACATAACTCTTATTTACAGAGAATAGAAGACTGAGAATTAAAAAATAAAGACATTTAGAAGAGAGGAACTAATTTCTCTGAATCTTGGAATGTTATATTTCAACAAATACGTCAGAAAGCCAACCTCAAATCAGACTGAACTCAAAAAAGTGATTCAGTGGGACTGAATGAGTTGCAGCAACATTCAAAACAGCATCACACTGAATATATTGTGTGTGTGAATGTGGAACTATATTTACAAAGCAACTGCAAATTATGTGGTTGTCCACTTTGTTATTTATGTGGATGTTTCATGTAAAGTCTTTCCTTCGGGGAATGGTCATGACCTCGTACACTTCATTGCCAGACCTTTTCTCTTCTTTTCTCTCTTGACCTCTGATCAGTTTCTTCATCTGGAACAAAAGAGAGGAACAATCAAACTTGCTTATTACACATTTGCTGAAAAATGGCTCTCAAAATTAAGGTTAAAGTATTGGTCATAGACAATAAGTGTGTAAAGATATGGCTGGAGATAACCGAGAATACACACACAGACAAATCTGAAATCAGCACTTTCCAGTTTGTGTGCAATGCATTTACAAAGTTTCTGATGACCTTCAGATTTACAAACAGGTGTATGACATTCACCTTGGGCACCATCCACACTCCAAGCACAAGGAGTAACAGCAAGAGCACACTGCCGGCGGTCAAAGCCGTCACTGGTATCAGTAAATCATTCATGCCATTGGACTTTGGACTTTTGGAAGAGGCCGGAATGATCACTGGTGGGTCTATAAAGAAAAATATAAATAACTTCACTCAAGGTACAAAAGCTGTCACTGTGGTGGTACCTTTGTAGGCTACCTAAAGAGTGCATATTAGTCCCTCAAAGGTACATATTGGTACCAAAAGTGTACATATTAGAACCCTTTTGAAGGGTACTGTCCCAGTACCTTTTTTTCTGAGAGTGTTCAGTACGGACAGATTCATGCATCACTTGCTTAAACCATAACGAACCATGTTTTGCATTAAAACCTTTTACACTGAAAGTCAAACTAAGTTTGTGTACTGAATTTGGCAGGTAAGAAAAGCCTTTTTGACAGGAAACATGCATTTGTTTATTTTCATTTTCTTAGATTCTCACTAGCTGCCTTTGGGACAGGGGGGAAAAAAAATAAAGGAAACAAAATACTACTGTTCAAATGCTTGGGGTTGGTAAGATTTTGATGCTTGTGAAAGAAGTCTCTTGCTCAACCAAGGCTGGATTTATTTGATGAAAATATAGTAAAAACAGTAATATTGTGAAATATGATTACAATATAAAATTACCGTTTTCTTTTTTTATGCTGATTTGCTGTTCAAGAAAAATTATCATCATCAATGTTAAAAATACTGCTGCATAATGTTTTTGTGAAAAGGATAAGTTTTGCAAGATTTCTTTTTGATGAATACAAAGTTAAAAAGTAAACATCTTTAATGTCACTTTTGATCAACATAAAGCGTACTAATCAAATCATTTTCTTTTAAAATTACTGACCCCAAACTTTTGAACGGTAATGTATTATCTTAAATGATACTTACCACTACAGGTATTGTGAATTCTAAATTGCCTGTAATTACATGCTGAAAATAAATCTCAATAAAAAAAAACAAATGTGCGCTCACCTTGAACCAAAAGAAAAACACCTGAATCATCCATTTTACATATCCCTGCGATAACCACGCAGGTGCACCAGTAAGCCCCAGTGTCTTTCAGCCCAAGGTTATAGATGTTTATAGTTAGAATCTTCTTGTCATTTTTGATTTCAACACGTCCTTTGTAGTCGTTATGGAGAGATGTTAAGTTGTCCTTTCTGAAATTGTAGAAGAAGATTTCCTGTCCGACCGAACGCCGGCTGTACAGATTCACACCAATCGCCTCTGCCGCAGGTGCAGGACACTTCATAGTGTAATTGTCACCTTTATATTTACTCACATCTAAAAATGATTCAAAGAAACAGTCTGGATCAGTTCACAGCATCCATCAAAACAGAAGTCGAGAGAACATTGAAGAATCAGGTGTTCTTGGCACTAAATGAAACACCAAGACCAACACCAGGACAGTGTAGATGAATATACCTTCTGCGGTATGTCACCTATTTTCTTATCATTATGAGTAATATTGCTTATCACATCATTATAAGTTGAGTGCTACATCTGATGTTTAAAAAATTTGAAATTTATGTTGTTCCTCATGTCATCTTAAGAACTTTCTTGCGTGGAACTTAGAAGTTGATATTTTGAAGAATGTTCCAAAACAAACATTTGGTGGTCTTTGCCTTATTTTGTCCAATATGCACTGAGACATTTTTCAAAATATCTTCTTTTATGTTCCTCAGAAAAAAGAAAGTCATACAGGGTTGGAATGACATGAGGGTGAGTGAATGATGACAGCATTTTTATTTTTTAGGTAAAAAAAAAAGAAAGAAAAAAAAGAAAAAAACTCTTGTAAACCACATTTACAATTATAAGGTTTTTAAACCGTCAAGAGGTATTTTGGATGCAGTGAAAAAAAATAATGTATGGCTGTCAAAAGAAAGTAGGTCAACTGATAACACTTTGCAACACACAAATTACTAAAATGTTTAATAATGAAAACACAAAGCACTAACCTGCACTTGCAACAAGGTTGCAGAGACAAAGAACAACCAACAAAAATAAGATGATTTGCAGAGACCTCATTGTTATTGTCATAAGTGTATCTTAATCAGTGTCCTCCATCTAAACACAGAAAACTAAAACTGAACATCAGACTGCAATGCACGTATATATATATATGTGTGCTCCAGCCCACAACCACTGAAACTACTGACATCTTAGTCAGCAAACTTCAAATGAGTCATACCAAAACATTTCCGAGAGTTCTTCTTATAAGAAAACACAATCATTCGATTAATTCACTTATCAATTGAGGTGATGAGCTAGAATTTATAAGAAAAGTCCAAAAGCAAGCAGGCCATTATGCAGCAAGACTAACTGCAACCTTTTGCATACACTGAAAATGCTATACATGGGCCATATTAAAGGGATAGTTCAGCTAAATATGAAAAAGCTGTGTGTTGTTCCAAACCTTCCTTCTGTTAAACATAAAATAAGATAATCTGAAGAATGTTGGTAACCAAACAGTTTTGGTGCTCAATGACTTCCATATGAAAAAGAAAAAAAACAGACTCTCCTCAAAATATCTTCTTTTATGATCCACAGAAGTAAGTTATACATGTTTGAAATGACAAGAGGGTGAGCAAATTAAACAACTGTTCCTTTAAGTCTTAAATTCAGAAATCATACACCTACCACAACTTAAAGGTACACCATGTAACTTTTGGCCCTCTAGAGGTAAAAAAAACAAACCTGCATGCATTTTGCTTTAGAGATATAATGGAAAGGATCTCAACGCAAGCTGACTAGCTGAAGACTTTACTGTAGCTATAACCATTAACAGACATGGACGGTACTACCACGAAAAGTAGTTTCAGCACAGCGCTACAACAACCATATGAAATGACCCTTTACAATGCTTTACAATGAACTCTGTTATAGCTACAAATGGCAATTCATCGGTTCAATAAAATACCTTACTTAAATACTTAATAATAAAAACATAATCTCCACGTTTTCATTTCAAATGAAATTTCGTAGCAATAGGAGCACAGAGGATGCAGTCTCCATGGCACTGCACTCTGTGCTCACACATCTGGACAATAAGAACACTTATGCACGCATGCTGTTTGTTGACTTCAGCTCAGCATTCAACACTGTCATCCCAACTAAGTTAATAGCCAAACTTGGAGACCTGGGCTTCAACACCTCCATGTGCAACTGGATTTTGGACTTCTTGACCAACAGACCCCAGAATGTTCGATCAGGCTCCAACTGCTCCACATCCATCACACTCAACACTGGTGTACCACAGGGCTGTGTGCTAAGCCCGTTCCTCTACTCCCTCTTCACCTCCGACTGCAAGCCTGTGTACGGATCTAATTCCATCGTCAAGTTTGCGGACGACACTACGGTGATTGGTCTCATCAGCAACAACGATGAGACTGCCTACAGGGAGGAGATCAAGCACCTGGCCACATGGTGCACCGAAAATAACCAGCTCCTCAACACCACCAAAACGAAGGAGCTCATCGTGGACTTCAGGAAAGTGTCAAGAGGCACACACGACACCATCCACATCAATGGAATGGCTGTTGAGCGTGTCTCCAGTTTCAAGTTCCTGGGGACCCACATCTCGGCGGACATGACCTGGACAACCAACACCTCCAGCCTGGTCAAGAAGGCTCACCAGCGCCTTTTCTTCCTGAGGACACTGAGGAAGAATCAGCTTTCCTCCACTATCCTGGTGAACTTCTATCGCTGTGCAATAGAAAGCATCCTGACCAACTGTGCTACAGTGTGGTATGGGAGCTGTTCTGTTGCAGAGCGCAAGGCACTGCAGCGGGTGGTGAAAACCGCCCAGCGCATCACTGGGACTCCACTACCTGCCATCGAGCACATCCAGAGGAAACGCTGTCTGCATCGAGCTCGCAGCATCCTTAAGGACTCCTCTCACCCAGCCCACAGACTGTTTTCTCTCCTGCCCTCCGGCAGGCGTTTCAGGTGCCTCCGGACCAGGACCAGCAGACTAAAGAACAGTTTTTTCCCCAGAGCTGTCTCTTTATTAAACTCTAACCCTCATTGATCCCACTCCCCTCATATACTGATTGACTCGGCTCTCCCTCCTCACACCTGCCTCCATTTTGTTATTTGCAATACTATAATGTTCATTTGCACTGCTGATTGTTATTACAGTAACAACTGTTTACATATGCATCTTGCACTACTACCTTGACTGGAATATGCTCAATTTGCACTGCCGACTGTTTATTTACAGTACCGACTGTTTATATATACATTGCAATATCGTACCTTAACTGTAATATGCAATTACTTTCCACTGCACTTTCACTCGGATAGCTTCTGTCCAAACTTTATTTGCACTACTTTAAATCCATTGTTATACTGCTCATTAGCCTAACTTATACATATATCTATTTGTTAAATTCTGTTTATAGTATTAGCCATCTGTATATTATGCTCACATTCTGTTTATAGTAACAGCCATCTGTATATATATTCAGTACATATCTATCTGTAAACATTCTGTTTATAGTAATAGCCATCTGTATATTATATTCAGTACATATCTATCTGTAAACATTCTGTTTATAGTAATAGCCATCTGTATATTATTATATTCAGTACATATCTAGCTGTAAACTCTGTTCACAGTAATAGTTATCTGTATATTATATTCATAGGACAATCTATCTGTAAATTTTTGTTTATAATAGTATTCAACTCTATATTTATTCAGTACATATCCATGTTCTGCACTTATGAACCACTGTATATCCTGCACTTGCTGCTATTGCACTTCTGGTTAGACCTAAACTGCATTTCGTTGCCTTGTACCTGTACTTGTGTAATGACAATAAAGTTGAATCTAATCTAATCTAAAAAAAAATCCCTCAATTCCCACCATCTCCGAAAAACCAAGCCTATGTTGAGCTGTCGCATTCTCTTTTTGCCAACAGACTCTCCTCTGTTCAACGTTATAAGATGGGTGATTCTGAGGATGTTCGAGATTTATCTGCTCCATTTCAACCTCACTTATGACAACTAACCAATGCCACTCACACACCATACACGCGTCAAAGTAGCCAGAGTAACTTTTCTCATTTACGGAAATGACGCATGTATGCAATTTCACATGAAATCCATCCCATCCAGTCTAAAATATAAATGCTTTTAAATAAGCTTGCCATTGAGAATCAGGGTAAGACAAAAACACATTTTGGAAGAAGGATTGATGATGATGATGACCTATGCTCCGAGACAAGAAAGTTGAGTATTTATTGAACAGAGAGTAATCCAAAGGCGTAATCCAGAAAACAGGCAAGAGGTCATAAACAACGGGTAATCAGTAATGATGTGACGTTCGGCACCGAGGCTTCGAAGCTTGTATCAGAGAATGTCTAATAAGGCGAGAAGTTTCACTCTCAGTACACTTCCGGCTTCTGAACTGGTTGCAGTTCCACTCTGATTCCATATGAGGGCGCTCACAGGACGAGTGCAGAATGAATGGAGGTCTATGGCGCTATACCCATCAAAATCCACTTTTCTCAGGATATAATTGTTTGTCTAGTAATTTGAATGTTGTATTCGAAAGGAGATGCAAAGAAATTACACATTGCTGGGTGTTCGATTTTTTAGAGTCACTTATTTGCTTTAAAAAGTCTTTTAAAGTGTCAATGACGTCATACACATCGTACGACCAGAGATACTGCTTTACGGCAATCCTTCAGTCACTTTGGTGCTTTCGCCCTCTGCACTTTCTTTTCTCTCGAGGCATCGACAACACAGCTGACACAGGTAAATACACGTGCTTGTTTTGTTTGTTTCTGGTCCCGCTTCGGATGCCACGATGCCATCAAGCGGTATCTCTGGTCGTAATCAGTCCTTCACTGACCAATCAGCGTTCATTAGCAGAATGCTAGCGTGTTATGGGCAACAACAACTCAACCTGTAAGAAATCGAAAGGACATAAGTACTCGTTCATTCAAATTTCGACCTACAACCCATGTTGAACTTGCAAAACCTACAATCAAATCTGATATTTCTCAATGGCAATTGGATGAAAGAGACAAATTTATCCGTCTAGCTCCATAGACTCCCATTCATTTTGCACTCATGACGATCGCCCCCAGTGGAACTCTGGTGGAACTACAACCAAATTTCAGTACAATAGGACTTAATAGGGAGTGGGCAGGCTCTCCGTAGACGGGCTCTGCTTGTATAAAAAAAAAAAAAACATCACACATTGAAGCAGTGTATCGGAGCTTGATTCGTTTTGCCATAACCACGTGATCTGTGACGCCCGAAGCTTCGTTTCCACTCACAGTTACGTGACTGCTTCGTATTCAGATTCAAAAATAGCGCGAACCCCTTGAGCAGGTTTCGAGTATCATGCCCTTCGGCGGTAGAAAATAAAACAAGAAATAGACTTAGCCCTCACACTGTTGAACAAGTCCTGTTCCTTAATAAAAAACTTTAATTTATTAAATTACCCATAAAATAAAATGTCAGCTCCTATTTTTTTACAGTCTATGGTCAGCTCCCCAGTTCACAAGCACTTTCACTACCCAGTTCACAAGCACTTCACCATTCCACAACAATTTTTCTTTTATTTTGATTATATATGCCTACCTGAGCCTTGCCTATGAACTCGTAGGATTAGGACTGAGGCTAAAGTTTATGTGAATAAGGCTGCATTTGTAGATCAAAGCAGATTCATAAGAAGTGAATTAGTCCAATTTATTTTATTTTTTTAAATAAATTAATTCATACAGTTGTTTGTTCATACATTGTATAAGAACTACATCAACACTAACACATTAATTATGAGGATTAATTGTAGCCTAATGCTTTGTGGTTTACAGAGCACAAAGTGATTTATAAAAAAATAAAAAAAAGAACAGTCTCCTGGGACGGAAAGGCAGCTTTTCCACCTTTTGACCACAAGATGTCGTTAGTGTGCACCGTGTTGAAAAGCTTCGAATAATGAACCATTTTACAATACAGTCAAGGGGGAAAGCCCCAGTGTTTCACAAAGCTTAATTTCACCATCACTAGTAATCAGTCCAAACAAACAAACAAAAAGGCAGGGGACACAGGCAAAAAGGGGAATCCAAGAAATAGGCAAAGATCAACCAAGAACCGAGAACACGGGATCAACAGAGAGAATGCTTGGAATTGCAGTACAAACACTAAAGAAGACTTCACAGGGAATGAGGGTGAAAACCAGGCTTATATGGGGTGAGCTAAACAAGGTAAAGACATACAGATGAATGTGATCATGGCTGATTAGTATGGGCAAAGGATTATGGGGAATGGAGTCCGTGGATGTGTGGTGATTGTCCAGGTTGGAGTGCCCTCTGATAGAAATCCTGGCCACTCTCACTGGTGATTGTTACAATTATGCAGCAGAACATTATGCAAAACTTTAATCATCAAAAAGATTCAAGTTCATGTATAGGGCCACTACAAATTCATATCAGGGTAAATTTAACAGCACATCCTTGCCATCTGGCCTGTACAATAGCACTTTGGGTTGTTTTGGATCTTTCAAGGAATCTTCATCCCAACCACAAGGCTACCCTACAAAAGACTGGCCCACAAACCTTGACAGAACTAGCTCAATCACAGCTCTGTCATGAAAACTCTTGGAGTGTTTGGTATGGTAATGGTATGACAATGTTGATATGTTTAGTCTTAGGATAATAAATCTGCTACGCTGCTGCTGCAGAGCAAGTACGGGACTTACTTCTGCCAATACTGTACATACAAGACATGCTGCTGCTGCACAATATGGCATACATGAATTACCCGTAGCAGATACAGGTGGAGCTGGGGAAGGTTTTTTTTTTTTTTTAAAGTGCTGCAACTGCTACAGCAAATGCTGAGCAAGTATTTGAAGGCTGAGCAGCGAGCTCATTGGCTACTGATAAATTAGCTGTGCCCTATAGAGAATGATGTAACTGCAAGCAGATTGAGTTAAGGACCTATCGGCCTGAGCCATCTAGTTTCATGACAGAACTTTGTATTTGTCTTAAAGGCACAGTTCACCCAAACATGAAAATTCTGTCACGAATTGCTCACCCTCATGTTATTCCAAACGCAAGCATTACAAGCTCAATCGTACTTCCTCGACACACAAGAACAAACCTTCTTGTGGAATCTCAAACATCCATGCATGAAGTTGACTGGTGAGGTTTGTTCTCACAAATCAAACAATTGATGCTCTCTATGTCCGTGCGTTGTTTATTGTGAATAAAAGCATAAATTAAATCTGTTCTTCAGATAAATCGATTGTGTCTTCAGAAGACTTAAATTTAACCACTCGATTCTAATGGATTATGTTTATAATGTCATTATTAACTTTTTTAACGGTCACAATTTTGGTTCCATGGACTTGGAGGGATTGAAATCTCTCAGGTTTCATTAAAAATATCGGTAACACTTTAGAATAATGGTCCGTCACTAATAAGTAACTAGGCAGGAAGTAATGAAGGACTTATGAGTAGTTCTACATTAACACCTCAGCTACTACTATTAACTAATATGGAAACAATATTAACTAATCAGTAAGTAATATCGAATTTAGGACTAAGATAGTTCCTTATTAGGTAATCAATAGTTACTTAATGAGATTGGCATCATTAAGAACTAATAAGTAATTATGACAACTAATTAATTACTAATCACAACATTATCGTGTCTGAGACGTTAGCAATTATCTTCTTTTACCTTCAACGTGGTCATAAAATGCATCACTACTTACTCAAAGTGTTACCTAGTCACTCTTTAAGGACTACTTGTGATCTGGACCATTATTTTAAAGTGAAAAAGATGTTTTTCACTTTAAAATGGGTGTTGTTGTTGGTGTGGGGTGTTGGTGTGGGGTATTGGGTGGGTGGATTATTATTTGTTGTTATTAATGCTGATTATGTGTCTTGAAGGGCCCTATTTATAAGCCGGTATGGCTTCTGGGGAGTCCTTTTTTACAGAATGGTATCTTCTTTAAATCTGTAAATATGAACTTGTTGTGTTCTGTGAATAAACAAATAAATAAATAAATAAAAATAAAAATAATGGTCCAGATCACTAGTAGTTCCTGCATAGTGACTAGGTAACACTTGAGTAAATAGTGATGTATTTTATGACTATTTTCATAGTAAAAGTGATGACTGATTATGTTTCAGACACAAGATAATGTTCTTTATAATTTGTCAGTTAGTTAATAGTTATTAATGAAGCTAATCTCATTAAGTAATTATTGATTACCTAATAAGGAATAATCTCCTAAATGTTATATTACTTACTGATTAGTTAAGCTTGTTTCTTTATTAGTTAATAGTAGTAGCTGAAGTGTTAATGTAGAACTACTCATTAGTCCTTCATTACTTCCTGCATAGTTACTTATTAATGACGGACCATTATTATAAAGTGTTACCAACATATCTTTATTTGTGTTTCAAAGATGAACGCAAGTTATTTGGATTTGGAACGACATGAGGGTGAGTAATGACAATTTTCATTTTGGGTGAACTATCCCTTTAATTCTTGTTTCTTGAGTGTAAAATACAATAAATAAATAAATAAATAAATAAAGGAAAATAAATGCATATTTTAGGTTAATTTTGCTCATTCAAAATATTCCCATTATGTCTTTATTAACATACTGAACACAGCAAACATTATAGGGATAAATGAAAGTATTTAATTTGTTAAACACTGCACTGTACAAATATCTACACAGTGTTTGAATATTTTGCGTAATAGATTGCGTAACACATTAATCTGTTTCAGTCACATGACTTTTTCCTCTCTAAAAAAGATGAATACATTTGCTTTGTACATAATCTTTGTACATATATTTGTAGACAAAGCAAAACATTTCATTAAAAAAAATCATTTGTTTCTTAAGATTAACTGCATCAAATGTCGAGTGTAATCGGTTCATTCACTTATTTTGAGGAATATTAATGCATGTTCTTTAGTTTTTCATACGAGTCACATAGTTAGCGCCAAAATGAGGAACTTTAATGAGGAAGTGAAATAAGCCATTAATGAATGCTCTGATGAACACAGTATTTATAGTATACTTGCTAAAACAGTCAGCTTGAAATGTTGGTCCTCACAATCTAGGAATTAAATTCAAAGAGATAAATGATGTTAATTGCAAAATCATTGCACTAATAACAAGAATCCTGCGATATTAGTGCTGAATTACTCACATGATAACTCATCTCTGTCACCATAAGCATTTCCTGAATGTCTGCAAGAACTGTTGAGAGCAACGTCTCTCTCTTCTGTGTGCCATCCAGAAACACTGTATAAAGTGAGAAGACTTTCAGCCACACTTACACAATTTACCACAATAAAGGTGAATTAACTGTGCATTAACATATTATAGTACCTATGTCATTTACAGTTTCTTCCATCGCTTTTCTGTTTTTCAGGTACATGGGCCAAACATACCCATCAAAGTATCCTGGTGGATCTGGAGGCACATAGACTCTTGAGCTATTGATTAGAAAGATATGAAGGTGACAGATGAGTTTGATGAACATTGTTTCGACTGAGACTAACAGGAGTCTTGTTCCTACCTTCTTCTCTCTTTGCATGTTTCATAAGGGATCTGCAGGAAGTACTTCTTGTTGAACAAGCTATTAAGAGGCCTGTAAGTACAACATACATGCATGAAAACACATTAAACTGTTCAATCACGAGAAATACAGCATAATCAAGCATAGCGTTAGTTCTGGCAGGTCACGTTAGTCAAGCTCGCATCAGCTGACCCTCAGCTGATCCACATCTACCTATAGGAATACGACACCTATCACCGTATACATATATAAGCTCCTTCAGTATTATCAGCAGCTATCGCGTTTCTCAGGAGCAAATTACCCTCCTCCATCCCCAGCTCCTCCTCTCGCCCAGTCAGGATTTGACATTCTTATTCCCCTTGAATCAGAATAATTATTGAATAATGTTGTACTTTAAATCTTGAATTAAATATATTTGCAAATTTTCATGTTGGTTCTGTTCTGTTTACCCCAAGGGGGATTATTGCTGCTCTCCCTGCTCTTATCCATGCTAGGCTGCATGGATGCGCAGGGAGTTCTCGCCCAGAACGGAACCATTCCGCCAATCCAAACTGTATGCTAATTGTCAATCATATTTGACGGTAGTGGTCCTGACAGAATTTTTGTGTATCTATACCCAAACTGAACTGAATTGGCCCACTGACAGGAGAAGTGAATAATATTGATTATATCGTTACTGTGCTTGACAGCTGGTATGAAGTGTTTTTGCTGATATGCTGTGTCTGGTATTGGTTAATATCTTTTGGTTTGTTCAGATGTAACTTTGCAAACCTAAGCCATCATGAACGTCATGAACTTTGTACTGTAACCTTGTACTGTCATGAATTTTAACATTTAACATAATAACTGAGGCCTGTAGAGTCTGAGTTTGTTTGCAATTTCTCTGAGCACTATATGGTCTAATATGGTCTTCATGGGGTGAATTTGCTGGGACGTCCACTCCTGGAAAGATTGGCAACTGTCTTGAATGTTTCCACTTGTGAATAATCTTCATCACTGTAGAATGATGAAATTAAATTTGTTTTGAAAGGGCCTTGTAATCCTTCCTAGATTGATGGGCAGCAGCAATCGCTTCTCTAATATTATTGCTGATGTCTCTCCTCCTTGGTATTTGTGTTAACACACACCGAAATGCTCTAGACTAGCAAACTGCCCAAAAAAATAATAAATATATACAGTAGTCAAAATCTGAAGTGGATCAAAAAAGTTCATCAAAGTTGTCCTAAGACAAGAACGGGTATTGTTCAAAATTCATGTATAACTTTGATGAAAGGTTTTGATCCACTTGATTAATACTCCTAAGGAGTGAGTGGCCAGTAACAAGAAGAAGAAGAAGAAGAAGTTCCACTTGATTCTACTGGACACATCGATTGATTGCTCGATTGCTCCTGTCAGATTGATTGCTCCTGTCTGTCTTGCTGCTGAGTGGTTTGCGTCTGTATGCTCCATGTAACTTTCTGTTTTGAATCTTTATTTACTATCATTCCTTGTTGTTTATATTGCTAAATATAACTTACTCATCACCACACATTAACCTGACACCGCTATCGCTAACACAACACGCTAGTAATCCAATTGAACCTGTTAACATGCTAGTAAAACTTCTTCAAACTTTCTGGTCCAAACTTTCTCAAGCAAACTTAAAGTTTGTCTCAACAAACTTTTTAATCTAGTACTTAAAGTAAATTAGATAAGTACTAAAGTACTTAACTTTTTTCTCTCGCGCGCTCACACCATCCGTGCCTGCAGTCTTTACTCATTTGTTTTTTTCTCGCGCGCCTTTTACGAGTCCATCAAACAACTGTGGTGAGTAGGATCAGTCAACAAACACGGTGAGTCATGCCATCTTCTCCTCTTATTGTCACTTGCCCTTCGTGTCACATGTATAGCATAGCCTTCTGTCAGCACTAAAGGATTTACATGTGATAAATGCAGGGAGATAGTCAGGCTGACGGAGAATATTTCAGAACTAGAGACACACATCCAAACTTTAATTGAGAATAGTAAGAGTGCAAGGGCTATAGATACTGCTTTGGATGCACATTGTACTCTGTACATTGTTCGGTTCCGGCTGTAGAACCCATGCAGCAGGGCAACTGGGTGACCGTGAGACGCTGTAGTCACGGGACAAAACACCGCTCTTCCGCTCCGATTACCATAACAAATAGATTCTCCCCACTCAGTGAAACACCCACTGTGAATCCTGTTGAATGTGCCCAAGTTATTGTTGATTCTATTACACGGAACGTGAAAAAATAGATACCAGCCACCATAGTCACATGTTTGCCGGGAGCCAGAGCGCCTGACATCAAAGCAAATTTAAAAGTGATGGCTAATGTTAATCATAAATTCTCTAAGATTATTATTCACGTTGGCACTAATGATGTTCGACTTCGCCAGTCGGAGATCACTAAAATTAACATTAAAGAGGTGTGTGAACTCGCAAGTACGATGTCAGGCACTGTAATTTGCTCTCGCCCCCTTCCTGTTCACTGGAGTGATGAGATACTTAGTAGACTATCCTCACTCAATGGCTGGCTGTCTAAGTGGTGACCACAAAATATCATAATCATAATAATGGGAGATGAGACTCTGGTTGGTTTATTTCACGTTACGCCCAAAACACACCCATTACTCATTAAGAGAATATGGATAACCCTTTTAGACCATGCCATGGTGCCCCGACCATTTTTCCTGTCGTTAAACTAGCAAAAGTGGATGCACTTGCACCCTGCGCTTTAGACCATGCGCTTAGATTGTTAAAATAGGGCCCTTAAACTTTCTATTAATAGGAATAAATCTCTTAATAAGAAAGTGAATTTCTTCCACTGAGATTGACCAATTCTGTCCAATCTTGCTTTCCAGACTGTACAAAAACTTAATTCAGTATGACTTTTCATTAAAAAGTCAAACAATTTCAGTGAGTCTTTATCTCACATAAAAGGTAGTCTGTTGAACTAAAATCTAAATAAAACAATCAAAATAAAACATTACTTATGATTAAAAATGAGGAATCCCTCCACTATAAGAACAAACACATTGGGTGACTCTGATGCTGTGGATTTCAATGCACAACCACGAGATGTCATGAAGCACTCAGGATCCTCCTGCCACAAGCCAATGTCTCCCATCATCCTGTCCATATGCAGGGCATCCAAACCTGCAGAGGAGTTTTGTTAAAATATATAATTATATTATATAAATACTGAAACACTGGCCAATATAGTGTTGGAGGTTTCACACCTATACACTGTTCAAAATGATTATGCAAGTGACATATCAGGAGGATTTTAGTACAATAAACATTCAGATTTTAGTTTTTCAAGAAAGTTTGCTTGTTTGTTTTATTTCTCATATCTTTTTAGATAACTGGTATCAATCTCAAGACAGGTTTGTTAAATATTTAACTGTCAAAAGATTTGTGAGTGATTTAAAACACAGAAGAGCTCGCTCAGATAAAGACTTGAGGAAAGTTTCTGTCAAACAAATTAACTGTATTAAAAGGGCAGCTATAAAAAAAGCCAGCGTTGAGCAGCAAAAATGTGTTTGAAGCCACTGGTGTCTCTGGAGTCTCAAGAACCTTTTCATGCAGGCTGGCATTTGTGTATAAAGTTGCATTTAAGCCACCCCCAACCAAAGCTCACAAAGAGAAACGTAAAGTGGGTTTAGAAACACATGAAAACTCATTTTTAAATGGATTGATTTGAATGTTTATTGTACTGAAATCCTACTGATATGTCACTTGCATTATAATTTGGAACAACAAATCTTTACTGATTTTACACTCCATCAGTAAGAGCAGAGTGTGAAGATTGAATTAGCAGAGCAATAGCACAGTTGTACATAAAATATTGCAATCCACACAACATAAAGTGGAGACACAGAGTTCAAAAGAGGACAAATTGTTGGAGCACAACTTGCTGGCTCATCTGTGACCAGGACAGCAAGTCTTTGTGGTGTATAGAGAGCTATTACAGGAGTAACTGTCAACGCAAGAGGATTGGAAGCTGTCTGAAAGGGATGTCCAGGTACTAACCCAGATTGTATCCAAATAAAAAACATGAATCCACAGCAGCCCAACTCACTGCAGAATTAGATGTGCATCGTTTCCACCAAAACTGTTTGTGGGGAGCTCCACAGAGTCAATATTCATGGTCGGGCAGCTATAACCAAAACTTTGGTCACTCGTTCCGAGGCCAAATGTTGGTTTCAGAGATTTCCAGAGTGAAGCATGGGGTGATGGTTTGCTTAATGGGCCAAAAACTACAGAACCATTCTGGAGGACCATGTAAACCTAACGGTTCAAACATTTGTACCCTGAAGTTATTGTGGTATAAAACCAGGTTTCAGTTTCATTGTCCAACCCCTGTCTGTGTGTGAGTGTGTGTGTATACACATACCCAGGCAAATTTTTTGGAAACATTTTGGGTTTTTTATGCTTTTGAAAGTAGTCTTTTAATCTCACAAAGGCTGCATGTATTCTTATATATATACACACACACACACACACACACACACACATATATATGTGTGTGTGTGTATAAATAAATAAATAAATATATAAATATATATGTGTGTGTGTGTGTGTGTGTGTGTGTGTGTGTGTGTGTGTGTGTGTGTGTGTGTGTGTGCTGTGGTCAAAAGCAAATCTGATAAGTAAATAACAGAACTGTTCTTACTGTCATATTGCTTAAAGCCATTGATATCAGTAGGGACCAGTGAGTCATCCTGAGAAATAGACACATTAATTAGGATTTGTCAGATACATGCTTATACCTACTTAGATAAAAAATAAAAATGAATTAAGATATAAGGTGTGGTACCTTGAAAAAGTTGTCTTGAGAAATAACACAGCTATTACACAGAAGCTCCTGAAGGCTTTTACTCAGAGTGGTCTTTCCTCCATTTGTCATCCTGTCACATCATTTCATAATTCATAATTATGGGACTGGAAAAGGGAAAATATAAAAACCTTGTAGCGTTTGGTTTACTCACCCACCAATTCCTATGATTACTTTTTTCATTTTAAATCAATGCCGATTGTAAACGTATGTTTGACTTTGCAACTTTTGTTAAGAAGCCAGCTGCATGCATTTACGAAGACTGGTACAGTTCATCACAACTAATGGGTTGCTATCAGAAATATCCTACTTTCCACTTATGAAGTGGTGATTACGAGCTCATCGCATTCAAATTTTGACTTGAGAGTGCGTTCATGTCCAAAATTTTAACTAGGAAACTAGTAAATACGATAATTCCGATAGCAACATTGAAGCATAAGCAAGAAACTCGTTTATCTTGCAGCTCTTCTTCTGTTCCCTTGAAGTGCCAAAATTGCTCAGTAGCGTCACCTGAAGCACTGGGTCGTCACTGCTGGTTTCACAACCAGTCTCAGTACTATTTAAAGGGATAGTTCATCCAAAAATGACAATCGTATCATTTACTCACCCTCATGTTGCTCAATACCAGTATGACTTTTTCTTCTTTGGAACATGAAGGAAAATAGCAAAGAAAAAAAAAAAGCGCATGATGACAAACATTTTTAATGAACTATCCTTGTTTTAATTTGATATATCTAATTAGCATATAGCAAATAAACCATATAATGTGGTTATTGTAAAATTCATCTGTTGTTCTGTAAAATTCCCACCACTAAAATTCACACTCTGTCTGTAACACAGACAAGCAAAGAGATACAAACAGTGAAACTTCTCAATATCAATAGTGAAACGCCAATCAAATTTGAACTATCATTGAACAAAGCTGTAACTAACTATAGCATGAAAGAAGAAAAACAAGGACATGAAAGGCAATATATTGCTTCTTTTACCGTTTTCAAAATAATTTTATTTCTTTATCATATTTGTACAAGGCAACAGTGCATACTTGCTTTACTTACAGTCTATATACATGGAAAAAACATGAGGTCATGTAAACTTGACAAAATGTTTAGTTTCTTTACTTGGAAAAAATCTGATCCTGCAAGCGGTGGACCTGAAAAATAGGGTTTAAAAAAATATGGTCACAAATCATACCCAATCAAACAACAGAATCCCATTTCATTTGTAATCAGGCCTCTTACCGAAGTTTCTGACACAGCTCCTAGATTGTTGGCTTCAGTGGTTGGGATGACAAAAGAACTCAAGCGAATATCAGTAGCACTGTACTATAGAGACCAAACACAAGAATAAGTAAACCGTCGATTTACAGTACAGTACAGTACAAATCAAGAAAATGAGTCAGCATGTATTGTAAACTGTGAGTGACATGGTGGCTTACAGGCAGTTCTCTGGGTGATGAGGAGAATGGCGGGTCACTGGCATACATGCGGGTGAAGGGTTTGTCTTTGGTAGTGGGGTGATTCGTGCAGCAGAGGCGCAGAGTGGCAGCAGGGAGGTGGATGTGCCAGATGCTGCTGTGTTTCTTTACCAGCTCATCCAGCATCCTAAAACACACAATAAGTAATGCTTGACATGTAGAAACAATACATTTTTACAGTACAGCTTTTTTCCACCATTATAAAAAAATGATTGATCATGAAACAGTTAAATGCCATTTCTGTGAAAAAGCTAATATTAGTGTTAAATCAAGTCACATCACATATTGGATACATTGAAAATAATTCAAAAGCGATATTGGCAGTTAAATGTCTGAAGATGTCGTACTCATTAAGAAGTGATTCGGTGACCAAGTCCATGTAACCAGTTTGACGGTGGTGTATCACCAAAGCATTTGCATTCAATCTCAGCCGTTTCTTCAACTCACGGTTAATCTGACAGAAAGAAGGAAAACGATGACCATTAATCAATTATATGAAACTGAACTGTTTTTTCCAAAACAAATGACTGAAAAAGGAATTTGTAGATTCACACTACAAATCAAACATTGGGGTTACGATTTTTCTTTTTAATGTTTCTAACAGAAGTCTCTTAAGGTCAACAAAGCTGCATGTTTTTAAATAAAAAATACAGTTAAAAAAGTAATACTGTGAAATATTATTCATTTATTTTAAATAGATTTTTCAGTCACACTTTAGTTTAAGGTCCAATTCTCAATTTCTCACTATTAACTAAATATTAACTACGACTTTTGCCTCAAACTCCTAATTACTGCTTATTAATAGTTAGTAAGGTAGTTGTTAAGTTTAGATATTGGGTAGGATTAAGGGATGTAGAATATGGTTGTAACGAGGTTAGTTGTTCAGGGAAGAAGGAGGTGGGAACCGGCGAACATCTCATAACTTAAATCAATAAATAACCACAAAATGAAAGTAAAAGACACATAAAACAAAACATAACATAAAATAGTACAGGCTGGGTCCTCTCTCGTCCTTCACTGTCATCACTCCCAAAACTCCTCCATGAGAAACAACAAGAGACCTGTGCGGAGCGCATCAGTCACACCACCGGCCTCAATTGTCATGCAGAATAAGGCATTAATATGTGCTTTATAAGTACTAATAAACAGCCAATATCCTAGTAATATGCAACTAGTTAATAGTGAGAATTGGACCCTAAAAAAAGTGTTTAACGATTTTTCTTGTAACAATGTAAAAGTCTTTACTGTCACTTTTGATCAATTTAATGTGCTCTTGCTAAATAAAAAAGCATTGATCTCTTGTCTTTTTTAAATCTTACTGAGCCCAAACTTTTGAAAGAAAGGTAGTCTATGTATCTCTTACTTCCAAGAGGATCCGCCTAGGAAGCCGGGAGAGAATTCCGAGAGGGTATCCCTGCTGACTGAAGACTTCGGCAAGACACTGGGCCACATCCTGGCTGAGTTTCTGAGTCAAAGGAAAAGCTTCCACCCATTTGGAATGGTAGTCAGTCAGGGTCATGATGTGCGTGTGCTTGTCTACTGTTGGAGAGAACGGGCCTCTAACATCCAGCCCAAGCCATTCCCACCTCTCTTTAACCTGAGAGAAAGGTAAAAAAAGGTTATTATTCTGCTCTATTATCTATAAAGGCCCAAACACACAAAAAAGTAACTATACTATATTAGCATCCACACCAAGGGGTGATATGCTGCAGTTATGTTCTCTGCTGCTTTAAATGGATTTTGATATCAATGTTTTTCATTTTTCCAAAAATAATTTCCAATGATATCATTCCTCAGTGTTGTTATCGTTATAGTTATGGTTGTTCTCATAAAATCAGAACAATTGAAGAGTTCAGATGCAAAAGCCTCTAAGTGCCATCTGAAATTTTCTTCTAGAATGATCATTTTTATCAAGCTTGTATATTTAAGTTCAGTAATTTCACTTAAATGACAATTAATAGGTCATTTTCATTGCCATTAAAGTGAAATTACTGAATTTAAATATACAAGCTTGATAAAAATGATCATTCTAGAAGAAAATTTCAGATGGCACTTAGAGGCTTTTGCATCTGAACTCTTCAATTATTAAAACACTCAAATTATGAAAATAGGGTCATGTCGGAAGTTATGCTGCAGTGAGTGCTATTTTCTCCCCCAAAAAATGCATTCTTAATCTAAAACGGTAGTTGTTATTCTCGCTATGTACAGCACAGCATCATGCAAGACAGGATCTGATAGGTTAACCTCTTTTTCTTACATCATCTTTTGTAAAAATGCAATTCTCCAGAAACGTACCCAAAAATATATCTTTCTGATGAAACCTTAGCCACTAGCACACACCCATTTATAATAAAAAACCCCCAGCTGCATAGCAGTTCTGACGTAAACAGCCTTACCTCAATTATATGGGGTTTTGTTTGTCCTAGAACACCATAAGCCACATGAGGCATCTGATTAAGAGATAACAGAAAATGTATAATTAAGATTTTCTTCATATGTATTCAACAGTACCACATGATTACTTACAATATTTAATTCATTGTCTCCAGTCCAGCGAATTTTCTGAAGAAGAAACAACAGACAAATGTTAATGGGTTGAACTAAATTTTTGTAATTATATTACAATGTCTTTACACACATTTTATATGAAGAACAAATGTAAAAATGTCCATTACATTGGGCAAACAGTATCCACTGTGAAAGAAACTCGGTATAGTCATGCTTCTGTCCAGACCTTCATCACCCAGAATGGTCCATGGCGGGCTGAACAAACAAATGAAAAGAATAACAATTAAAAAAGAATAACATCAACACGTTGTGTGCATCTGATAAGAAGCTGCAGACCTTTTTTCTGTTTCAGTCAGCTGCTGTGTGGTAATGCTCTGTGGGTAAGCTCTCTGGCTGGAATGATTTTCTGTTTTGTTCAGGTGTAAACTCTTCTCTGTAGTTCTGTGCTGAGGGTTTTCTGAGTAAGACGTCTGTGAGGTTTCTGCTTTCATATCAGAAGCTGCTTGAAGATTGGAGTTTGAGTCACCTACACTTCCCTAAAAATGCAAATGACAGGGAAGAGGATTTGGTCACCAATCACCATTAATGAACAAAGCAGTTAAAAGGCATTTGTACTACTGATGGATATGTTTGAAACACTGCTTTGTTTTTGCTTTGAGCCAGTGATTTGGAGTCACATGATTTCAGTAAAGGCTTCATTAGGTCATAACTGTTTCAAATGGCTTCAATCTCAGTGAACCAATGTCTACATGGCTTTATAATGTAAGCGTTTTAATGGCACATTTGTATAATAAAAAAGGTCTAGTAGTCTTATGTAGGAATGATTAGTCAAGCCCTCCACAAAACAAGTCCTACAAATATATTTTAAACAAACATTTCATATATAACAGTATTTGAGGATATTTAGATTGCACTTTAGTGTTTCACTTTCAAGAAAACTGTAAAACTGTTCAATTGTAAAATATGTCTTTCTGCGTGTTCTTTTTTGTTGTTGCTGTTGAAATTACACGGTTTTGACCAGCAGGTGGCGCCCGTGTGTGAAGTTTTGTGCGGTCCAAAATAGTGAAACATTTTGCTAAATTTAATTCTGAGTTTCAAAAAGCTCAATTTCTCGCATCACAAATCTATACGCAGGTGAGTTAAGGTAGCTCTAAGCCGCCTCAAAATGTGGTGTACAGATGCAATGCTGAATAAAAGCTGACGCTGCTTTGGTTTAGTATAAATGATGCAGCATCAGTGCAACCTTAAACTTTGTCATATATTTTATCACCTATGGTGTCGTATTTTTGATGTATAATTTCACATTAAAGTATTAATTTCATAAAATTCTTTCTAAAATTGTATTTTCTCTGTAAATTCATTCGGGTGTAAATACACCCTTTCCTGTGTAATTCAAAGAAATATTTCATAATGCAAAATGCAAATAAAGAACGCTGTGTAACTCACCAAAGCTCTTCTGCTTCTAGGGTTGATTTTAACCTGTAGGGTAGAATCCGGAAAGTAAATACAATTCAAATGTAACATAAAAGGATTACATTTAAATGGGTAGTTGACGTGAAATTACAAGCCAGTTTCCTGTGCTGGCGTAACACTATAATTACACAAAAACTATTCACACCTGCTTGACTTTAAACTTTATTATCCTAACATTTTATAATTATTCAAAACACATTGTTAAAGAATTACCTTTATTATTTGAGTTACAATACATGAAATATTTATACAAATTAATTTACGAAATAAACTGGTGGAAAACCCTAAAAATGAGTGACCAGTGACATGAAAGACGCTGTGCAACCTTAAAAACACATACATGTCCCTGCCCATACACAAAAGAAATATATTTGAAATATATTTTCAGAATATATTTTGGAATATATGCAAATATTTGAAATTTGCCCAATAAATATATTTTAGTTAAATATATGTAAATATATTTATATGTCAATATATTTACTAACAACATATATGTTCATATATGTTTTAACTTTTGCAAATTGTTTCATTTGAAATATATTTTGAAATTTAAAAAGTTAAAATTTTAACAAACAAACAACACATTTTCAGTTTATTTTTTAGATAGACCACTTCAGCCGTGGATGTGGGAATGGGAGAGCAGTGCTCTACCACTTCCCCCGCCCACATTTTTCCTACTGATTGGGGATCAAACCGGCAACCCTTTGGTTACAAGCCCGAAGCCCTAACCAGTAGGCCACGGCTGCCCCTTTACTGACTTTATTGGCCTAAAATGACAATTTTATGTAGGAAACAACACACAGAATGCTGCGTTTTTTTCCCCCTATTTTTACAGAATTGAATACAGTTATTTAATAGTGTGTGTATGCAGTGTTAGACACTGAGTTCTATCTATTGTTTAAGTGCACTTCACTGTTGGAGTGTCACTGTTATACTTGCATCATAAATATTGTGCATATTTTCAATATTTAAATGACTTCAGGAAAGATGTCAATAAAACACAACAATAAATCTAATAATTGCACTTACTGTTAGGTACGGGCCACCTAATATGGCCTAATAGTCCTAGGAAAGCAACTATCTGTCATTTTACATTGCAGTCATTTAAATGTAAGTACAGTATTTATTATAGCTGTGTGTCATAATACAGTAGTGAAATATGGTAGCCTACTGTACTGTTGTGTATTGGGGAAAAGGTAGAGGAATTACTATGATCAAAATACATTTTCGACCCTTCTTTAGCAAGCTAAACATTTTATGACCATATATTTTGTCATATATTTTAAATTACATGATATAAATGTAAATATATTTCACACTTAACATCATATATTTTTGTTATATTTCAGAATATATTTCAAAATGATAAATATAAGTGGACAACGTCAATGTATTTGGAATATATGCCACATATATTTTTGACACTTTAAAATATATTTCAATATTTATTTTTTTCTGTATGGGTGTTATGCTTAAAAATAGTTTCACGCACTTTTCTTTCTGGATAACGGTTTGGGAATGAAAAGATGGTCGGCACAGCCCATGGACGAAGTCTTATTCTCTCTCCATCTTCAATAAGACACTTCTTTTCAAAGTGGATAGAGCAAATTTTACTATTTGGACCAGGTTTCCAGTCTTTCCATCTTAATTTTTGAAGCCACTTTTTTAGCAAGTTGGGGTCCTTCAGCGGGAATCTGAAATAAAAACAAATACGGGAGCATTAACATAATTCCATACCGAAAATTACCAATAATGTTTAAACAATTTAAAGTGAAAGCTTTGCGCTTACTTGTGGAATGAGACGGTCTTGTTCCTCACATCAGTGTTTCTACAGTTATATGCACAACATTTGCCCATCGTGTTTGAGGGATCAACATTCAATCTATCGATTGAATATTTTACTAATGGCTATGGTTAAAGAGATTGTTTTTATCGTATCGTTAATGCTGTGTTGTATAATATATTTCAAAAAGACGTTTTTATTAACGAAAAAACAGACTGTGACATGCCTATTTACCAAAAACCAAAACAGACTTCTAACAGCCAATCATTCACAGCTCCGTCTACATCTGTGGTGTCTAGCTACGAGAATCGGAAACACAGATATCGCCCCCCACCGGCCAAAGTGAGACTTGAGCTCAGAATAACTGCCGTTTGAGTAGTTTGGCTGCAAGTTTTCTATTAGTATTCTTCAATTTCTTTTGTTAGCTGTTCTTTTTTAACTCAGGAAACCTTATATATTTGGAACATAGATTTATGTTTAACATTTTAAAGGATATCTAGCACCCACAGTTATGCCAGTGCATTTAGGCAGAACCTATGGTTGTTTTGTACAGAAAAGAGCCTGAAGAATCCTGAAGAGTTCTGCAGTACTATATACTTACAGACCTATAGTAATTTATTGTAATATGCATATATGTGTTTTTGTTAACTGCTTTGATCATTTTGATATCAGCCAGCCTCCTGAAATGATGTCTGTCCATTTCCTCTATCATCCTATGAGATTCAGCACAATGAGAAGGGTCCTCAGGCAAGTGCTGTGAACTAGTGCTGTAGCGGTGCGTCGATGACGTCAAAATTACGTCGACGTCATATTTTTTGCGTCAACGCTTCTTTATTTATTGTTTATTTATTTTTTTGCACCATTCCCGGAGGTACAGCTCGCCACACACACACCGCCCGCCGTGTTATACTGCCATGTTTTCTCCCTTTCTTTCTCCGTCTCCTTTCTCTGCAGAATGCCATAAATCCGCTCAACCAATCACAGCGCACCATTCCACGCATTGTAAATGTAAACAGTAACGGTGGCGCTTTGACACCTATGTTTGACACCCGGCATCCTAGTTTTCCTTATCTACTTTGCACTTTTTGATCAACAAACAAAAAAATTATACATTTGACGGCATTGATGAACCTGTGGTGGATTCTGCCGTAGGGAAGAAACGTAAGCCATCGAAATCTAATTATTTACGTGAGGAGATTAAGAAGATGAGGCACGCGGGAGGAAGAGAAATGCCGACTGTTGCTTGTTCTCACACGACAGCGTCAAACTTCTGTCGAATGCTGACACGTTAACCCCAGGGGATCTTTAAAAAAACTTTCAATTCTTGTACTCAAAGTCAACGAAAACCGAGCAGGACCTAAGCCATTTTACAGCTGATCGCCGTCAAAAAAGAAGGTCGCCGTCGTTCAGAAGGTATTTCTTAGCGATGGCTGATTGAATGTAGCCTATGTTTAGTCCAGATTAGTATTGACCAAGTTCAGAGGCTGTCATATGTGGATCAACTTACTTTGTTGTGTATTTTCAACAGTTTCAATGTGAAAAATAACTTTTATATTGATTCAATGGATTAATTGCATAAAAAAAAGGATTTATCACATTTATACTATATTATTCAGAAGTAAACATTGTAGCTGACAGTGTGTTTATGTCAGAATGTTTATTTTTAAACCACAACCTTCTAAGTGCTATCTTTTGCATTTCTCATCCAAACAACGTCAACTTGGGAGTAGTATGAAGCTGCAGACTCGGAGCCTGCTGCATCTACAGTCCCGCACCCAGAGTCCCGCATTCTCAGACCCCTCGTTTTTTCGAGACAGCGCCTCCTATCAAATTAGATCGGATAAACATGTGAAGAACGTGAGTATCGTCAATTTTATTTAGGGAATCATACCTCATTCGGTTTCTTTTTTAATCAAACTACTTTATAGCTCATCGATACACCAACATATGAATAGTCCATTTAATATTTGTAAAGATAGTTTGTAACAAAATTTGAGCCGTTAATGTATGTTTTTTCGCCTCTTTTACTTAAATTAGTTCTTATAAAACGTAAGTATTAAAATTAATCAATAATAATTTTAACTGATATGAAGTTGTTGCCAGCCATTTCCACCGTGGCCCGACTTATTATCACCCTAGATATGCTTGTAATTTGCATTTGCAAAAAAATATTATTTATTATTACACAATATTTTTGACAATGGCATTCATCTTTTATTTTAGTGAAGTCGAGGAATTTGACAGAGTGATTGCAAAAAGAATTAAAAAAGAAGGAACATTCGCCTACCAGAAATAATTTTACCTTATGCATTAGCCTACATTTTACATTTATTCATTTAGCAGACGCTTTTATCCAAAGCGACTTATAAATGAGGAGTTTTTTTAATGCAATTGAAGAAGAAAAGTAAAGTCACTAACACAATTCTTTCCTTTTTTCTTTGCTTTGTCCTGTTTACAGCAAGATGATGTTTAGGTGATCGTTAAATAAAGTATAGAATTGTTTATTATTGGTGTTTTGTCTATTCTTATTTGAGTTTTGCTTCGCATTCAAAATATCAGAAAATAGGTTTTGTAATGTTAGCATGGTATAATGTTAATTACACCATTATAGGTTGAACTGAAAGAAAAATTGGAATTTGAAAAAAAAAAACGTAGCAATATAATAGGCTATCACATAATATTTTTCAGAAGATAGTTCAATCTGCAATTGCGACTTTATTTCTCAGAATTACGACTTCATATCTCGCAATTGTGACTTTATTTCTCGCAATTCTGAGAAAAAAGTCAAAAACTCTGACTTGATATATCGCAATTGTGAGGAAAAAAAAGTCAGAAGTGTGAGATAAAAAGTCGCAATTATTATTATTTATTTATTATTCAGTGGCGGAAACAAGCTTCCATAGTAGGCTAATTGTATCCCTTCCATCAGTAATTTTCTTTCAATTACACCCACGCTCAAAAACTACTGGGTAATTTGTTAGTCAGAGAACACAATACGTTTTTTTGGCACATGCATTAAGCAGGGAACGCAAATATTTATTTGGATAACTTTAAAAACGAGACTGTCATATTGCATCCTATTGTTTTCAATGGCATTTGGATAAGGGTGTTATACGATCTTCTGAACAGCAGGAGGCGCTGTCTCGAAAAACGAGGGGTCTGAGAATGCGGGACTCTGGGTGCGGGACTGTAGATGCAGGCTCCGAGTCTGCAGCTTCATAATATTGCAACTTGGCACTGCACTTACTCGTGCCCAGACAGCTGTCGAGTTTGAAATCCATCGGAGTAACGGTTCGACAGAGATATGCGAATAACAGACAGGATAAATAATTCCAATTAGTCGTTAGATTAGTCGACTAATCGATAAAATAATCGCCCGACTAATCGTTTAATTAATAATCGTTTACCCCAGCCCTACTGTGAACACCGATTCAATAGGCTATATGTCGAACGTCGCATTACGAAACCGGAAAACAGAACGCATCGCTTCCGGTTCAGGTCTTTTGTATGTGCTTCTTGCATTTTTTTACTGTTTTACTCAAGATAACTTAAAAGGAGCGAGCAAAGATGATCATAACCAATGTCCCTCGCATGTGAAGATCGATATTTAAAAGTAAAAAAAAAAAAAAATCTTCACACTAACGTTTAGATATTTAAATAGAATAAAACGCCAATAACAAAGTGAGATAGGTAGGTTAGCTGATTACCTTAAAATTCCATAGATATCGGCGTCAGTTCATACGGCTGTTAACACTTTCTATGACAAGCGGATGCGATGAGACCAGGTTTCCGGTTTCGTCATGCGACGTTCGACATATACCCTATTGTGCTGAATCTCACAGGATGATAGAGGAATTAGGTAGGCTAGGCCAGGTAGGTTATCTCTCAGCAGGGATTGTGTTTGCTGTATCACTGATTGCATCTTAGTTTTGTCAATATATGTCTATGACACAGCACTACAACTATATGATCACTTCCAGATGAAGGGTATTGAACAGCAGCATTAACCAACAGCTACAAAGTGTGGTCATATGAGCAAATCATGTAGGCCTATTGCATGAGAAATGCTTTCTCTTCCCCAGGCAATGATGTTTGGTATGGTTAAAAAGCTTTATATATTCAATATTAATTGCAATATTTTTTTTTATACTTTAAACATAATTAAAGCCATTCTTTTTTTATGTTTTCTGCATCAACTACTTGCCAATAATAGAATGGCTCATGCATATTTAATATTACATTCATTAATGCTTGCTTTTGGAAGTAATATATTAATTCAAATTAAATCACTACATGATAATGATAATTACATTTTTAAAGACCCTTTTGCATTATTCTAAAGGCAAATATTGCCTTTTCTCTAAAGGCCTCAATTTTCATTCAACAGCCAAATATAAAGTTCTGTCATGAAACTCTAGATGGCGCAGACTGATAGGTCCTTAACTCAATCTGCTTGCAATTATATAATTCTCTATAGGGCAGAGCTGTTTGGTCCCTGCTGTATCAGTAGCCAATGAGCTCGCTGCTCTTCAAATACTCGGTCAGCATTTGCTTTAGCAGTTGCAAAGCTTTCAGAAACCCTCCACCTTCCCCAGATCCACCTGTATAGATCCATGTACGCTATATTGTGCAGCAGCAGCATGTCTTGCTTGCTCACAGCAGCGTGTCGTGTGTGTGCAGTATTGGTCCGTACTTGCTCTGCAGCAGCAGTGTATAGCAGATCTATTCCACCAAGACCAAACATATTAACATTGTCATATCCATTAGCATGTCAAACACTCTGAGAGTTGTCATGACAGAATGTTATTTGTTTAGTTCCCCCATTTTTTAAATATAAAAAAATAAAAATAAAAACTGCACTGGAAAACCATTTGCCTTCAATGACTTTTCACTTCAGTGAATTTGCCTTTAACATGTAATGCTTTTTTATAACTAAATGAATTAATCAAAGAATACTGTCCATTATTTTACTATTTATATAATATATTTATTTATTTTTATTGATATTAACTTTTACATGAATCTCATACATGGATATTTCAAACAATGGACAATTCATCTGATTACATGTACAAATATACAAGGAAAAGCTTTTATTAAACAGGTGGGTCTTCAACGACTACATTGATCACATGCATAGATGCTTCTTTCTGCATTAAAGCAAAAGAAAAAGAAAAAAAAATCTAGTAATATTGCTAGAAGTTCATAAGAAATTAAAAACTAACCTGCAGGACAATAGACGCTCACAACTTTTACTCACAGGATCAAATAAACATCATATCAAAAGACATGCTAACACCCACATCTGCAACTCCTCATCTCTCCAACAGAGATAATCACTTCATTCGCAACCTTTGAATTTGTGGCCTCTTTAATTATTACCAATTATCTCATTAATGCTAATCTAGGTGGGCCTATAATAGTCAAACACTCCCTATAGTCTTGTAGAGCCAGACTTTTGTATCTCACCATTAAGTGAACAGCCCGTGGGCAGAGCGTCATCTGATGATGAGACTAAACACTCCCTGTATCTTACTAGTCCATGTACTGCCACAGTACACCCTGTCTGACCTCTTGTCTGTGTACGCAATTTGGATATTGCTTTGTTTGCTGTTGATACTTTCGTTTGTGAACACAGATATGTCTATTTTTCTCATTTGATAAATTACAGTTACAATTGACTAAATATGATCTTATAGTGTATGGTGAAAAGTAGGAGTATTCCAGTTTTGGAAAATCCATTTTGAAGACTTTGGGTTCTTTAGCCAACCAGAAATGCTCTCTGTCTGTAAAAACATTTTGCATGTTCAGATTTTAATATCAATTGTATATGACACTGGTTAGCAAAATGAAAATCAGGAAGATATAAATAGATTTTTGTGTTATGATGACTTAGAATGAAGGCAACGAATGCCACCAGTAGAGCGCAGCACAACCCAATAACCGTACAGTAGAAATACATGTGTGAGGTGGAGAAATGATTAGAATTTTATTTTATTTTTTTTACTATTTTTAATTCAACTTTAGGATCCAATGTAACACATGGAGATTTGGATATATTGATTGTCTTGTGAATCCACAATGATCTAAGCCAGATGAGAAGTTTATAAATCATCTTTTTACTCTTTTAATTCCTTTTATAACTGTATCATCTTTATATCTCTTTTAATTAATTATTTTATAACTGTTTTAATTTTCCTTGCTTTTATTTTGTGATTATTTTAATTCCTTTCTGTGTCAAGCACTTTTAATTAGTCTACATATATAGTGTATGAAATGTGCTATATAAATAAACTTGCCTTGCCTATTTTTTTTATTTAATTTTTTTTTTACAGTTTATTTAACTATGGAAAATTAAGTGACAAAATAAATCTAAAGCAACTTTTAAAAATATATATTCATTTATTTGAAACATTTTCACATCTTCAGAATCTCAATAGGCCTAAATAAAAAAAAATAAAAAAAATGGTCTAGCTAATATTATAATAACTCTATTTAAAAAAAAAAAAAAAGTTTACTATGTCTGACAAATCTCCAATAAAAACATAAAAAAGTACTTAATGTACATTTTAAAATATGGCTAAGCTATTTAGCAGTATCTTTTAGGCCTATATGTTATCCTTTTGTTGTACGTTAAGTGATAGATGACACAATGAAACATTGTTTGCTGTATTTCAAGTATGAATTTAGTTTTGAGAAATATGCTAATATAGTGTTGAGAAAACCTCAGTTGGAACAGCAGTAGATTAGACTCAAGAGTAAAAACAAAAGTTGTTCCATGCAGTCATTATAAATCTATTAAAGAACAGCTGGAAAGCTCTCTTTCAGCGATTACAAATCCATTACAGAACAGCTGGATGGTTTATTCCTGGCCTTCATAATAGTAATTTTACAGTGCAGCTGTTTTAAAGTCACTGCTAGACGTTCTGGCTTTATAGTAAGAAACAATAAGTTAAACAATTAAATAAATGGAATGTAAATAGGTCAACAACAAAAGCATTCAGTGCCTGATTTAACATCATAAACAGTTTGCTTGATTATAAGATACCATAGCAAGCATCATTTTACAAAATAGCCTAAATAATTTAGATTTTGCTATTTTATTGTACCACAATAAATAACTATTACTGATTTTATTTTATTTTTTACAAACACACACACACACACACACACACACACACACACTACCTCTAATCACAACCCAAAAAATTTCTACATGGGGAAATACATCAAATTTTGGTCATGGGGACCAAAAAATGTCTCCACAAGGATTTTGCCATCTTTTTACAGGCATGTGAAACACCCCAAAATGGAAACATTTAATTATAAATTAATATTTGTTTGTGAGTTGTTTGGATAAATTATATGTAAATCAGATAATACGCCTTTAACTTCCTTTTTTCTCTGTCTGTTCTTATACTGAACTTGATTAGTTAAAGCTAAAGGAAAACAGTGTCTGATGGAAGCGACAAACTTAAAACAAACAAGCATTCAGGCTGTCAGATGATCACACAGTGAGAAAACAGATCGCATCAGTTTCACGAAGGAAAAGTCTGTTGCCCTATATGGAATATTTTTCTGGTAATGAGGCCGAATGGATCTTATGCACCTCCCTTTTCCACTCCTGAGACTTTGACCGACAGACATACTGAAACAATCATCAGTTATAGTCTCAGGGAGAGCCAATGGGGACAAAGACATGCCATAATCTCTGGAGATTGCAGTGAATGCGTCCAAAAGGATTACTGTATACATATACAGTATATAAATATATATATATATATATATATATATATAAAGGTTACATTTTCTAAAATGCATAGAATAATATATTTTCTATAAATATAAAAATAAAAAATTGTGCTATAATTTAATTTATGACTTATTTCATAATGATCAACTGAAATTCAGCAAAACAATTCATATAAATAATTATTTACCAGTTAACACAGTAAAACAGTTTTGGGTTGGATGTTTTTCTTTTTTCTTAAAGAAGTCTCTTATGCTCATCAAGGCTGCATTTATTTGATAAAACATACAGTAAAACAGTAATATTGTGAAATATTATTACAATTTCTATACTATTACAATTTTCTATTTCATTTTAAAATGTAATTTATTCCAGTGATGCAAAGCTGCATTTTCAGCATCATTACTCCAGTCTTCAGTGTCACATGACCCTTCAGAAATCAGTCTAATATGCTAATTTGATGTTCAAGAAACATTTCTTATTATCAATGTTGAAAACCTAGTGCTGCATAATATTTAGTTTGTAAAAATTGTGACATTTTTTACGTTAAAAAAGCAGCATTTATTTGGAAATCTTTTGTAATATTATACATGTCTTAACTGTCAAATATTAGTACCTCCAGACTTTTGAATGGTAGTGTATACTGTTCACAAATATAAAGAGAAATAAAGCAATGAGTTTAAATGTAGAGGAAATGGAGAATTTTTCTTAAGTCTGCTGCACAGTGCAGTAATCTCACGAATCCCATCTATAGTTTCAAAAAACCTTAATATCAAACAGTGTGCTCAGACTTGACACAACAAACTAATTAATGCAATCAAACGTCAGCAATTTCAATATAAGATATTTGATTATTATATATATATATATATTATATATATATTATAAACTTGAGAGAGATTACATTTACACATGATTGATGACAATACTGCATAAATGTTGAGAGAGAACTCATGTTCTCATAATCCACTATGATATTTAACTCCATTATGGCAAGGCAACCATAATTGAAAAGCATCCTGGATGCTGGTTGTACGCTTGAGTACACTTGTCAGTCATGGTCAAGTTCGGATAATGGTTGTGTGGTAGAGTCTACTTCTTTAGCTTTGCCGGAGCAAACCAACCTGTTTCCTCTCTCAGCTGGAGGTGAGGTTCCCGATCCACAGAGCACCCACAAATGAGCCCTTTCATTTCAGAGTGGCTTATCAAGGGCCACCACATGTGTCTGACCACACGAACCCCCCCAAACCCCACACACCTGTCAGTCATTAGGCACTTTACACTGATAGGGCCATTTGTCTTTATGTCTATGGCATACCAGCTCACTATTGGCTGAAGCTTGGTGAAGGCCAGGTCAAAGTTCTTGCAGGTTGGATGATTTTGGGCAACGGCTGGATATAGAGTGTTCCCAGGTGAAACGAGAAGGTTTGGTTTGTGTGTATGTGTCTGTGCTTCTCTGCGTGTTGTTTTTAGACTTTCAATTGGATCTAAACATCTGTTGCAGCCCATGAGACAGGTGACTTTCTCTGATGTTTTAAAGAAAGACAGAAACATTTTAAATCCACAGAAAAAAAGAAAAACAATTGAAGAAACTAAACTGAACATAAGAACTTGATCAATATGGAAATTAATCAATTTATATTAGCTTGCAAGACTATAAAAAAAATCAAGTAATAGCCCTTAAACAACACAAGCAAGAGTGCTGAACAGAACAACATGACAATTACGAGTGTGAGATTGCTTTTGTTCAATTATCAGTAACTTAATATTGAGTAACTTAGACACAATATTTTCACTTATTATTGCCCCTTCAACGGAAATAGTTCCAAATGAAGTGTTGAAGCTCCACTGACCATTTTCTGAGCATTTAACTCCTGAATGAACATGTTTTTGTACAAATCGGTTGAGTGAATGATTCAATGACTCGCTCATAAAGACAGACATCTGTTTTGCTCCTGAATGAATCAGTGTTTTGAATTAATCAGTTAAATGAATGAATTAAAAACGTATTTTTGAATGTATTTGTCGCCACATATAAGTCACTGAAAAATCCCCACCATATGCTTGAGTGATACTAACAGTTCTGTTTTACAAAATAATTCATTCTCAGTCAAATTTGAGGACTAT
This sequence comes from Rutilus rutilus, assembly GCF_951802725.1. Classification (NCBI taxonomy): domain Eukaryota; kingdom Metazoa; phylum Chordata; class Actinopteri; order Cypriniformes; family Leuciscidae; genus Rutilus; species Rutilus rutilus. The sequence continues at coordinate 40,242,712 of NC_140209.1, read as the reverse complement.
AGGCCAGTTCACACCAACAACGATAACTCTAAAAAAAAACATATTGTGATAATGAAAAGCGTCCTGTTTATTATAAGTGTATTCTGCATTTTGTCTGTCACTTTAAATGCTCAAAGTGAAATTCTGATTGGGTAGCATTGTTTTTATTGTTTATCAGCTGTAATATTCGTTCTGAAAGTGATTTCAATGAGATCATTCCTTTCTGTCATTATAGTTGTGGCTTCAACTTATATTGCTTATGTATGTTTATTGAACAATCTGCCAGACAACCTGAAGCTATTTATTTTAGTCAATATTTGAGTTCCTCAAATTCTTTACTGCAAAACGTCAATGAATTCTGTTAAGTCAATGTGCCGCTGTCAGTTGATATATTTATCTTTATGTTGTGAATGAGGTTGCTTTAAACATTAATAGTAACTTGCGATCTTACAGCACTTGAATCGGATTTCGCAACTATAATCTTCTGCAATCTAAACTAGAGTTGCAATCCATCCTGGGCCAAAGCCCTGCTGCCTGGGGCTTTGCTTACAATTATAGATCATTACATGTGTGTGTGTGTGTGTGTGTGTGTGTGTGTGTGTGTGTATGTGCGTATGTGTGTGCATGCGTTTGCAGGTGAGCTGTAAATGGGACCTCTGCTATTTATGGGGCCATGGTCAAAGTCTTCTGAGCATTCTGTCAAAGGTCAGATGTCATGATGCCTTTATGTAGTCCAGAGTTTATTTTTAGTCCAAACAAGGCTGCTATTTAGGGAATCATATAGGGGTGTCCTAGTAATTACCAGCAAGCACGTCCACCCACCATCTCCTGCTCAATTGAAGCCATCTGCTGCCAGGCCGGGGGGCGGCCGAATCTGCCACCTCGATTGTCCCTCCCATAACACACACATATGCGTTCAGATAAAATGTTTACAAATATGTTGCTCTATGTGAGGGATATTGTCTGTGGACTCATCAAACACTGGGGAATTACTCAGTTTGGCACAATTTACTTTGCATTTATCAAAAAATTGATTGCAGACTTTTTCCTTAGGGAACATTTTCAGTCCTTACAGCTGATATTGCTTAAAGCAAAACTATATACTTACAAACAGTGAACATACACTTTACTAAGACAATTCAACCGGATCTGTTCTTTAAAAACTGCCATTGGTTTAGCCTAATATTGTCCGCATTGCTCTGTAATAACATTTCTTTGACCCAGTCAAATTAACTTTAGTTCATTTTTTGTCAATAGCTAAATCCATACTTTATTTTAAAATCACATGAAGAATTTGAAATGACATAACTTGCAAATGAATCCTCAAAATAATAACATTATTAAAATAATGTATTTGTTTTATTTATGTGATGTTATAGGGGGAAAACCCCAACATATTTTGCCATCTGCATATCATACCTGTTACTCTACCATAGGTCTAAACTAGCTAAACTATTAAGATCCCCTTGGTCGGGCAGCTTGACCAGCACCAAACCAGCACTAATCAATGTTAAACTAAGCTGGTTTTATTAGCAGGGATATAATAATCTTTTTTTATATAGTGAATGATATCCCTGAGCACCTTCCTTTCCCTTCCTCGTCCATTGCTCTATTCAGACCTTCTTTCCACCTCTGTCCTCTTGCCCTACCGCACACTGAATTCAAAATGTTGTTTCTTAAACCTGCAGGTCCCTCATTAAATGCCTCCGTGAACTCCAAGTTACAGGGCTGGAGGCTTCCACACAACACAGCGTGGGTTTGCGATCCTGTAATTAAAGTGACAGAAGTTATACAAGAACGTAATCAAATCTCACAGACTCAATTACTGGACAGCACACAGCTTTCAAAACAGAATTTATACCAATGCAAGCATGCACATGTGAGTGCATATGTGCGTTTGCAATGGTTTTAATGCTATTCTTTTTCATCAGACAATTACTAGACAATAAAATGTTTCATTATGGCTCAATTACACCTCCCGCTGGGAGTTAACAGGCTCTTTGTCACCTCAGACTGGAGAAAGCAGACTGCCATCTTCATCTTGTGCCAGACATTCCCTGCCATTTTGCCTCACCAACAAAGTTTCTTTCCATATCATGGGTTTCAGTGAGCTTTTGTTTTACGCTCACAATCATCTGCACGACGTAGATTATGCTGTATTAAAGATTATGTGTGATGACTTTGCGAAGGTCAATTAAGATAGTTGGTGCAAACCTTTGTGTTTCATGGCACGTCTCATGTACGTTGCATCAAACCTCCCAGATGTGTGTTCCGCGCTCTTTTGCCTGCTGATCCCTATCTGTAAAATGAACAACCGGTGCTTAGTAGCACAGGCTTCCGTTGCAATTTACCCACTCTCGAGGGTATTGAAGTTTTGGCTTTGAAACAAGTCTTGCATGTTTTACTGAATAAAATCTAAGCTGTCACACCGAAAATTGCTCGAGACCAAACGTGGCATGATATTACTTCATCCAAAAACAACAGAGCTCTCTCTCTCTCTGTAAAATGCTGTTGGATAAAATCAAAACCACCCTAGGGTTAAATAACTGAGACTACCCTGAATGACTAAAAACAATTGTTTAAGTAAATATTTCATCCATACAGAGAAAATAACCCCTAAATTTGAGGATTAAGGTGAATTCGCTTTCATCCAAGAAAGGCTGAAAACTGAAATGCAATCCACTACGGGATGGGCCGTCAATAAACTCAAGAGAGAAAATATAGAGCAGAGCTCAGGAAAAGTTAAAAGACAGACTGAGTCAGATTTGTATTTTATTGATTTAGCTGTACCTTGATGACACCATAAATCATAACATGTTGCCAAGTGGTTGCATGGGGTTTTTGTTTTTTTAATCTGAGAAAGCTTTAAGCAAAGCACAGCTCAAGGATAAGATAACCTCCACCACAAGACATCTGGTAACACTTCACAATAATTGCTGCAAAACCCTGAAGATCTGAGAAAAAATTCCAATGTTTTTTTTTTTTTCTATGTGCCTTGTGTCTGGTGCTTTTCTTTAGCCTTTATACAAACAGATCTAAAGCAATGCATTTCTAACAAAATAATATGTAACACTGCAAAATGATTGTAAAATTAATCCACATTCCAAAATAGCATATATACACAAATCCCCAAAATGGCCTTGTTGTATAATACTAATAAAAATAAAATAGAAATGTATATTCACTTCCTGATCATTTGATGATTTTTCTATGCTTGACATATATGCGGACAACTGAACCACTTAAAATGAAATGAAATAAGAAATGTGTCACAACCTGCCAAATGAATATGATTATAAGACCATTCACAGTACCTTTTTTTTTTTTTACAGGTTAATCAATAACAATTACAATTTTAACAATATTTAAAGTGTAATTTATAAGATTTGTTGTATTTTGAAACAATATTTCTTTGTAAAAGTCATAAAGTTTATCATACTGATTTCAAAGTTAAGGATTCATTAGTTTGAATAGACATTGAACCAAAACTATAATAACATCTTAGTTGATAATTCAACACTTTATTTTTGACAAAACATCCCAAGTTTCGGTCATGACGGCACATTTTCGGTAGTGACAGATGTTTTTGGTAGCGACCACATTACATTACAGAATTTTAACTCGCATACTAAAATACTAATGATTTACATAATAAAACATACTAAAATACTAATGATTTGCATAACTGTACTCCATATTTCCCCCAAATAAATGATTATGTGTTTTCCTTTTTGTCACTACCAAAACAATGATGTCACTACCAAAACAGTCATGACCGAAACATGTGGTGAAGTTTCGTAGTGATAATTTTAGATACTTTTGGGCCTAGCTCAAAGATGTTAATCAACACATGGTTACGCACAGTTCTGAACAGATTTTGTTTTTGGTTTTAAAGTTTTATGGAATAACACCCAAAAAAGTTTGCTTAATTGCAGAAAAAAGGTGTTTGGTAGTGACGTTCCTTAAAATTACAAACAGATTTTCAGACTTTTGAACACATTTACCTCAAAATGATGGGACCTACAGTATCTACTCACCATGTAGCTAGAGAGAGAGACAGGAATATTTCCTAATCAAAAATGTAAAAGTGTGGTAAAAAAAACAGTCTCACCCAATGGACTAAAACATACACTGTATCGGTTGTGACATGAAAATGCGGGACACATTTTTTTACATAAAGTTTCATGATTTACAAAGAAAATATTAAATATATTTTTTTAACTTTTTAAAAACAACAATGGAAAACTTGCAAAAATCATTTCAATATGATTTTCATAAGTTGAAATTTAGAACTTAGAGTTTGGGACAGCCACCTCCCAATTGAAAGTATACCCAATAAATTATGATTGTATATATATTAAGCTAATGTATATTTAAAATATTATTGAGCGATTCAATAGATAATAGAAGGATCTTTGTTAACATCTATGATTTAAATACGTAAATGCTTTTTAAACTTGTTTTTTTATTATTTTTTTGGGACAGCAGTTTGCACCAATTCTGTAGAATGTTATATATATATATATATATACTGTATATGCGACCCTGGACATTTTATTAAATTGAGATTTATACATCATCTGAAAGCTGAATGAATAAGCTTTCAATTGATGTATGGTTGATAGGACAATATTTGAAGGAGATACAAATTTGAAAATCTGGAATCTGAGGGTGCAAAAAAATCTAAACATTGAGAAAATCGCCTTTAAAGTTGTCCATTTCTGGTGGCGATCACAATTATATATATATATATATATATATTTAAAGTAGGAAATGTACAAAATATCTACATGGATCATGATATTTACTTAATATCCTAATGATTTTTGGCATAAAAGAAAAATCGATCATTTTGACCCATACAATGTTTTGTTGGCTATTGCCACAAATATACCCGTGCGACTTATGACTGGTTTTGTGATCCAGGGTCACACACACACACACATATATATATATATATATATGTATGGTGGCATTTATTTTTCTTATATTTATTTTTTCTTACTATGAAATCACCAGATCATCAGCCAGACTGGCATCATCTTGTTTGCCTGAGTGTCCTGATGCCCGTTGCGACACACAGGTCCCCTGTAGCTCAGACACCCACAGTGCTGTGATTACAGAGAGTAATGAACCACAGCCACAGGAAGGGGCACCACCAGCAGACCACCAGTTCTCATATGTGGCCCAGGCCTGCAGCTCAGCCTCCAGGATGAAACCACTGGGCGGGTAAACACAGGGGAGGGCACAGTCACAGACAGATTGCCATCTCTCACAATCCACAAAGGGCACGGCGGAGAGGAACGGCAGCGGCCGGGTCAGACAGGGAGGAGTTTGGCTAACTTATCTATGAGTCTAATCAGCCTCTGACCATACATAACCAAAGTATTCAGTGTCTGAATGTATCATGAAAAAGTACAGTTCCTTTTTCTTATTTTTGTGTTTTTACTGTATGTCCCCAAAAGTTATAGTCAAACCTGCATCAACTGTTCAATAGAATGGGGTTAGGAAGATTTATTTTTATTCAGCAAGGATGCATTGACAGTAAATACTTTTATAATATTACAAAAGGTGTTGATATCTCCTACATCACTTCTTCTGACACTGGTATCTCTGATCATAAATGTATTGGTTTTACCCATAGCTTGCCCACGTATAAAAAATGTCCCATGACTGTTATTTCCTATCGCAATCTCAAAGCTGTTGATACTGCATCATTTTGTACCTCCATTGTTTCTTCAAATCTTTCTTATGTCTTTGATATCTCTTCTCCCTTCCTGATATTATCTAACTGCCATTCCATAATTTCTGAAATCTTGCAGGAGCATGCTCCTGTTAACCCATACACAAAAGAAATATATTTTCAGAATATATTATGAAATATATTTTTGGAATATATGCAAATATTCGAAATTGGCCCAATAAATATATTTTAGTTAAATATATGTAAATATATTTTAGTTAAATATATGTAAATATATTTTAGTTAAATATATGTAAATATATATATATATATTTTTTAAATATATTTTAGTTAAATATGTAAATATATTTATATGTCAGTATATTTACTAACAACATATATGTTCATATATGTTTTAACTTTTGCAAATTGTTTCATTTGAAATATATTTTGAAATTTAAAAAGTTAACATTTTCACAAACAAACAACACATTTTCAATTTATTTTTTACATTTTTATTTATTTCATTTTAAATCTGAGTTCAGCTATTTTTGAGTTGACAGCTGTCCCCAGTTGTCCCTTGGTGGCCTGTGGAAATTTCTATATGAAATACTATTATTTGAATTATTTTTACAGAATTGAATACAGTTATTTAATAGTGTGTGTATGCAGTGTTAGACACTGAGTTCTATCTATTGTTTAAGTGTACTTCACTGTTGGAGTGTCACTGTTATACTTGCATCATAAATATTGTGCATATTTTCAATATTTAAATGACTTCAGGAAAGATGTCAATAAAACACAACAATAAATCTAATAATTGCACTTAGTGTTAGGTACGTGCTACCTAATATGGCCTAATAGTCCTAGGGAAGCAACTATCTGTCATTTTACATTGCAGTCATTTAAATGTAAGTACAGTATTTATTATAGCTGTGTGTCATAATACAGTAGTGAAATATGGTAGCCTACTGTTGTGTATAGGGGAAAAGGTAGAAAAAAGGTAGAGGAATTACTATGATCAAAATACATTTTCGACCCTTCTTTAGCAAGCTAAACATTTTATGACCATATATTTTGTCATATATTTTACATTACATGTTATAAATGTAAATATATTTCACACTTAACATCATATATTTTTGTTATATTTCAGAATATATTTCAAAATGATAAATATAAGTGAACAACAATGCAAATATATTTCAATGTATTTGGAATATATGCCACATATATTTTTGATACTTTAAAATATATTTTAATATTTTTTTTTTTTCTGTATGGGAAGAACAGAAGCATCCCTCCACCCACTCTTCTCCTTGGTAGGCCCTGAGCTTTATATCCTAAAAGCTACTGGAAGACGACTTGCGCGTCTTTACGGGTGAGTGTTTACAGCCTAACATGGGTTTTCATTTTTGGGTGAACTAACCCTTTAATATTAGAAAAAAATACAAAAAAGTTAAGAAATAGCTGTTCATGTGTAGAAATTGGATATGCATTATGTACATGTGTTTAAGCATACACAGCAAAAACTCCAGTGTTAAATTAACACTCCTGGGAGTGTATATGAGTCCACACTCAAGAGTGTAAAGTGTTAAAATATGAGTGTTAAATTAACACTCAAGAGTGTTAAAGTTAATGAGATAATTAAGTGATTAATTGAGTGATGATTGAGCATTATTAAAGACACCTGATGTTAACAAGCAGAATCACTGAAGGAGAAAATCACAAATTGTGAGTTACCATTATGGTGATCCGTGTTTGCTTTAGTTGGGCTCTTGACCCTTATATGTTTACTTTAATTTTGCTTGTCTGCTGTTATTGATTTATAACAGTCAGATGAACAAAGAGACAATGTGGTCTGATGGTGTTGGTTATTGGCTGCATCAGAACTGGGAACAAAGCCTGGTTCTTCCAGAACGGAGCCACTAGTAGCACTGAGCATCCATTTTCCCTGATCCGCTCTAACACCTGAGGTAGGAGCGCGACGGGGGGAAAAGCATAGAGCGGGCAGCGGGGCTAGACGTGGGCCAGCGCATCCCTGCTCTTAAAGAAAAACTCCAGACAGTGAGCGTTTTCTTGAGACGCAAACAGGTCTACTTCCGCTCTGCCGGATGTCTCCCACAGCAGTTGGACTGTCTGCGGGTGTAGAGACCATTCTCCTGCTGGAACATTGTTCCTGTACAGTCTGTCTGGTCCCACATTCAGGTGGCCAGGCACGTGCGCTGCTCTCAGCGAGCGCAGATTGTGCTGAGCCCAGACCAGGAGGCGTTCCGTCAGCCTGTAAAGGTTTCGGGACCTGATACCTCCCTGGCGATTTATGTAGGCCACCACCGACATGTTGTCCAAACGGACCAAGACGTGGTGTCCTGTTATCTGGGGACAAAAGCGCCTCAGCGCGTTGTCGACTGCCATCATTTCCAAGCAGTTTATGTGTAGAGCTTTTCCCGTTCTGACCACTGGCCGAAGAACGGTCTGCCCTCGAGCAGCGCTCCCCATCCCGAGGTGGAGGCGTCCGTAGACACCACCTTCACACTCGAGGAAGTCCCCAGGCTTACACCTGACTGGTACCAGTCGATCGCTTTCCAAGGTTTCAGAGCTGAGACGCATTTCTGATCGATCTTGAGGCGAAAAAGACCGGAGGTCCACGCTCGGCGCGGTACTCACGCTTTTAGCCAGAACTGCAGTGTGCGCATGCGAAGCAGACCCAACTGAAGTACTGATGATGCTGAGGCTATGAGACCCAGCATCCTTTGAAACTTTCTGAGCGGGACTATAGCGCCGCAGCGGAAGGTTTCCGTCATGCGCTGAATATCCAGTCTGCGCTGTGGCGATAGCTGAGCTGTCATAGACAGCGAGTCCAGATCTGTGCCCAGAAAAGATATTCTCTGACTGGGAGACAGTGAACTTTTCGCCCAATTGACTTTGAGACCCAGATTCTCGAGATGCTCGAGTAATATGGTCCTGTGTTCTATGAGCTCTGAGTGTAACTGAGCTAGAACCAGCCAATCGTCCAAGTAGTTCAAAACTCGCATTCCCCGAAGTTTCAGGGGAGCGAGGGCCGCGTCCATGCACATCGTGAATGTACGGAGTGCTAGGGACAGGCCAAACGGTAGGACTGTGTATTGATATGCCTGGCCCTCGAAGGCGAATCTCAAAAATCGCCTGTGACGTGACGCTATTTGTATTTGGAAATACGCGTCCTTCAGATCTATTAACACAAACCAGTCCCCCTGGCGAATTTGCGAGGGGATTTTCCTGGTTGTGAGCATTCTGAACCGGCGTTTTGAATGCGCTTTGTTCAACCGTCTTAGATCTAGAATGGGTCTGAGACCCCCGTCTTTTTTCGGTACCAGAAAATATCTGCTGTTCAGACCCCCTTTGCTCTGAGCTGAGATAAAGGCTCTATGGCCCCTTTGCTCAACAGTTTCGCAATTTCGGTTCGAAGTCGATGTGCTACTTCCTTTTCCACCGTGGTTTCGATCCGCGCCGCGCAAACGGCGGGGGCGTCGAGCGAACTGTTGCGAATAGCCTCTTTCTATAATGTTCAGCACCCATTCTGATACCCCGGGAAGCTTTGCCCACGCATTTGCATGAATAGCTAGGGGTTGAATGAGATCTGGGCTCTGGCCGTGACATAGTGGCGGCCGGAGAGCTTCGGTATGCTGTAACAGACGCCACGCTTGCAGCGTTCGAGGCGGGGGGCGTGCTGATGACAGCGACTCTCTTATGGCGGGTAGCTGAGAGAGAGCGAGCGGGGGGGAACCCGTGGGGCTCGTCATGACTGTGAGTGAATGTGGGCGCGGGACAGCGGGCACATTTACTACACTGAAAACACCGTCGGCTTGAGCTGACTGTATCCGTGTTGGTTTCGTTTTTACAGAAACCGTGAGACATGCAGTGTGTAGTGTTTGTGGGCACTGGGTCGTGGGCACATTCACTACATTTAATGCACAATCGACATGAGTCGATTTCATGTGTGCGAGCCCTGAAATGTGGCGGGCTGTGCTTATGTGTAGGAATGAGCACTGGGCGTGGGCATTTTACTACACTCATAACACCGTCGGCTGTGGCCGGAATACCAGAAATACACTCTTTAAGAGATTTATCTGGGCCGACGTAAAAACGGCGTTTGTGTGCAGGTAAACGGGCTGTGGTACCGGCTTGTTTTCTGCAAAATACACTGGAACAGTCGCATTTTCTGGGACTGAACGAGCGAGAAGTTTTGGTGGAAGTCTGGCCGCAGCGGGACTTGAACACCGTCGTTTTCCTAGGTGGGCTAGGAAGACTTTGCCTCGGGCTTTATCCGATAGCGTCATCTTGTCTCGTTTGATTGCAGGCGTGCATGCATTATAACAGGCTCGTTTACTGCAATATTGATATTTCCAGTCGCCTGAACTTAGGAGGGGACTGAGAAATGTGTGAGAAATGGAGGTTGGTCCGGCCTCAGCGGGACTAATACACTCTCCTTTCTCCTTCCGCCGATGAGTGACGCACGCGAGGGGCGGGGTAGCTTTCTTGTAACGTAAAGAAAAACTAGCCCCTTTGAAGGAAAAACATCCATTCAGAGAGCGTCATCATGTCTTGTGACGGCGTTCGTTTGCAGGCGTGCGTGTATTACAATAGGCTCGTTCACTGCAATATTGACATTTCCAGTCGCCTGAACTTAGGAGGGAACTGAGAAATGTGTGAGAAATGGAGATTGGTCCAGCCTCAGCGGGACTAAAACACTCTTTTCTCCTTTCGCCGGTGAGTGACGCGCGCGAACTGAGCGCGGGGGCGGGGAAGCTCTCCTATGACGTAAAGAGAGCTAGCCGCGTGACCGTCCGCTTCTGACATTCCATGTGAGCGGCGCAGTTTGCGCGACAGACGGAGAGGGACGACCATTCCTTACTGCTCGACGCCAGGATAGAGCAGCTGTAATCCTCCATAAACGCGGCTTCTTCATCGTCATCTATGACGGAAGCGGCGGCAGACGGCGGCCGCTGTCCGTCAGTGAGAGACTGCAGCGAAGCAGGCGGCGAAGCTGGCGGGCGAACCGGCGAGCTTTACGGCGCGGCACCGCGGCGGGCGGAGGTGCAGTCTCGACGAAAGATGCCAGGTGAGTCCTCGGAGTCGCCACGGGCATCAGCTCGCAGTTAGGGCAGCCGCCGTCGGCGAGCGCGAGAGCTGCATGTTTCTCACCCAGGCGGGAAACGCGATGACATGGCGGTCCCCGTCGCTGAGTGGGGCTCGGCACGAGCCACAGGAAAGGGACATCTTGAAAAAGACGCCCGGCTCTTTTAGTGCAATGAGAGTGTGTGTCGCGGCGGCGAACACACACACACACACAAAACACAGTAGAGGAGAAAAGGATATAACGCCGGATAGCGCAGCAGGAACTCCGACTGAAGGCGGCGCGGCCAGCGGCTTCAGATGCAGTGGCTCGTCCCGCTGAAAAGGCTTTTTCTGACGGCGCGGCTTCTTCTCTCTGGATCCAGCGATGCGAATGCTCCGCTGAAGAGATAAAAATCAGCTAACCAGCCTCTCGAAGCTATATTTATAGCCCAAGGCCACGCCCGTTTCGGCCGGACGTGACGTAGTGGGCGCAAAGCGCCCCCATTGGAGCTGATGTCACGATAGGGCCTTATCGATAGGCTGCTGCAGTTGCCGCAGAGCAGCCAATAGGCGTGCGAGCTGTCTCGCCTGTGTCTGCATGCTGCCGCAACGCGTTTTACATTATTTCAAAATTAAGGATAATTTTTTGGCTTCAGTATCTCGCGGAAAAGAGATTTCCCCCATAGCGCAAGACTTACGCAGTACGAGAGAACCTCTCGTAAGAGAACTACTGATTTCAATGTCAACGGAAACGTTTTTTTCACCATAGAATAGCCTACAGCTTCGCCTAACAAAGTGTACATAAAGAGGGGGGAAATACTTATTTTAACTGTGACTGGGTAAGAAATTGCATTGTTATTGTTAGAAATGTCTTAAATAACGTTACTCACCCAACTTTAGCAGGATCCGTCGAAAGTTCTCGAATGGCGGCAAAAAAAGTTTCTCAAACACAGTCCACAGCTCTTAGTGACACGCGCAGTAGGCGGGGTCAGGCCACAAACTTAAATTTCAGTTATTAATCCAAGTAAATTCACTCTCATTACATGTACAACCTAGGTAATTTACATTTCTTCAAAAAAACAAAAATACATAATATTTATTTTATAATATTAATATTTATAATAGCCTATAATATTTTAATTGATCTAAAATGAGTGATTTATGGTCATCCAATGAATGCCCATGAGCACTTTTCTGAGTGCAGTTCACCATTTAGCATCTCAAAAAAACAAAACAAATCTGCTCTGAACTCGGCTCGTTCTAGTTTTGTCTCAGGCACAATTAACAAATCAAGCAAAAGTCCAAAAGCATTATTTAACACAATGAATAAGCTTACCAAACCTCCATGGCATGATGCTCTAGCATCAGATGACCTTTTCTGTTCCTTCTGGAATTAGGCTACTTGCTAGAAAAGACAGATGCTGTCCACCGGTGTTTCGCTAATGATGCTTCGAAGTTTAGCTATTTGACGAATTTATCTGGTCAGTCCCTCACTTTCTTTTCTCTGACTACTCAATCTTTTGTCTCTGAGTTAATCTTGAATCTCTGGTTTTCGCAAACTTCTTAGTACTGAAACTGCACTTGTAAAGGTAGTGAATGATTTACTACTCTCTGGTGACTCTGGTTCTCTGTCTATACTTCTGCTACTTGACCTCAGCTCTGCCTTCGATAATGTGTCCCATGAATTACTTAGTTCTTGCCTCTCGGATATGGGTATTTCTGGTGCTGCTCTTTCGTAGTTTTCTTCCTATCTCTCTGACAGACAATTCTACATTTCAGTACAGGATTTTCAATCATCTACTGTCCCCCTGAAGCAAGGTGTCCCCCAAGGATCCGTACTTGGACCATTATTATTCATTATTTACATACTACTTCTGGCTCAGATCTTACATCATCATGGTTTTAATTATCACTTTTACGCTGATGACATTAGATTAGATTAGATTAGATTAGATTCAACTTTATTGTCATTACACAAGTACAGGTACAAGGCAACGAAATGCAGTTTAGGTCTAACCAGAAGTGCAATAGCAGCAAGTGCAGGATATACAGTGGTTCATAAGTGCAGAACATGGATATGTACTGAATAAATATAGAGTTGAATACTATTATAAACAAAAATTTACAGATAGATTGTCCTATGAATATAATATACAGATAACTCTTACTGTGAACAGAATTTACAGCTAGATATGTACTGAATATAATAATATACAGATGGCTATTACTATAAACAGAATGTTTACAGATAGATATGTACTGAATATAATATACAGATGGCTGTTACTATAAACATAATTTTACAGATAGATATGTACTATGAATATATATACAGATGGCTGTTACTATAAACAGAATGTGAGCATAATATACAGATGGATATTACTATAAACAGAATTTTACAAATAGATATATGTATAAGTTAGGCTAATGAGCAGTATAACAATGGATTTAAAGTAGTGCAAATAAAGTTTGGACAGAAGCTATCCGAGTGAGTGCAGTGGAAAGTAATTGCATATTACAGTTAAGGTACGATATTGCAATGTATATATAACAGTCGGTACTGTAAATAAACAGTCGGCAGTGCAAATGAGCATATTCCAGTCAAGGTAGTAGTGCAAGATGCATATGTAAACAGTTGTTACTGTAATAACAGTCAGCAGTGCAAATTAACATTATAGTATTGCAAATAACAAAATGGAGGCAGGTGTGAGGAGGGAGAGGAGAGTCAATCAGTATATAAGGGGAGTGGGATCAATGAGGGTTAGAGTTTAATAAAGAGACAGCTCTGGGGAAAAAACTGTTCTTTAGTCTGCTGGTCCTGGTCCGGAGGCATCTGAAACGCCTGCCGGAAGGCAGGAGAGAAAACAGTCTGTGGGCTGGGTGAGAGGAGTCCTTAAGGATGCTGCGAGCTCGATGCAGGCAGCGTTTCCTCTGGATGTGCTCGATGGCAGGTAGTGGAGTCCCAGTGATGCGCTGGGCGGTTTTCACCACCCGCTGCAGTGCCTTGCGCTCTGCAACAGAACAGCTCCCATACCACACTGTAGCACAGTTGGTCAGGATGCTTTCTATTGCACAGCGATAGAAGTTCACCAGGATAGTGGAGGAAAGCTGATTCTTCCTCAGTGTCCTCAGGAAGAAGAGGCGCTGGTGAGCCTTCTTGACCAGGCTGGAGGTGTTGGTTGTCCAGGTCATGTCCGCCGAGATGTGGGTCCCCAGGAACTTGAAACTGGAGACACGCTCAACAGCCATTCCATTGATGTAGATGGTGTCGTGTGTGCCTCTTGACACTTTCCTGAAGTCCACGATGAGCTCCTTCGTTTTGGTGGTGTTGAGGAGCTGGTTATTTTCGGTGCACCATGTGGCCAGGTGCTTGATCTCCTCCCTATAGGCAGTCTCATCGTTGTTGCTGATGAGACCAATCACCGTAGTGTCGTCCGCAAACTTGACGATGGAATTAGATCCGTACACAGGCTTGCAGTCGGAGGTGAAGAGGGAGTAGAGGAACGGGCTTAGCACACAGCCCTGTGGTACACCAGTGTTGAGTGTGATGGATGTGGAGCAGTTGGAGCCTGATCGAACATTCTGGGGTCTGTTGGTCAAGAAGTCCAAAATCCAGTTGCACATGGAGGTGTTGAAGCCCAGGTCTCCAAGTTTGGCTATTAACTTAGTTGGGATGACAGTGTTGAATGCTGAGCTGAAGTCAACAAACAGCATGCGTGCATAAGTGTTCTTATTGTCCAGATGTGTGAGCACAGAGTGCAGTGCCATGGAGACTGCATCCTCTGTGCTCCTATTGCTACGGTAGGCAAACTGGTGTGAGTCCAATGTGGATGGTAGAGAGTCTTTTAGGTGTGCCAGGACCAGCCGCTCAAAGCACTTCATTACGATGGGTGTGAGTGCTACAGGGCGGTAGTCATTAAGGCACTTCGGGCTGGAGTGTTTTGGCACTGGCACAATGGAAGTGCATTTAAAGCATGTTGGTACAGTTGCTTGGGCAAGAGACAGGTTGAAAATGTCTGTAAAAACCCCAGCGAGCTGCTCCGCACATGCCCTGAGTACGCGTCCAGGGATGTTGTCTGGTCCAGCAGCCTTGTGCGCGCTGATCCTGCTCAGTGCATTGCAGACATCTGTGGAGGAGAGTGTGATCGGTGGGTGGTCAGCTGAGGATTTGAGCTTGGTGGCAGTTTCTCTGTTGTCTCTTTCAAAGCGAGCATAGAAGTCATTTAGCTCGTTCAGGAAGTTGACATCAGTGGCTGCGGGGGTGGAGTGAGAGGGTTTGTAGTCACTGATGGCCTGAATGCCCTGCCACATGCGCCGAGGGTCAGCGTTGGAAAAGTGTCCCTCTATCTTAAGCTTGTAGCAGTGCTTGGCCTCTTTGATGCCCCTTTTCAGATTTGCTCTGGATGTACTATAGGCTTGTGCATCTCCTGATCTGAAGGCAGTATTGCGTGTCTTCAATAGGAGTCGCACTTCCCTGTTCATCCATGGCTTCTGATTTGGGTATGTGGTGATCTGCTTCTGGGTTGTGACACTGTCAATGGTGGTATTAATATAATCCAGTACAGAGGAGGTGTAGCAGTCAATGTCCGTGTGAGAGCCACTGGTGGCTTGAGAAGCAAACATACTCCAGTCTGTGTGTAGAAACCTTTCCTGGAGTGAGAAATCTGCCCCCGCAGGCCACACCTTGATGGTCTTCACTGATGGCTTCACGCGATTGATCAGAGGTGCATATTTGGGGGTGAGGAACAAAGAAAGGTGATCTGACTGTCCCAAGTGGGGGAGGGGTGTCGCGACGTAAGCTTCAGCCATGTTTGTGTAAACATGGTCTAAGGTTTTGTTTCCTCTGGTGTGACAGGAAACATGCTGGTGAAATTTCGGTAGCACTGACTTTAAGTTTGAATGATTAAAATCACCCGCAACAATAAACGCAGCTTCCGGGTGAACGGTCTGTTGTTTACTGATGGCTGCGTGAAGTTCTTTCATAGCAAACTTGGCATCAGCATCCGGGGGAATATAGGCTGCAGTTATAATAGTGGAAGTGAACTCCCGCGGTAGATAAAACGGTCTACATTTAACCATGAGAAACTCAAGGTTAGCTGAACAATGTCTCCCAACAATAGCAGAGTTTGTGCACCAAGCTTTGTTAATGTAAATGCACAATCCACCACCTCTGGTCTTACCGGAGCCATGTAATGTTCTATCCGCCCGGAATGTATGGCGTCCCGCTAGCTCAATAGCGTTGTCCGGTATTCCGCTGTTTAACCATGTTTCCGTGAAAATTAGAACATTACAGTTCAAAAGTCTCTTGCTGTATGTGATGTTGAGTCGAATCTCCTCCATTTTGTTCAACAGCGACCGTACATTGGCAAGGAAAATGCTGGGTAAAGAGAGCCGGTGTGGTGTTAGCTTTAGCTTAGCTCTTAGTCCTCCGCGCTTCCCCCGCCTTTGTTTACGATCTCGCCGGCGCCTGCGAGCACTTCCGTCCGGCCGGGCAGAGTGCATAGCCTCGGGTGATCTGGCGATCTCAGGAAGGAGTCGAAGGTTGTCCATAAAACTGTCGGAAATTCGCAAACCAATATCCAAAAGCTCACCTTGGGTGTACGATGTTAAGGCACAACTGTTCTGGACGAACAGACCCGAAATGAGCAAGAAAAATACTGCTAAATTACAGAATCTGGAGAGACCGCGAGCCTCGCGATGTACTCGCGCCGCCATCTTGGATCTATCATTCATATATAAGCTGTCTGTACACCTGCTCTATCGGCCCAAACCGACAAAATCTCTTCTTGAGTGCATGAAATAAAAGATTGGCTTAATTAAAATTGTGTGAAACTAAACATGGACAAAACTAAGATCATATTTATTGCTGAAAAATCTAGGTGTTATTTTCAACTCCTCTCTCTACTTTCAGGCTCATATTAACTCTATCTCCAAATCTGCATTCTTTCAACTATGTTGCATTGCCCAGCTCCGTCCCTTCATCAGTGTCAAAGACACTGAAAATGTCAGCCATGCATTTGTCTCATCACGTCTTGAGTACTGTAATGCTCTTTTCATTAGTTTACCTGCCAGCTCCATTTCCAGATTACAATATATTCAAAACTCTGCTGCTAATACTTACCCACACCAAGAGCTCCAATCACATCACCCCAATTTTGTATGATCTCCACTGGCTTTCAGTGGCCTACCTTATTAAATACAACATTTTCCTGCTCACTTTTAAATCTTTGCACGGCTTGGCTCCCCCCATCTTTGCAACCTGCCCCTCCCCTACACCCTGACTCGCTCATGGACTCCGATCTTCTGACTCTGGCCTTATAGTTGTCCCTCGACATCGCCTCTCTTCAGTGGCTGGCAGATCATTCAGTGTTGTTGCACCTAAATAATGGAATTCTCTCCACTGATCATTCTGTTGTGTTAATATTTCTAAATTCAAATAATTTCTCAAAACGCACTTATATTAAGTTATGTTCTGTATTTTATTGTGCTTGATTCCATTCTGCTGTATGTTGCCCTGTGTCATGAAACAGAATGACACAAACAGGTAAAGTAAAAGATGGTTTATTTAAAGCACTTAGGAACAGACACGGCAGGTGAGTAGATGAATTGAAGAACGATTTAGATAATGGATGCAGATGTTGGAATTGACTTAGTTACTTATCTGGTGCAGGTTTGGTGATGTCGTGATGGGAAGATGATGGACGACAGGCAGAAGACAGAGTGGCTGAAGGATGTCTCATGGATGCCAGGTGAGTATACACGATGCAGGTAAGTCTGAAATAGCAGGCTGGAGAGTTCCCGAAGGAGAGTCAGGTTGTCGAGGTAATCGCGATGAGACCAGACAGTGAACTGAGGGAACTGGGGTGTCTTTATGGTGCTGGTGATGAGAGTGATGATTGCCGACAGGTGGTGATGACAGGTGAAGGTTATTAATACTCAGCAGACATGGAACGAGTGGGCGGAGTGTGGAGGTCTGGTGCTGTCGATGGTGTTTCCGTGACAGTACCCCCTCCTCCACGGCCAGCTCCTGAGGGCGGAAATGACCAGCGACAGGGACGACCACGACCTCTCGGCGCTGGATGACTGGGATGAGTAGCGTGAAAGTCTTGTAGAAGTGTTGGATCTAAGATGTCATCACGGTGAACCCAACATCTTTCCTCTGGGCCAAAACCCTCCCAGTCTACAAGGTATTCTAAGTGGCCGCCCCATTTCCGGGAGTCGAGGATGTCTTGGACTCGGTAGATATTTTCTTCCGAAGGATCCACAGGAGGAGGAGAAAGTACGTCTCCAGCACCAGACCCTGGGGAGGAAGGAATCAGAGGGTTAGTGTAAGGTTTCAGGAGTGAGACATGGAATGAAGGTGAGATGCTGTAGTGTGAAGGGAGTGTTAACCGGTAGGTGACCTTGTTGATCTGCCTCTGAATTGCGAACGGACCGATGTACCTGGGACTCAGCTTGCGGCAGGGCTGTCTGAGATTGATGTCCCTGGTGGAGAGCCAGACCATTTGCCCTGGTTGGTATAAGGGGGGTCGCTGATCTTCTTGCGTAGGCCTGGCTCTTGTGTCTCCGAACAGCCCTCTGTAGATGGACGTGTGCTGAGTCCCAGACCCTCTCGCTCTCTTGAAACCAGTGGTGGACTGCTGGAACGTCGGAAGGCTCTCCTGACCAGGGAAACAGGGGTGGTTGGTAGCCGAGTATGCACTGAAAGGGTGTTAGACCCGTGGTGGATTGCTGTAGGGAGTTCTGTGCATACTCGGCCCAGGGTAGGTAAGCTCCAGCAGTCCTGATGGTCGTGGCAATATGACCGCAGGTACCCCCCGATCTCTTGTATCTTTCTCTCAGTCTGGCCATTCGACTGCGGATGATATCCAGAAGTCAAACTTACAGATACTCCCAGGAGGTTGAAGAAGGATCTCCTTACCCTGGATATGAATTGTGGACCACCGTCTGATACAATGTCTTCGGGTATGCCAAAATGTCTGAAGATTTGGTTGAAGAGAGTCTCTGCAGTCTCGAAGGCTGTGGGTAAACCAGGCAGAGGAATCAATTTGCAGGCTTTTGAGAAACGGTCTACTACGACTAACACACAGGTGTAGGAATTTGATGAAGGAAGGTCCGTAATGAAGTCCACCCCGATATGAGACCAGGGTCTTGTGGGTACAGGTAGAGGTACAAGTTAACCTTCAGGAAGCTGTCTGGGGACTTTAGCCATGGCACAGACTGAGCAACTCTTTACATACCGGGAGATATCCTGGATCATATTGGGCCACCAGTAGCGTTGTTGGAGGAGCAAGAGGGTTTGTTGGCTGCCTGGGTGTCCAGAGCCCGGAGATGTATGGACTGAGTCCATGAGGGACAGACGTAGACGGGATGGTACAAAGGTCCGTTCCTCAGGACCTCCTGGCGGAGCAGGTTCAGATAGAGTGGCTTCAGCGATATGGTCATCCAAACTCCACTGGATTGGACTGACAATCATGGCTGGAGGGAGGATAGGTTCAGGATTTGTGGTGATGGATTCAGGTTGGTACAGATGAGAGAGGGAATCAGCTTTTACGTTCTTTTCTCCTGGTCGATAGGTTACTTTGAAGTTAAACCGGGTGAAGAAGAGTGACCAGCGGGCTTGACGGGTGTTGAGTCTTTTTGCATCTCGAAGGTATTCTAGGTTACGGTGATCAGTGATGACTTCAAAGGGGAATTTCGCTCTTCAGCCAGTGTCTCCATTCTTCCAAAGCCAGTTTTATGGCCAACAGTTCCCGGTTGCCAATGTCGGAATTCTGCTCCGCCGGGGACAGTTTCTTTGAAAAGAAGGCACATGGATGGAGTCTGGGAGGCTTCCCCTGCCACTGGGAAAGGACCGCTCCTACCCCGGTGGTTGAGGCGTCAACTTCGACGAGGAATGGAAGATCAGGGTTCGGATGAACGAGGGTAGGAGCAGAACTGAAGGAGGCTTTGAGCTTCTCGAAGGCATTGGTGGCTTCGGTGGTCCAGGACAGAGACTTGGCCCCTTTTCTCAGCAGAGAAGTGATGGGTGCGCTGATTTTGCTGAAGCCCAGTATGAATCGCTGATAGAAGTTGGCGAATCCTAAGAAGCGTTGAAGCTCTTTGATGGCTGACGTAACGGCCAGTTGAAAACAGCCTCCACCTTACTCTGGTCCATAGAGATTCCGTGTTGGTTAATCACGTAACCCAGGAACTGGACCGTCTCTTGGTGGAACTCACATTTTTCCAGTTTGAGAAATAGCTGATGCTCGCGTAGACGTTGAAGTACTTGTTTCACATGGTGGTGGTGCTCGGATAGACTGGCAGAATAGATGAGAATGTCATCAATATACACAATGACAAACCGTTGAAGAAAATCTCTGAAGATCTCATTCATGAGCTCTTGGAAGACGGCGGGAGCATTGGAAAGCCCATAGAGCATGAACCTATACTCATAATGGCCTGCAGGAGTGATGAACGTCGTCTTCCATTCATCTCCTTTTCGTATACGTACTAGGTTGTAGGCACTGCGAAGGTCCAGTTTAGAAAATATCCAAGCACCATGTAGTTGTTCCAGGGCGGCTGGGACCAGAGGAAGGGGATACCGGTATTTGACAGTGGAGGCATTGAGGGTGCGGTAATCAATGCAGGGGGCGTAAGCCTCCGTCCTTTTTACTGACGAAAAAGAAGCTGGACGCGGCAGGGAACATGGATGGTCGAATAAATTCTTGATGAAGAGTCTCCTCGATATACTCCTCCATGGCCTTCTGCTCCGGGATGGACAACGGGTAGATTTTCCCACGTGGTGGAGTAGCCCCAGGCAGCAGGTCGACCGCACAATTCCATGGCCGATGTGGTGGAAGTTTTGTTGCCAGTTGTTTACTGAAAACATCCTGGAACGCCCGGTAGATGGTTGGTATCTCTTGATATACTTTGGTGGCTGGACTCTCGACAGAAGTAGAGCAGATTGCGACTTCGGATACGGATGTAGACGGTGGATGATGAATTTTCTTGACTGGATACAGACAATAAGAAAAACAGTCTTTTCCCCACTGACATATTTCACCTGAGGACCAGCAAATGTGAGGCGAGTGGAGTTCCAGCCACGAGCGTCCCAGGATGATGTCCGCTGTTGAGCCCTCCAGCACCAAGAACGAAAGTTCCTCCTCATGCAAGCATCCAATTCTCATTTTGATGGTGGGACTGCAATATCGGATCTGCCCACGACCGAGCAGCTTTCCAAGGATGGACTGCACGTGAAGGACTTGTGAAGTGGTTCTTTAGACCGTAGACAGAGATTGTTGAGGAGGCGGCATTGACGTTCAGTTGATGATAGATGGGCAGAGTCAATTTGCATGAGTTCTGATGCTGGAGGGCTGACGGTGGTCGAAGAGCTCGGAGGAGACAGTGCAGGGTTATCTAGCTGGCAGGCAGTGTGTCGTTGAGACACTCGAATAGAGCGTTGGATGAGGCTTTCCAAGCCAATGATATCATTGTAGATAGCCAATTGTAAGCGAATATCTTGGTTAAGACCATGACGATAAGCAGTGATTAAAGCCGTCTCATTCCATCCACTGGTTGCTGCTAGAGTGCGAAATTGCAGAGCATAATCGGACACTGAGGTTTTTCCTTCCCGTAAACGAAATAATTGATCATGGACTGAGAGGGAGTTAGATGCTTGTGAAAAAACTTCACAGAAGTGGCAGATGAAGTTATCCAGGGATTGAGTAATGACTCCATTCGCATCCCATAGTGCCCGAGCCCAGAGAAGTGCTTGTCCGGTGAGAAGGGATATGATAAACGCTATTTTAGCTCTTTCAGAGGCGAACTGTGAAGCTTGCATTTCCATAAAGAGTTTGCATTGAAGAAGAAAACCACTGCACTCCCCCTCCTCACCAGAGTAGGTCGCTGGTCGGGCCATGAGACTGAGAGAGGCAGACGAGGAAGAACTGATGACGGGTGAATGAATTTCTTGCAATACTTCAGCGATTGTGACCGGAGATGAATCGTCCTCTTCGCCGTGATCTGTTGGTTTGTGCATGTTGGTCTGGTCTTCTGTCATGAAACAGAATGACACAAACAGGTAAAGTAAAAGATGGTTTATTTAAAGCACTTAGGAACAGACAGGAACGAAGGAAAGTCAGGTTGTCGAGGTAATCGTGACAAGACCAGACAGTGAACTGAGGGAACTGGGGTGTCTTTATGGTGCTGGTGATGAGAGTGATGATTGCTGACAGGTGGTGATGGCAGGTGAAGGTGATTAATACTCAGGAGACATGGAACGCGTGGGCGAAGTGTGGAGGTCTGGTCAGGTGCTGTCGATGGTGTTTCCGTGACACCCTGTCTATATAATGCTCTTTTACTGTTCTGCATTCTTGTTACTTTAACCTACTTACTATTGTTTGTCATCATTGTCTACCCTATTGGTGTTATCCTTTCCTTGTTGCATGTACATTGTAAAGCGTCCTTGAGCCCTGGAAAGGCACGATATAAATAAAATGTATTATTATTATTATTATTATTATTGTTATTAAAATATTTATTTTCCAAATAAATACTGTTCTTGTGAACTTTTTTACATACAAAAAAATTATAATTAAATAATTAAATAATTTTACATACATAACATAAAATAATATTTGCAGCAGAATTTCAGTTAACAATGACTCAAATTTCAATCTATTTCTCACATAAAGCTACTGAATGACATATATAGTGTAAAAGTCATATGGACTTCTTTTATGGTGTTTTTGTCCTTTTTGAAGGTTGACAGCTTGGAAGAGAGCAGCTCTGACATTCTGCTATACTTCTCATTTTGTATTCCACAAAAGAAAGTAAGTCATACAGATTTGGAACATCATGAGGTTAAATGATAACTTAAAAAAAAAAAGTTTTTTAGTAAACGGTCCATTTAAGGAAAACGACTCGGGTAACGAAAATAACCATGGTTACCTGAGAAGAGGAAATAAAGAAGTGTGAAGTCCGCACACTGAAAATTACCGCTCCAAAAGAGTTTATTCAAGCAACGTTTCGACCCTCAGGTCTTCATCAGGCTACCTGAGAAGAGGAACAAGACACTGCATCCTAGGATGCTAATGGGGAATACCTCCGGCATGACCAGTGTCTTAAGCATGTGTCAAAACACGATAATAACATTGGTCGGCGACTGTTCTGTAAAGGGAACTAGAGTTTCATGGTGACACACGGACTGTTTTGAAGGTGACACATATGTTCCCAGTTAAGGTTCCTGAAAAGTATGAGCTCGCTCTCAGTGTCTTTATTCAGTGCATACACTCGGCATACTTAACAAAACATGGTGTCAGAAGTGGGATGACAAAGCGTACGGGACAGCACCTGGCTCCAGTTCTATTTTGTAGGGCTCCTTAAATTTTCCCAAGCCTGAAAACACTGTAGGGTACTGCGCCTTAAAATCCTCTTGCTGGGTTTGTACAGTGTGGACACGCCTTATTAGCTTGAGTGCTTTTATAGCAGGAAGGCCCAGTAGCGCCTTAGTCAAATCTTTAACAACATAAATGTCTTGCTCTGTTGTTACCTTTTCGTGACTCAGCTCACCTTTAAAGCGTCCTTTTACTTCCAGTCTGTAGTTTCCTGGTCCATACAGCACTTTGAGTGGCGGTTGCAGTGTCCCATGCTTTTTAATGGAGTAGCTGCTGCTTGGAATTGCTGTAACACTTGCTCCAGTATCCAGTTTAAAAACAGTTGCTTCTCCATTTAACTGCACTGTCTCTATCCACTCATCCTCACCCTCAGAGCCCACCTCTCCTAGGAAAGCAAAATCTCCCTTGTTTTTGCTCCCCATTTGTGCCGCTGAGATTTCATGGACCCCACCAGTCGATCTGCATTTCTTTGCAAAGTGTCCCTTTTTGTGACAACTCCTGCACTCTGCATCACGGGCGGGGCAGTCCTTCCACAGATGTTTCCTTGAAAATCCACACCTGCTGCATTCAGATGTCTTTGACTCCGGTTTATCTTTGGCCGCTTTCCGCCATTTGGTGTGTTTTTGCTGTATTGCTTCAACCTGTCCGGACCCTTGCTCTGTCCCTCGTAACACTGGCTGCTGTTTTTTACTGCTGCGCTCTGTCTCACTCTTGTCATGGCTTTAGCCAGTGTCAAATCAGCGTCCAACTGTAGGCTTTCTGATAATTTAGCATCACTAATGCCAACCACAATTCGGTCCCTTATTAACTGTTCTCTCAAGACCCCAGATTCACAGTGTTCGGCCAGCGTGTGCACCGCTGTTATAAAGGATTCAACACTCTCACCGGGCTCTTGGTTTCGTCTGTTGAAGTGTGCTCTTTCGAAAATAACGTTCCGCTTGCTAACACAGTGCGCCGTGAAAGCCTCTGTAACCGCATCGTAGGACTTCTGTCTGTGAGGGGTAACACTTTTAGGATATCTTCGGCATCATCACCGGCTGCATACATAAAGGCGTTCACTTGAAACTCTGACGACTGTTTATCCAATCCTGACGCTATTCTGTAACGTTCAAAGCGCTTAAACCATCTTGGCCATTCGTTAGTATTGGAGAAGTTGAACTTGCCTGGCGGAGCTAGCTGTGGAGCTAACTGTTGCGCCGTTGCTTCTCCGTCCATCTTCCTTCCTTTTTCGGGACGTTGTTTTGCTTCACAGGTTTAGTTCGTCTTTCTACTCCCTTTGGTTCGGGCATCTACATGATGGCTCTGACCTTATCTGGATCCGGCGTCACGCCACCTGCTGTGACACGATGAACCACAAACATGATGTTATCTTTTGTAAACTCACATTTTTCATTCAGCGTGAGTCCTTCCTCCCTCAGTCTCTTCAGCACCTGGTGCAGTCTCTCGTTGTGCTGCTGTATGTCCTCTCCATACACGTCTGCATGACACACCACTCCGTCGCACCCCTCCAACATCTGCAACATACGACGCTGGAAGTGCTCTGGGGCTGATAAGATTCCAAATGGTAGGCGATTAAATGCATATCGCCCGAATGGGGTGATGAATGTAGTGAGGAGCTGGCTCTCCTCCGACAACGGGATCTGCCAGAAACCGGAGGTTGCGTCTAACTTCGTGAACACTTTTGCCCCAGCCAGCAAGGCTAGTGTGTGGTCTACTGCTGGGAGAATGTGTCTCTCTCTCCGCACCCACTGGATCAAGTGCGTCAGGTCCATGCACAGCCGAATCTTTCCTGGCTGAGCTTTTGGCGACACAACCATACCTGCGCACCAGAGTGTGGGCTGGGTCACCTTTGTAATCACCCCCATGTCCTCCATACGCTTCAGCTCCGCCTGCACCTTATCTCGCAGTGGTAGAGGCACGCGGCGTGGGGATGCGAAAGGTTGACACCTTACCTCCTGGGACTTAAGTTCAGGTTAGAGACAGACCATAAACCTCTAGTGCCAATCCTGAGTACCAAGGCGCTAGATGAACTCCCTCCCAGGGTGCTGAGATTCAGGCTGAGACTGATGAAGTTCACGTTCGACATTGTGCATGTGCCAGGCAAGCGTTTAATAACAGCAGACACATTATCAAGAGCTCCTGTAGGACAAACACTCTCACTGTTTGTTCCCCGCCACTGAAACAAAACTGCAGGTAATACAAGAAAGACAGAAAACTGACCCTGTGTGTGCAAAACTCATCAGATACTGCAAGACAGGCTAGCCGGAGAAAAATGCCGTTTCTCCAGAGCTAGGGCTATACTGGCCTGAAAGAGCGACACTAACGTTAGAAGGAGAGCTGCTTGTTCAGGGGCCAGAGGATCGTCATTCCCCACGACATGAGACAGGATATCCTCAACAACCTCCACAGTGGCATCAAGGTATTGTCAAGTGCAGAGCGAGGGCACACCAGTCCGTCTGGTGGCCAGGACTGTCAGTACATATCACTCGGCTGGTGGAGAACTGTAACATATGCTCACAGCACAGGACAGAGCACAGGGAGCCTTTGCTGACCACCCCGGTACAGGAGAGACCCTGGCAAAGAGTGGGCACGGGCTTATTCTTCTGGGAGAAGAAGACTTATCTCCTTGTAGTGGACTATTTCTCACGTTATATTGAAGTTGCCCACCTCAATATTGCCTCAGCCAACACAGTCATTGCAGCTCTGAAAGAAGCATTTAGCCGCCACGGGATACCAGACACAGTTGTGTCTGATAATGGACCACAATACAGCTGTGGGATGTTCAGAGACTTTTTCACGGAGTATGGGTTTACACACATCACGAGCAGCCCAAGATACCCGCAAGCGAATGGAGAGGCAGAGCGTGCGGTGGCAACTATAAAAGGACTGTGGAAAGGAGGAGGTGAGAAACCAAAAGCTTTGATGGCGTATCGAGCCACACCTCTGGGGTGTGGTTACTCACCTGCACAACTCCAATTGGGCAGACAGCTACACACGATCATACCTCAGCTTCCAGCATCCCTGCTTCCCTGCTGGCCAAACATCAGAGGGTTCAAGAAGGCTGAAAAGCGGTTGAAAGAAAAGCAACAACTCCGGGGGGGGGGGGGGGGGGGGGTGTCTTTATTCAGTGCATACACTCGGCATTCTTAACAAAACGGCGACAGCCTATGACGGC
Source organism: Rutilus rutilus (assembly GCF_951802725.1). Taxonomy (NCBI): domain Eukaryota; kingdom Metazoa; phylum Chordata; class Actinopteri; order Cypriniformes; family Leuciscidae; genus Rutilus; species Rutilus rutilus. Next base: position 40,216,398 of record NC_140209.1, on the reverse strand, counting down.
ACTACTGGTGCGACCAGAGTATAAATAGGGCACCTGTAGTACACATTCTACACTTCTTGTCTAAAGGAGACGTGGGCAGGCATGCCTGAAGCATGGCAACAGTATGCAGCGTCTCGTTCCTTTTCTCAGGGAACCATGGTTACATTTGTAACCCGAGACATTCCCTTTCGAATTGGAGCTTGCATTGCGACTTGATTGTCTAAAGCAAGAGGAAGCCTGGCAATGCAATGCCCCCTTTAAGACAGTTAACCAGGGAGGCTCCAAAAGAGAGACTACAACCCAATCCACTGCCTCCACGGAGCTCTCAGAGCAGAGGCTTCAGCATAACGACCCTCTATTCACCTTATTTTCGAACGCGGAAGTAAACATGGGTCCAGTATCCGGTTTTTGTGCGGCACTTCCGTTTCCTCGCTTCCCTGGGCTAACTAACGATATCAATCGCAAAGGATTATGCAGAATTGACAGAAAAATGTTACACATAACGTAACAGATGAATACAACAAAGATCTAAAGACCCGCCTCACCCAGTTCGGGTACCGGACCTGGTTGAAAACACTCATGCATCTAGCTGGCAGAGTGCCAACTTCGCCGGCGCCTTCAGCACCGCCCTAAACACGGCCGAGCCAGCGCTGGACTAATATATCTATGGAGGTATTTTTGTCATGTCAAATGTATTAATAATGCCATCAGAATGCAACCAAAGCACAGGACAGCAATAAGTAGATGGCTATAAATAATTGTAAATCATACAAAATAAACGCCATGATGACTAGATTTTATACAGGGGTTACTATGATTTTGTTTCTCCTTAGAGTTTTTTATTGAGACTTCATAGCCCAGCCACTTTTCTGGTATCGGGGTGGTCTTCTGTAGGTCTTGTGGTCACGAAATGAAAAGAACAAACATACGGTCGTTTCGGTGGTTTCTTCAAATGTAAAGCTTTTAACCACAGGCGAAGGGTGCGGTAAAGTAGGTTTTATGTTGGACATTCGTTAGACATTCGCCAAGCAAATTAAGGGACTGTCTCAAAACTGCACACACACACACACACACACACACACACACAAATAAGCATTCCAAAGTGCGAAACCACGCAAAGCATACTAATAAAATGTAAAGATGTGAATTAAGTGGACAACCTATTTTGCGTCAATACTGCCGACGTTGTCTTTGCTGCTATATATTTATGTTTAACATAGGCCTTCCACAACTCTCTCCCCATATGTCGAATATATCACCAATGAGGCTTATCATATGTCACCAAGCAGCAGCAGCGCCGCGTCAGACACGTTTCTGGTGTGCACTGTGCAGAGATATAGAAAACGCCACGCAACAGAAACGCCAAGTAAATCTTTCTTTTGTTCTAGTTATTATGACAACCTCTAACTGCACAAACAATCCCGGTCTTCCTTGAAGCCATAACGATGAGTTAGTTGTTATGAATACTTGTTTGATTAACCGCTACGGTGAGCTCGCCAGTGACCGGAAGTGCCTGACCGGAAGTCTCGCACAAAATACCGTCAACTGGCTGCGTCCGTATTTCCGTTAAAAATAAGGTGAATAGCAAGATGAAACCTAACTACGCTCTAGGCTAAAAGACCACCTTACCAAGCAGGCTCACAGAGAGCCACACAACATGGACCTGTTATCTAATGCAGAGTTCTGGGGAGCATAGTTCTCAGCATGATGACTCTCCGAATTGAGAGGAAACCCAGCAACACTTCCCTAGGGGTGGTTCCGCCAGGGAGGCTCACAGAAAGCCATACAACCCGGCGTAGCCACCCCAACCGGGCTTTAAGAATGGAGGCCTTAGCAAGACGTCTCTCTAAAGCGAGAGGAGACCTAACTACATTCTACGCTAAGGACTGCTTACCAACATAATGAGAGGACCCCTAACCAGTTCTATTAAGGAGGCTCACGAGAGCCAACGACACAATAGCGCTAACCTGGGCAGATTTTGTCCTCAGGTTTTGATCCGCAGGGACACAGATAATTGTCCCAATTCCCTCGAGAAAAGGGACAAACGAGAAAGGAGTTTCTTCATTGAGAAACTCTCGCCCAAACATATCACGCACATATCGTGTGTATCATCAGGTGTCACATAGTGCTGACACGGATGTACGCACTTCCTAAAAGCTTTCGCTGCCAGAACGGCCTTTGACACGTCACAAAAAATGGCTCCAGAAGACAAGAAAGAGGATACAGGTACAGTACAGTCACAGGACATCTCGATTTTAGCAATAACCAAACAAAACCACCCACATCACTGGCAAAATGCTCAAAATGGGTGCTCGACCGAAGAAATAATTAGAGCAGAAAAAATTTATAAAGTCAGCACACCAAAGCCCCAAAATTATAAGAATTTAATAATAGACTCTACACAGGTGATGTTTTGAGCATGCATGCTCTTCATCAGTCTGATTATTCAAACATCACCTGTGTGAGAGTCTATTATTAAATTCTTAGATTTTTGGAGATTTGTTGTTCCGACTTTATAAATGTTTGCTACTTTTAGGCCCTGTTTACACCTGGTATTAAGATACGTTTTGGTCTATCGGATCACAAGTGGACGATGCTAAATACAGGTGTAAATGGGGTCTAAAACATTTTGAGCTTTTCCACTTTCGACTACTTCCAGAGGTATTCGAAATCGCATTAGACCGGATTGTTTTTTTATTGTAAACGCTCATGTGGTCGAATATGCTCCGCCTACTGTTCTAATGTATAAACATTATGGGAAGTGCGTTAGCCAAACGGAATTTAAACTTTGGCTGGATACTCAAGTTTGGTTTAAAGACGAAAAACGTACCAAGCACAATGTTCTCTCACTATTCCTGATTTCTAACGCACACTCACTGCGTATAGCGTGGTCTTGCAGTTGTCAGAGCAGAAACAAAAGCTGCTGCTCTATGAAGGTTTTTCTGTTTTCTCCGGTCGTGTTTATATGTAAATTGCACAAGCTTATTTCATCCATTAGTTTGAAAAGTCTGAAAAAGTCCATATAGTTACCTGCTCATAGACCCTCCCCTCAAAGAAATCAGGATAGAAGTGGCTGAACGTTAGCCTGGTAATACCAAACTCTGCTACTTCGCTTTGCTTCGTAGACAGAGTCTGGAAGGACGTAATAGAAAAGCGTTTTCTTTCTCTCGCGGGGGCGCTTGTCTGAAGTTTAAAATCATTGGTTACCCTTAAGCCAATCACATAACGTTTGGTTAAGAAGTGTGTTATGCGCCGACTCAGCCGCATTGAACTTCAACTGTAAACACATGTATGATGCGAAAACAAAACCATCGAGTGAAATACCGGACTGAACATGGCTGTGAATGACTTTAGCAGATTATGTGAAGTAAAACTACGCATCCACGGTACAATCAGCGTCTACGTCACGGCTCTCAGCCCGCCCTCTGTTCGTTGATTGGCCGGCTGTTTTGAGGCCGGAGGAAAACTGAAAGACAGGTCGATATCTCAGACTGAGTACAGAAGCGAACTGAAATTGAGCGGAAGTACGAAGTCTGACGTAGTCAGGCTAGCTGAACGTGGACAAAAGAGATAGATTAAAATACCAGGTGTAAATTGGTATGTGTCTCTCTCATCTACTTGTGATCCAATCGACCAAAACGCATCTTAACACCAGGGGCCCTATTTTAACGATCTGAAACGCAAGTATCAAGCACAAAACGCAAGTAACTTTGTGGGCGGGTCTTGGGCGCTGTTGCTATTATACCGGCGGGATAAATGACTCTTGCGCCCGACGCAAATATAAAATGGGTTGGTCTGAAGTAGCTTCATTATTCATAGGTGTGGTTTGGGCATAACGTGAAATAAACCAATCAGAGCGACATCTCACATTCCCTTTAAGAGCTTGTTCTATAGCGGATTCCTATTATAACGGCGGATTTGCCAGGCGCACGCCAGGAGCGCTTCACAGCCGAGGAGACTGACGTTCTCGTCAGAGCCTTAAAAGACAGAAAAGTGACGTTGGGGATGGAGAAACACACCCAAGTTAACATATGATAATTTGGGTAAATGTGTAAGCTAGATGTATGCTTTTATAATAAACTGTCTCTATCGTAATAATGTATGATTTGCAAAAATGAAAACTGCTGCTTCTGTGTAGATGAGAGAATCAAAGTGTATGCGTGTTGTGCACACGCTACATTGATTATGGCCAAGCATGCGCCCTTAAAATAGCATATGAATAACATGCGCAACACGCCATTGACTTTAAACTAGGTTTTTTCGGTCAGTGGCGGAATTGTTTTCTAAACCTGCAAAATAGCATAAGGGAACGTTTGTGCCGGAACACGCCTCCTCTTTGCGCTTAACCGCCCCCGGGAGCGCAAGTGTATTTCTTAGTTAACCGACGTGTGTCTGTGGAGGAAAAAGTCCGCTGTGCGCGGGTGCAAAATAGGAATGATAGATGATACATGCGTCGGTGTACAAAGTCAATTGCTCTGGGTGCAAGATAGGGCCCCAGGTGTGAACAGGGCCTTAGATGTAGTGCCTCTGTATATTATGTATTGTGTATGTGTTTTCCACTTTCACCATCTGCATGCTATGGGTGAGGATTTGATATCAGGCCAAAAAGATCACAAGTATAGGCCTATGCTAAAATTGTGATGGCAAAGCATGCAATCTGAGAAAATCAGAGTCAAGGTGTTGAATTTTGTCAAACGAACTGTCTGTATGATTAATGCCAAATGAATGCTACACAAAACACTGTTTAGGCACACACTGTGACTTTCACTGTAAATTAGATTGACGCCTGATCAATTAAGTGCCAACTCAGCCCATGGTTTGAGCCTAGGTGCATCGTGTATCTTTCTGTGTTGTTTTGGATCTTTTCCAAGGGTGTGAGAAGCAGCATTCTAATACTCCTCAAAAAAGACTTTGAGTGTCTTCAAATCATTAAATGTGTTTTTTTATATATTATACATAATTAATCCGCCTCTGTAAATGCAATTTAAACCTTTCATTTGTGAGTTTTTAACTAGTGACATAGCTAAAGTCCATCAGAGACCCCAGAAAGAATTCTTATCAATTCTTAAAGTTGCTTCCTTTGTAATCTGAGTAAGTGAAGTGCCACGAGTGAATTTAGCATGACCTCAAAACTAATAGACTTGGAATAAAAGCCACAAACCTCAATTTTGTTTTCAAAAATTGCAGAGGAGATTAGGCTGCTGGGTTACCATTCAGTATACTCTAAACAGTTGTGGGATGTTTTAAACCCTGAATGAGAATTAAGCCATTAGGATACAATGTGTCCAAAGACACCCTTCTGGTCAATACAATATCAGCGCGACATTGTTTCTGTAAAAAGAAATATAAATGGGTCAAATTGAATTCCGATTTTTAGATATTGTTGAAATGATCACCAAGCCTGGTTACAACAACAAAAACTATTTGGCATTTTCTTTACCAAAAAAGGGTCAAAAAAGACCTGAAGACAATAAAATTATTAAACAGAAAACTGGCTATTGTACAATTATTCAATGTTACATGATGACCAAAGACTTTATAACATAAGCAACCAGTGGTTGAATTCACATGCTTTGTGTTTTTAGATTACAAATTTGCAGTCATCTTCCTCTCCTCTGCTCTTGTAATCTTACATGACGTTTTTGTTTTGACACTCAGCTGTAATGATTGATGACCTAAAAAAATAGTACATGAGAGGGTGTGTACTGGGAGATTAAGTTCTTACCACCTGCAAAGTGTCTACTGGGTGTTTTCTCGTGGCAGAGGTGTGAATCTTCCATCTTTGATTCTCCTACATTTTGAGTCTCCTCTCTGGAGCCTCAAGACACAGACACACCCACTGCTGAAAGCAGATTTGGCTAATCGGTCAGAATAGCCTGGCTACATTCCTCTGGCAGATTACTTGTGAGTGTTATGTAGAGCAGTTGAATGTTACAGAAATGTGGCTCTTGGAAGTCATTCAAAACCTTTACAACAGCATTTGAGATCCCCACTTGGAGTAGCAGCAGTTCAGCCAACATGAACAGGGAGTGTGTACTGTACCCAAACAATCAGATATTTCCCTAGATTTACTGTAAACATTGAATGCTTGTGAAAAAAAAAATAATAATTACAATAATATTGAATTTTAACAAACCTGGCGTATAACAACAACAGCTGATGTCATATAATTAAGCTCATTAATCATATTTAATAGTGCCAGTTTTTATTATATGCTAGGTTTTCCTTATTTCTGGTCAGAGGAGCAAACAAGCAATACAGAAATTCTAATGGTATTTCTAATATTTTGCAAGCCTTTAAATAGAGGAACATTCAATGAATGAACAAACACGTATTGACATCAATCAATTACCTGTAGGACTTTATTTGAAAACGATGAACAATCACACCTGGAATATAGGCTAATTACAGTCATACATTCACAGTAATACTAGTGCTTTTACTGTCAATTAAGGGTTTGGTCTGAGTGCTTCAGTTGTATATTTAACCACTTGTTTAATGACCACTTGCACAATATTTTGTAAATTGTTTTATTAAGGAAAGAGGAAATACGTGAACCTGTTCAAGGTTGTCACTGTGTACCACAGTGCTAAACATATGCATGCTCTGATCAATGAGGAATTATAGAAATCTGAAATCTGAAAATGAAATGTGTATGAAAAGATAAAAGCTTTCTGGTAGTCACAGCTCTGCTTTCCTTTCTGTCTTTTCATATAGGATAATGCAATGTTTTCTTGGTTTTGTGCAACATGCAAAATATCATTAACTCAGTAATGAGATAGAATCAGAAAATAAATTACAAAATGTACTTCAATAGGCAAGAACACACTTTTCCAACCTTAAAATGTTTAAACATTTTGGGCAAATGCAATGCATGCATTTTGGGCAAAACATTTTTTTTGTATATTGTGAACTATACAAATATATGATGGCTGGTGTCACGTTTTGTTTTTGTTTTATGTTCTTGTTTCATGTCTGTCATGTGATCCCCTGTTATAGTCATGTGATCTGCCATGTGTTCCCCATGTGAATGTAACATGTTGTCATTGCTTGATTGTCTTGATTATGTTCACTGGTGTCCCTTGTCTAGTCATTAGTCTTGTGTATTTAAGGGCTCATGTTTGCCATGTGTCTTTGTCAAGTAGTGTTCGTGTTCTCTTGTATAAATGCTGCACTTGGTTTCTTCAAACTTGCCTTCAGTGGACTTACTTGACCAACCATAAACCCAACAGTTGTCCTCCTTCGCCTTCGTCAGGATGACCTCATTTTTTTAGAGTGGGTCTCAATGAACCGGTTCGGTCTTGTTTGCCAGGGGGAAAATTTCACTTTTCCCTGGCCCAATACATAGACCCTGCCCTTCTGTTGAGCAGCTCAACTCTGGGTTTTGCGGACGAGGAGCCCCGCAACACCACAGTACCCTCCAAGCTTGAGTCTCTTCATGTCATGCCTGCCGAGCCAGAGACTGTTCACGCCATGTCTGCCACGTCTGTGTCTTCGGACAAGATGGCCACCGCCTTTCCAGAGTCAATAGGATGGATGGATAGAACGATGGAACAGCTGAATGGATGGAATGATGGAATGCTAAATGGATGGATGTATGAAACTGATGGATGGAACGTCAGAATTGATGGATGGATGGAACGATGAAAGATTCGATGGATGAATGGAACGATGGAACAACTGGATGAATGGATATTGGAACTGATGGATGGGTGGAACGTCAGAATGGATGGATGGATGACTGGATGGATGGAACAGATGGATGGTATGGATGGATGGAACGTCAGAATGGATGGACGACTGGATGGATGGATGCGTATGGTCATCACTATCCCTAAAGTTGTTACATCAGAACATTTCCCCAAATGCTGTGCCCAGCACATGCAGCCTTGCTTTGCCACATTTACCAACACTTCCCTCTTATCTTTTCGTATGCTGCCGCAAGCTTGGGTAGACCTGCCAGAGCTTGCTCCCAGATGGCAGATCACGGAGAGGTAGAGAGAAGACAGAAATAGAATGAACAGTGTAAGGTAGAGAAAACTTCGGCAATGTTCAAAGGCGAAATAAGTTCACAACAACACCTTTGATGTTACTGGCAGCCGCCAGACAGAAGGAGACAATCTGTCTCTCTGGTGTACCGCCCAACTTGAGCAGTGCCTTAACCCACTCAAAACCCTGCAGCAAGTTTAAAACACATTCACAGACTGAAACATGCTCATCAAGCACTTAAATTACACTGACAGGCAAAGGCACCTGAGACACTGGTGAGGTGCAGGATCAGGAGGTCAATCTTAAATGCCGATATCTCTTATATTCACTTTCATCACACAGACAAAAGACTGAATATCTGGACTATTGTTCAAATTAATTGCCATTTACAGGGAAAGTTAGGCCACTCATTCATTCCAGAAAAAGTTTAATTGTGCTGGTCATTCAAGTCTGTTGCGTATTGTGGTCAAAGATTATTGTTTCAGAGGTTGAATTTAACTATTAGACTTGTTATTAGACATCATGTTTAGGGACAAAAAACCCTTCAGAGTCATTTGGTCATACACAGTGCAACAGAAACTGATTTTTAAGTAAGTTCACATGACAATCGCATGATAAACTCAGTCATCAAACGATCTTTGGACATGCATTGGAATAATCTGTTAGCACTGAAAGTTTCCAATCATGCAGAGAAAGGATCAGTAACATCAGACTTCAACATCTTTTTCACTGCGGACAATAGGAGAAAATTTGTACTTTAAAAAAAAAATCCAAATTGTTAAGACAAAACAAAAACAAGATTAACATTCCAAAATGATGTATTTCATAGCGATGATCATTTTTCTAGATTTCTGTTATGATAACACATTTCAAAAGACATCACATTCAATATTCTCTATTTATCTGAGCAATTATTTATATGTAACTCAGAAGCTGTTTGGGTTGCTAAATTTGCAACTTGTAATAATGGCCTACCTTAAAACTATATACAAGTGAACCATTTTTTACATTTTTTTTTTTACTTTCTTAAAGAGCTCATGCTGAAAACTTAAAAACCCACTCCAAAATTAAGCCACTAAACTTTGCTCCAGATATGCTTGCATAAAACTGTTTGTGTCGTTAATAAATACTTTGCTGTATTCACATGCAGACTGCATTAGAAAATATTGTTTACAAAGCAAATTGATTAGATGTAAGATCTTATTTTTTTATCACTAATCAAAAACTCTAATTCTTACATTCCACACTCTTCACAATTTAACTCTTTAAACAGTATATAACATTTAACAAACATTTTCACTTAAAATTTCTCTTGCTAAAATGAATAATATTATTTAGCCAAAGAATGGTTCAGCCTAATAATTATATCTGATAATAATTACATCTGAGTTAAAAGGTGCCGGATTGTTTCATATTTATGTGAATATCATCATTTCGAATTGAAATAGTTCACGAGAACATCCTGTATAGTCTTGAAAACAAAAAAAGTTATGATTGCATATCTCTAGTACCTTGTTAAAACGAGTAGCCTACGCCTAAATATTTGACAGAAATAGCCTACAAATATGACATATGAGGACGTGTCGTGCATTATAATTATAGAGAAGATAATTTTAGATTTGTGAGTTGCCAGCATTCAAATCTTTATAAAAATCATGCAATTAACTTCCCTTTTTATGGATCTTTAGGATGGCGAAAAAGTGCCAAGTAGCATTTAGTCAGTTGGTACGCGGATAAGCATGCGCATTTTAATGAGTCTCTTCATTGTCTATGTTCATTTTATCTTCTGCGACAAAAATTAGAACAAAAGCCAAATAGAATTTTGGTTCAAAGTTTTAAATAGTTTGGACACCTCTAGTAATGGGTCAAGCGAAATATTTGTTAGCGGTAGCGGTTTATGTTTAAATTCCATTTATGGTTCGCGTTCAGAGACATATATGGAGGGTTATTCATTTGTATCAGGCTACTGAACAGGACACTTATCTTCTCAAGAAATAATGATAGAAATAACTTAGCAAGGTAGGAGGATTACATGATAACGATTACATTCATCTTTAACTGACAGTGTCAATAAAAGATTGCAACTGTGAACGGACTTTTAGGGACTTCTGAATTGGATGTAGCCTATATCAACACTTCTTGGTGGTTTAGGATCTGTTTATACAAGAAATCATTAGACTAACTGATGGACAACTTATACACACCTTAGATAATTACAACGAACTTCAAAGAGCTTGAATTGCCTGCCAATTTAACAAATTATCTCATTGATCTAACATATTTGAAAGCAAACTATGTTCCAAAAATAGGCTAAACTTCTCCTGAACAATTAGCCTACTGTGTATATCGATTACTGGCCCATATTTCTTCCTCATCCACTATAGAGTTTGCCTATTTACATCAGGAGAACATTTGTCAGCACTGGTCTTCAGCTTAAGTCAGTGAAACACGTGCCATAACATTATCACCTGCCCTCAAATCATAGGTGACATAAACACAATACACAGTATCTTGGCAACAGAGTGCAGAAATATACATACACACCAGAAGAGAGACACACACAGTGACGACGCCAGCTAGTCTGGCCTAGGACAAGAAGTATTGTTATTAACCTCTTTTCTCCCAGTGTGAATGAAAACCAAAGCGAGGGCATATCCTTGTGTTATGACTTCAGGGGCTTGCTTTGTTCCCCTCTATCATGTACACATAATTACAGACTGATGGAGTAGCTACACTTCTCTTTCTTTCTCTGTGTATCTCGTGGTATCCTCTCTTTCTCTTATTGTGGCCTTATCTCGTCAAACTCTCTCTGCTTTTACATCTCTCTCTCCCTTCTCTCCTTTTTTGTCACATTTGTTAAAGCAATGCTTCCTCAATCATTTTTTAAAGTCATTTTTAAGTCATTTCAACCTAAATTACATTAAACTGACTACAAATCAGTTGAATCTTGTACAACTTATTAAAAAAAAGTAGAAACATTTAGTTAAAGCCATGTAAAAACATATGTTGTCATATTTACAGTGTAGTGTTGTAAATAATACATCCTGAAAAAAAATCATTAACATCCAATGCATTGGAGTTTATCTCTATTTGTTTCCTCGAGTTTGGCCAAGGTGTTTCAGCATTGTAAGTACTGTCTGGATCGGCAGGCATCAAGGCTGGGCGTGTCGTGACGGTTGGATGTACCTGTGTGTTGAGGAATGTTGGCACAAGATAAAAGCATCTATAATTTGTATAATTGTCTCCTCACGTCACTATTTTGGTTTAATAACGCGTGCCCTTCAACCAAAACATGTAAAAACATTGTGCATCAATAGCGGCTCTATTCAACTTTTCTCTTCTCAACAACGATAAAAATGAGTTTCAACGGAAATCAAACGTGGTGGATTAATTAGCAGTGGGATGCTGCAATCACTTTGTCTTGTCTATCAAACTTCCTTTTCAAATAATAATTTGTTTGAAAGCTGTTAAGCTGTGTGGCTTTGTTTGAAAGCTGTTGAGTTCTGTGGCTAAAATAACAGAATCGGAGACACTTCTGTCTAAACTACAATGTTAACGCGAGTAATTTAACGAAAAATAGCATAGGCTACTAAATTATGGGAAAATATTTTAAAAGACAGTATAGGCTAGTTGTAATTTTATTGTAAAATATTTGTATAAACTATATTATAAAAATTCATAGGCCTACTGTTTGGATTGGATAGGCTATATATAAATGTTGAATCAGGTCTATAATTTACAGATAATTGAAAATTATTGTTAAAATTATGTTCAAGTAAAAAAAAAAAAAAAAAAAGTAGGCCATAGGCCTTGTCAGATACGTTTTATAAGTAAAATCGCATTTTTATTTTTATTCTGTTAGGCTACTTATGCACAAAATAATGTTTATTTTTGTAAATTGTGTTTTTAAGTTTATGATTATTGCATTGTTTTAGCTATAATGTGTTACCCTGATGGTGTTTGTTATAGGCTAATGATCACATATTTTTATATAGCCTAGTTTTGATTTAATCTTCTTGGCGGCTTTGCATATGAAAACAGACTTTATTTCAGATGGGTTATTAGCTATATTAAGATTATATTAAATGACATAGTCCTGTGACTGTACAGTCCCCAAATGATAACCTACTTCTTTCTCTTTCTTTAACAACGATATTTATGGAAACCGCAGTTGTCAGGTATTAGCCTACCACAGGCTTACATTTAAGTTGACATTTTTGACCGTAGGCTATACATAACAAACGGACCTGTTAATTTTTATTTGTCAACCTTTATGAATCGTTACCGACATGGTCTGAGTTCAGAGTTTATATTTTTGAGAATAGCTTCCAAATTGTCTATTTTCTTTTTATTTCTTTCACACTAAACACAATGGTAGCCTATTAGTCCAACGAAGCAAACGTTTGATTTTTAAATCTTGGGAACTTTTAAAACGTGGGAATTGCGATGTTCCGTATACATGTTACACTACTGACGTCACCGCCTCTAAGAAATGACGCGGGCGGCGCATGCAGCCAATAAGAGAGCGCGTTCTCACTGCTGGAATTAACTTCAGTATGTGATGGGACTGTTGAGATGAACTTCACAGACTTCATACACTGCCAAAACGAAAGCAAACTCATGCGCCTCGCGATTTCACGGACATGGATCTCTATAATGGACTTCTTTAAGGGATGGAAATCACATAACTCTTCTAAATAGATGTTACTTTTATGATGCACCGGTCTAATGGACATAACTCTAAAAAATGACTATGACTTCACTGTCTGAAAGTTTAGTAGCTTCAGACCCTTCAAAATCGGCATTTCTGGAGTTCAGTCACGGTTACCAGTCTCACCAGCAGCATTCACCCGGTGTGTCTCACGCGCACTATCCGGTGCACGGTTTGCATCAAAGCGCACATTCGCAGTACGATGCGGCCTTCTCCTCTGGCGCTGTTTCATACGGCCGTCCGCTCACTTACCACTATCCCAGCGCCCATCACCACCCCGGAGCTTACCTACCCTATCAACACAACAGCGCAGTCGCTCATTCAAGAGTGGAGGATGCAGGTAAAGTGTGCTTTCCTTCACCCACAAAATTCGATTAAAAACGTGTTGCTAGATTCCGTTCTACGCTTTGAGAAAATGTGTTATTCCTTATTAACTGAATAATAATAATCCTGATTTCTGAAGATAGAAACGCACGATTTAGGCTTGATATTGCTCATTTAAATTTGTGTTTAGCCTAATTTAATTACCTAACCTATAACGCAATACTAATCAATAATTGTTTAAATTATAAAACAATTTTTCAATTTGCAACAATCCATAGTATTAAACAATCCTGGAGAAATAGAAGTGCTTATTAAAGCTCAGTGTAGACAGAAGAGAGAAAATACACGATAAAAATCATAATAGCCTACTTTGTTTGTTAGGCTACATTTGAACGGATTTAAAAGTGAGCATATTTGCTTTTGTTTTTCCCAACTCTAAATAGGCTACATTATTGTATTATGCTATTACTTTATGGCTGCTGTAGGCTACGCAATATGGATTAATATATTGTAATGACCTCAGTTAACAAATCAAATGTCGGAGCCCACACACACACACACACAGTCAAAACGGATTGCAAAATAAAAATAGAAATAGCCTAAGATAAAAATGATTGAAAAAATGCTTTTTCAATAACGTGACATTTGACTATAAAGTTTCAAATTATTCAAAATACGCGTGAATTTTCACTGACATTTCAGAACTAGATTTCAGCAAGAGAAAATGACAATTAAACGCTAACGAAATTGTCGGTTGACAAAATTGTCTTGTATTGCGGTTTTCTTCTGACAGAATAGCCTACACTTTTGAGAAATTATTTTAAAATGTTGTTTTAATTTTTAACAGTTATTTCTACTTCTGATATTATTACTATTATTATTATCATTCGCCTATAAATATTATTATTAGCCTATTATTAGGCTATATAATGTCATATTTCATTTTCTCAATCAAGATTCCGAGAAGCAAAGTTCCATTGAAAGTGGAGAAATACGGCTGAACGGAAAGGGGAAAAAGATTCGCAAACCGCGCACGATCTACTCGAGCTTACAGCTGCAGGCGCTCAACCAGCGCTTCCAACAGACCCAGTACCTCGCGCTGCCTGAACGCGCAGATCTGGCGGCCAAACTGGGTCTGACACAAACACAGGTATGTAAGGCCTACTATGACAACACTGAGTTAAAGAAGGAAAATAGCTCTATCTTTACGTCGTGTGTGTCTGCATGCTTCTCAAAAGACAGTTGCTTTATGATAAAATGAATGGTCTTTATTATTATTTTTCTAAATACCATAAGGTTGAAATAGTCTCTATAAGAACAATACAAGCAATGTGAAGTCTCCAAAAGCTTATGTAAACCAGAAAGCAGAACGTTGGAGCGTAAAGTGCATTTCATCTTTGCGCCACGTTTCCAATAGCCTACATCGTTATGAGTGTTGGTAAATTATCGAAACCATCGAATCACTTATCTGAGACAAAGGAACGAAATAATAAATCGGAAAAAACGACATTAATTGAAGGCCTTTCATCCATTGTTATTGAAATGCTAATTTAATCTATAAGTGTTGGTAAAAATAGCATTAAAACGATAATCTGCGAGCTATGTATGCAACGGAATTTATATGAGGCAATATCATAAACAACTTCGAGGTATGATTTGCCTTGCAAAAAAGAATTAGGCCGCAATATATGAATTTCAAGTTCATTTTATGAAGTAGGCTATACTTAATGTTTAAGTATATTTTTTAAGAATACTTTTATGTAGTAAGTATACTAATATCAATGTAGGCTACTAGAAGTAAACTTGTTAGTGTACTATTTCAATACTGCTTGGGACTAAATTGGCCCAACTTTTAGTATATAAAAAACTATGTTTAAGTGTAGCCTAACTTGTGAACTGCATCTGTAGGCTACTACACCTGAACTTAGTATACTTGTAGTTCACTATTTAATACTTGTAGTAGTCTACAAAAGTAGGCTACACCTTGAAGTAGCCTACACTCTCAGTAAACTAGTTTTATAGTTTTATACTGCAAGTAGCCTACTTGTAAGTTTTCTTTAAGTGAATATAACACCATACTTAGTTTAGCTTATTATTTATATATTATTTTTGCATTTTAAGTAGGCTATATGTTCCTATATTTAGGTAGCCTATTCATTTTTTTAGGCCTACTTGAAATACACCTTTAACTGTAGAAACTTGAACTCTTTCCATTAAAAAAAAAACACATTTATTATAGCTTTTTGCATTCATTTATCAACAATTGAGTGTGGGTAAAAAAAAAGAAGAAGAAGAAGAAGAAGAAGCAATATTTTTAACAAAAAGCTGAGAAATCGATTTTTGTGCGTGTGTGTGTGTGTGTGTGTGTGTGTGTGTGTGTGTGTGTGTGTGTGTGTGTCAAAGACTACGTCCGGATGGGTTTCAGAACGATGATCAAAACACAGATGGAGTAGCCTACATTGAGTCCATCAACACCCCCAAAGCTTCACAGTTGTTAACCATTCCTCGGGCGGCATTTCATAACGTTAGGCAGTTTTGATTTATGCAATTAAATGTTTGATGATCGCGCTGTTTTTTTATTTGTGTAAGCAATCTTCTAAAGCCTGCGTCCCAATGTGCATACTATCCATCCTAAATAGTATGTGACATTAGTAATTGTCAATACTATTTAGGGCAGATGGGTGGATAGTATGCACATTGGGATGCAGGGAATCGCTTGTTTCTGCTTGTTCTTCTTCACCTGTGTGTTTGATGAGATCCGTAATAGCGCCGCCTACCGTATAACAGTGAAAACATGGCGGGAAAGGGTAAAGTAGATTTGAAGTAAATTCCTATTTACACTACACTATTAGGAACAAATCTGTTTTCTTCATAAATTAATATTTTCAAACAATGAAAGTTTATAAGACAGTATGAAAAACTTTGTGGAAAAAATAATTAAATAGGCTACTACAAGCCAACTACAAGCCAAGAATAGGCCTCTTAAAATACTGAATTATACTTTTAAGTATATCTTGATCAAAAGATTGAGTACATGTATAGTCCAAATACTTAGACCTTCAAGTATACTTTTATTTCTGAGAAGTACATAAGAAGTAGACGGAAAGTAGCCTACTTTCTAAGTTTAAAAGAAGTATACTAATAGCACACTTGAATAAACGTATTTTTCGTAAAGGATAGGCTATTCTTAATAATATATCTTGCCTATACGAACTTGCAAAATTTCACTCCTAATTTCACAATCGAACAAGAAAAAAAAAGTGAAACCGAGTCCCTTCCTCCTTTAGTGACAGGTTCTAATCTGCTCCATTAGTCAAAAGCATATGTTATTGCATATGTCTATGATAATCTATGAATGCATGGGATATAGTTCACTGCAGTGCGGAAATGAGCATGGCTGTGTAATCCTGTTCTGTGTAGCTCTGTTCTTTTTCTAACCAAAGGAGCACAACTCTTTTTATATTAACAGGGAGTTTGCATGAATATGTCTTCAAGTTAAAAAAATGTGTCCAGATTTACATTAAGTATAATTAAATATCCAGCTGTCATTTATTTGATTAATAGTAGGCCTATACTTACAGTTCCCTACCAACTAGGGTTTGGCACACACATTTGACAGTAGCTTCATATGTATATATATATATATATATTTCTATGTATGCTCTTCTCTTTGAGCATCGATATTTCTGAAATCCTGTCTTACTAAAGTTGTAATTATTTATTGTATTATATTTAGCAGCATTTAATAACTTTCATTGCCTGGTTCATAATAATAATTTTTATTGTGTCAACCTGTGTGAAAACTGATTTATTGAAGGGAACCATCAAAACATCTCCAGGGATTAAGTTCAAATGGGCAGCGACATAATTGACAAAAATGTCAATCATAATATGAAATATCTAACTTACAGATGTCTCTTACAAATATATCTAATTGAAAAGTCTGGTAAACAGCATGTCAGGACACTCATTACCCCCATTCAATTTTACCCCTTTTACTCGATGGACCAGTTCACCTGACTTCACCCTATTCAGTAACTGTAATGAAAGCTTCGAAAAATCCACCCACACATGAAGCCTAACTTTGAAACAATGCCTAACTAACAATATACAAAGCACATTTTAGTAAAATTGTGCTTCTTCAACTACGGGCACTTTTATATGATTTGTATTAAAAATACAAGTCACCTCTTAAAAACCAAATGTCAGCTTTTTTTTCTCCCTTTTTGTTATATAAATGTCCAATTAAAACAGTCTTAAAAGCTTTTTTTTTAAACCATGATCCTAGTTAATTAGCTACTTTTCAAGTTTTATGAAGAATTGAATATAGTTTGTAATATATAAAATTGAATATAGATTGAAAGTCTGGGTTTGGAAATGCTGTAAAACACTTCCAATATAAAAATATGTATTATAATACTAATATGATCATGTAAACAAAGAGTGAAAGTGAAGCAAAAACTGTTACAATATTTATGCTCTGGAAATAATTGACACATTTTTATCATCATTTTCCCCACTAGAAACAATTTTGTTTCAAATAAATATTTATCAAATTAAAATCTACTTGGTTAGCATGGATATTAAAAAAGTGTCGGTGAAAACACGCTTGAGATTAAATAAAGGTGAATAGTTTTTACAATCAAGCTTTTATTTTGTTAAACTGCTTAAAATGACGCTTCCACCATAATGCTATTAAACACAATACATGATTTGAGATGTGAGGAAACCGACACTGTGGTGGGATTGTTCATGTCGTTTCAGAAAACGAACAGGTTAACATTTCCAATTAAATGATCAGCTTTTCTGCCTGAATAATTTGAATACACTATTGATTCATTACAATCACAACCTAATCTTGAAGATAACCAGGAGCATACATTTTGTAATTCAGGCAGGTAATGCATAAAGCTAACTCTCTGATTTCATGAACAGAGATATGTTCTCAAATTATCTTAATCATTTGTGCTGGTTAAATGCATTGATCTTCCTTTAATATATTGTGAGTTATGACAACATATGTTTTTACACTGCTTTAGCTCATCAAAATAAGTTTTTTATAAGTTGAAAAGATTCAACCATTATAATGTCATTTAAGTTGAAATGACTTAAACAGCCAAGTTGATTGTACTAAAATTTTAAAGCAGCAACTTTTTTTAGTGTAATAGCTCTTTTTTTTTTTCTTTTTTATTGAATTGTATATATTCATTTTACTCTGTATTAACATCATAACAGCCATAAACGATTTCTCAGTGATTATTCTCAGTCCATAACCAAGGTATGCCCTTTATCCCTCATAATAATATAAAAACACATGTAATAAATTCTGACACACTGAAGTGAACTATTAATCCTAAATCTTAAACTTATATGAGCATTATTAATTAAAAATCAAATTGTTTTGTGTTAAGCATATATTTATCCTCCAATACAATTATTTTGTGTCGGTTTGTAAATGAATCACATATTTCATTGGTTAGTGTTATCGCTTTCTCCTAGACATTTAAAGATGATTATCTGTTCAGCAGAACAGACCCACATATCACATAACTTGAAGATGTGTGCTTATGTGGTGTGTGGCAGTTTGTGGTGCCAGACTTTTTATTAGCAATAGACTCTGTCATCGCTGCAGTTTAAGACTGTTGAATGCTGCCGCTGGCACTTGTTCCTGCCTTTTAGCGGCGGCTCATTTCATCTATTTTCTGATGATAATAATAATACATGCAGATATGATTTTAGTGATAAAAATAAAGGCATCACCACATTATAGAGGTGTTCAAAATGCGGTGAGAGGAACATCACATAAAAGTCTAAATTAAAATAATTATTTTGGGTGTCAGTGTACATGAGAAAACTGTTAAAAGGGTAATTGGAGTTTAATCCATCTTAAAAGTCTCTTGGAAAACATCACTTCAATTATGTCTTATTATAGAAGGTTTTAAAGCTCTGTGGGTGTCACTGTTAAAATTCATTGTAAATTAGCATGAATTTTCCACATTATGGTTATATAATTAAGAAAGTAAAAACCCTGAGTTTAATATCAAGACTTGTTTTTATCATATATTCTTGAAAAGGCATGCACAAGTTTGTGCCGGAGAGTTCTGGGTAAAATGTTGGACTGATCACAAATAACAGTAATGTTTGGAGTTTTACTGCATCCAAAGAGCTTTTTTCCCCCTCTCACTTGCAGCAAGCTGAAGGCGTGCTGGTGTTGGCAGAAGTTGTACCACAAAAATGCATGCTGAATCAAAGCTTTTCTGAAAGCAATTCTGAAATCAGTGTCAGTAGAACTCAGTAAAAAAAAAATGAAGCGCTGCTACCCTGAGGTTGATGTTGTAAAAGTTAATCATACAAAGTAGGCTACACCTCAAAATCTTAGTCATTTGAACTGAAAACATAAAAATCTGTTAATTGAAGTTAATTTACCTCTAATACAAAAAATATATATATACATCATGTAAAGGACAACATGTAATTTTACTGTAAAGCAAATTTACTGTTGTTTAAAAAGTATGAATTACAACAATTTACAGTGAAAATCTGTATTTAACGAGAAAACATATGTACCTTTACACTAAAATGTGGTTTAAAATGAAACTTTCATAGTACTTTACTTTTATAAATAAGATACTTCATAATTAACAGTGAAAAAAGTTCTCGGAAGTCACGGTTAAAAAAATAAACTGTTATGAACTATACGATCCCATAATGTCTGAAACGTCAAACATACACATATTCTCCCCGAAAAGTGCTTATTGTTCTCCATTTATTTTGATAATTCCTTCCAATCCTGCTCGACCTATGTGTTATGAATAATAAAAATGAGGTAAACAGAGTAAAGTACACATTCTAATCCAAATGCAAAATGTTGCAGGTAAAGATATGGTTCCAGAACAAGCGTTCCAAGTTCAAAAAGATAATGAAACACGGCTCAAGCGGACCGGAAGGAGAACACCTTCAAGCGGCTTCTGCCTCCGGACCGCCGTGTTCACCAGGAATGCCGCCCTTGTGGGATGTTTCCATGTCAACCAAAGGTGCCCCCATCCACTCTGGAGGATATATGAACTCTTTTGGACACTGGTACCCTGGTCATCATCAAGACCCAATGGCCAGAACTCAGATGATGTGATGGGGGTTTAGGACAACTACAGAGCATCCAGATCCCCTCTACTGATTCTACCAGTTCACTCAGTTTCAGACCACGACAACACTCTTTAGCACTGTTTACTTACAGCCAAAAGTCCTCCCCAGTTTTTTTTTTCATCATGAAGATTTACATTGCTGACCCCCTTTTTTTTTTTTGCTTGCAGGTTTTTGTGGTGGATTTTTCTAAAGACTGAATAGACAGCCTAACCTAAACTTGGATTTTGTAAACTCTTGTAAATTTGAATAAAATGCCATTGTCTGACTGCCTTGAATGTCTATCCTATATTTCAAAGCTCGCAACCTCAGTCATTCTTCAGTCTATTTATCAGTTTATTGCATATTATTTTCCCTTTGTTAAAACAGCAGTCTTGAAATGACACGTCTTGACCCTTTCACTAACACTAATGAAATTTAGGAAAATATGTTTATGAGAAGCTTTTTTTCTCCCTACAGTGTGACAAATGAATGCAATATAAATACAAAATATTTAAAAAGATGATAAAGTTGCCACATGACAAATGGACTTCATTTCAAAAGTCCAATAAAATGTAATAGTATAGGTTATATTCTCTTTTCAAGACTGTCTGATGCCACCTAGTGGTTTGAAAACACACCATGATAGCTTTGGGTGTTTGACGAAAGCTAACTCTCTCTAGGCCTAACAAACAGATTCATGCGAAAAGCTTTAGTATTATGTTGAGCTGGAATACTGACCTCTGTATTGAACACATTAGACCATTATTACTCTAGATTAGAAGATGACACATTGAAGATGGAACTGGATTACAGAAAATCACTTCAGCATTGAGGCCTAAGCAACAACATTTTCTACTTGAAAGGCAAATTATTTTCAGCTAAACATGACCGACTATGAAGTGTCTGTTCAACAGCTAAATGATCTGTTGACAGATGAAAACGGAGACTTCTGTATGCCCTCCAATCATTTTAATGAAGTCTACCCCGGGATACTCCTAGGAAATGAGTAAGTCCTCACATAGCCTACAGATATGTAGTGGGTGGATTGTTTTCTTACCATACAGAAACATTGTTCAACAAACATTTACATTTTGCAGTTAAACTGTATGTTTAGCCTTTCCTATCTGATAAGCTAATATTAGAACCTTGATCATGTATCATGTTGCAAATTCACACGGGCAAGACTTTAAATAAACATGGCCTATTTTCCATGTGTGTAGGGCACCCTCTTATGCTCGCACTCTCACACACTCACTGAGAGACTGAAAGAGATCAGTTGAACGGAGGTGGCTGTTATATTACACTTGTATCTCAACAGGTCTGTAGCCACAAATGTAAGACATTTGCATCAGCTGGGAGTGACACACATCCTCAATGCTGCAGAAGGCCAATCGGACATGCATGTGAACACGGATGCAGAGTTCTACGCAGACACAGGGATCACCTATCATGGGATACCAGCCTTTGACACAGACCATTTTGACCTCAGTGTATATTTTGAAGAGGCTTCTAATTTCATTGAAAAAGCTCTGGCAATGAAAGGTGGGAGGGGTCATAGTAAAAACAAGTAGCTACTTTTAAATGTGTATCTTTTTTTCTCATCCCTCATTTAATGGCTTTCGTTCTGCATGTGGTACTTTAAAGCTGCATACTGTAGATCCTATTAATAGTGCATTATCTGCTAATATCCTAAGTCTTCTTGTTTCAGTGACCCACTAATAATAAACTGCTTGCTTGCTCCCTGCTCTCACTGCTAATTTGTGCTTTATCAACATCAACCTTAAAGGGACAGTTTTTTTTTTTCACCCAAAAATGAAAATTATGTCATCATTTACTCACCCTCATGTTGTTCCAAACCTGTAGGAATTTCTTTCTTCTGCTGAACACAAAAGAAGATATTCTGAATAATATGGACACAGTTAATGGACCCCATTGCCTTCCATATGATGAAAAAAATAACAATAAAATAGGCCTATTATGGAAGTCAATTGTGTCAATTTTTGGACAAACTATCCCCTTAACACTGGGATCCAGAAGGATCTTCAGAGCTGTAGGTGCTACACACAGCCAGGAACAGTACAAAGTTTGACATAACTGTTTGGTTTCCAACATTCTCTTCTTTTGTGTTCAGCAGTTCATACAGGTTTGGAACAACTTGAGGGTGATTAAATGATGACACAATTTTCATTTTCATTGAACAATATAGCCTAATATAAGCTAACAATAACAATAGTTAATAAATGGCCCTGTCCCAAATGGCACACTTCATGTGCACTTTCGTTCTTGTGGATTTACAATGGCTGCCGCGTGCGCGTGTCCGTTAAATCCGTGAGACCGTAGTGTGTCCCATTTGTCATTTTTAGATCTCAGAAGGGTGCTCGCGAGCGCCCCCATGTGGTCGATTTGCGCCCTTGATGCGCACTTTTGCCGAGCCCGCGCTGATGCGGGCTCCGCAGCAGACTTCTTCCCGACAGTCAAAGCGGCATTACGTCACGAAAGTGCGGACTCAGAGGAAGACCGCGAGTGCTTAGGGTTCCATTTGGGACAGGGCCAATATCATGCTAGCAAGAGTGCTGTTATCAAGAACATGAGCATGATTGTGAGCAAAAACATTGCTTTTCAACAGTTCAATAAACAATAAGTTAATATTGAGCTACTTGCATTTCAGAGAAAGTTTTGTCAATTTCTGTCCGCCAGTGAAAGTTCCAGAGTAAGCCAAAGCATAATCGCTACACACACAGTAGCCTAGAGGTTTTTACTCCCCAAAAGAAGCAGTGTTTTTGAACGAGTCTTTTGAATTATTCAATAAATGCCACTCGCTTATAAAAATGTCGCCACCTACTGGTAATGTAGCCTTCAGAAACGCGCGGACAAGCGGAGTGATACAAACAGTGAAAAGTCCCAGTGTTTTTTTTACTTTTATGTCAGCATTCTTGAAGTGCTACTTAGTCTAATTCGAGGACCTGTATTCTGAAGATTTGTCTTGTGAGCTGCCTGCTGTTAAAACAGTTGTTTTTTTCATTCAAAATAATTTTCCCATCAAAGTATCATAGTAATTAGCTATTTTACGTTTTGGCAACTTCGATCTCATTAGTAGCCTAAGCCTATGTTTTCTTAAGCCCTTTTAGAAATCTTACCTTTTCCTTCACATTAATATTCGATAGCCTTATACATTAATATTCATACGCAATTAAACCAGTCACAGACTCTAATTTCTTCTGTAGGTAAAGTGTACGTACACTGTCAGAAAGGCTACAGTCGCTCGGCTGCACTAGTCATCGCACACCTGATGCTGCAGCACAGGATGGGTGTTCGAGCGGCTGTGGCCACGGTAAGAGAGAAACGGGAGATCGGACCCAATGATGGATTCCTGCGCCAGCTCTGCCAGCTTAACGATTGTCTGGAAAGCGAAGGAAGACCTGGGCATTAAAATGAATCTGTGTTTTTATCTGTGTTCAATTCTGTTAAGCATTTAGTTTGCCATTTGGAATGATTGTTTTCTGCATTTCTGAAGTGTCTCCTGCCCTCTAGAGGCACTGTTACTCAGAGGAGTTTAGGCAGAAACATAGCCTACTTTAAGTAGCCCATGATAATAATTACAGTTTTCTTCCAAATAACTACATAATCAAACACAAGAGGTCTTCACAACAGACAACAATCATTTATTAAACATTTTTAAAGTGAAAAGTAGCACACATACCTGAGTTACACTGAAACCCCTCCCACATTTTCTGCTTTCATCTGATTGTTGTACATTTTAATATATTGTGATTGTATAGCTGCAAATAGAACTTTTCAGTCTCTTAACATCCATTACAGGTTGGTATGTGACACAGTTTCATAGAAGGAGAATGTGCAATGCTACAAAGGATGATTTAACAGCAATTCTGCTCTCTGGACTAGATGGTGCGCCACTGACTCATAGAGAAGAGGGCATCTCAACAACTTCCTGGATTAGCATGGTTAGTGTAAAGCACATCAATTATGCTCCACAAGCAAGAAAAAGACAAACATGTGTGCAAGCATCATTGTCTTTGTCATTATATTGAGCATTATATATGTTAGAGAGAATGCAGCATTATATATATTGTCATTATATATGGTAGAGAGAATGCAGATAAAAGCATTGTTAAAATACAACAATGCACATAATGTGCACATCACTGATTGAACATAAAAAATGGCCTGTTTCACTGAAACAAAGGCCGGTGAGGTGCCTGTGGTGAGGATGAGGATGGTTTCTTACAGTAAGTGAGGTCCTTTTGTATATTAGACGCTGTTGAATATTGTAGTTTGAGTGAGGTACTGGTGATGGGGGTTAAGCTTTAAAAAAATAAAATAAACATAATCAGATTTGCTGCAGATGTGTCCTTTAATAGCTGGATAAAAATCGTTTTAAAACTAACATTAACATTCACTCCAGCCTGATCACATCATGGCAGCTTGTGTGTTGGCTAAGATACTGGAGGAGTGAGAATTACTGTGTTTAATTTTGACACAAATGTGACAATGATTCTACGCTCAACTCACCCTCCTGTGTCGTTTGCATGTGAGGTATGAAGGTTTGAAATAACAGAAGTCATTGTTCTTTATCGAGTCACTATGAGAATCTTGATATGGGAGACAGCTGGCGTATATACTAATGAAGTGTGTCAAATCAAACACACGAGATGCACAATGGCCGTCCACATTGAGCACTTACAGAACCACAGTACAGTTCAGATCAAATAACATAACAATCCACTCACTGAAAATTCACAGTTCATACTTCCATAAACAGCCTGCAAATGTCCACTCAGCATAAAATACAGCAAGTATTCTGAGTAAAGAATAAGTGTTTTCTCTCTTTATTTTTTTATTTTTACTTCCTCATCAGAAGATGGACAGGTTTTTTTTTTTTTTAATGGAATGGCAGGTCTTAACACAGAACTCAAAAAAGACTTGCTACATTGCAGACTGTGGACATGCAGAAGACAAGGGATTTAATAGTTCGAGTGAATCTTCCAGAGGGCTGTTGAAAGACCCTTTTTAAGACCTATTAAAGGAGTCATAGCATTACATTTTCCTCCCTGAGGTCCACTTATTTATTTATACATTTTTGCTCCGACAATAGTCAAAATGTAATTTTTAATGGTTCTTGTGCCTTTAAGACAGAGACGTCCAATGGAATTCTTAGGCGCGCCGAATAAACACCTCAGACACAGTGTAAGAGTAAAACTATATGCAAAATAAGATACATCGGTGTTTTGCCAGATGAGAAGTTTATTCTATGTATCATCTTGTTACTACTTTAATTTTACTCTAATTAATTGTATAACTCTATCATTTCTCTCTTTTAATTCCTTTTATAACTATTTTAATTTCCCTTGCTTTTATTTTGTGCTTATTTTCAATGCAAAGCACTGTGAATTACCATAGTGTGATATTTTAATTCCTATGTAAAGCATTTTGAATAACTGTTTTAATTTTCCTTGCTTTTATTTTGTGATTATTTTTATTCCTTTCTATGTAAAGCACTTTGAATTGCCATAGTGTATGAGATGTGCTATATAAATAAACTTGCCTTGCCTTTAAGTCATCTACATAAAAACGTTTCGCATTGAAACACGTTGTGTTTCGCATGTTCTCGTCTGTAAACTGGATTCAATCTTCCCTGAAACCCTAAACTTGTTGTAAACTAATTTCCGCAGTTTGACCTACAAATTTACGTCAGTCCTAGCCTGGTCCTACCAGACTCTCGTACATTTCATTTGTACAGAGAGTCTGGCCACTCTCCATTGACAAACGTTAACTTCCTTGAAGGCGGGTAGTGTGTTAAAGTTTAAAACTATTGGATCTGCCCAGGGCTACTCTGGATCTGCCATAACCAATCGCTAACGTTTGGTCATGACGTAACCCTACAACTCAAACTAGCGCACGACCTCAACGTCATCGTTCTCAGCCACTCCCTCTGTTCGCTGATTGGACCGGTAAAAATTTGGCCGGAGAAAACCCACGAATATAACGCAAACCCAGACGGAATACTGAAGGAAAATGAAAATTGTGCGGAAGTACGTCATTCCTGCACCACTTTGACTGCACCGTTTTCACAAATTCAAGTTTTTTTAGTTTACACAAAGACAATATTGGTATCATTTTCAAAAACTTGCACTTTGAAAACAGTTTTCAGAAGTTTGCGTTTTCTGGCCCCCAAAATACCTTTGTCGTGTAAATGAATGACCAAAAAGCATAAAAAGTTTGACCTAAATCTGAACGAGGGAAGGAGTTCTGAAAGTTACAGTATGATTTCATAGCACAATAAACTTTTATTTCAAAATATCATGATATGACCCCTTTAAGAGTCAAAGTCTCAATCAACATATTCATGATCTGGCTAGGCATAAAGGACTGAATTCTGTTCTAATAAAAGTGCTGTAAACCAGGTTTGTACATCCAGCAAAAAAAAAAAAAAAAAAAGGCTTCCTGATTCCCCGTTATCAAGCGCAGGGTCTGTGGGCAGGGCTCAGCTGAGCTGACCCTTGCTGGTGCAGTAGATTGTGACTGTGGGCAGTGCTGGTGGGTAGGATTGAGCCTGAGTCAGGTGCATGGCCTGGGGCCTCATGGGAGCTCCATGCCTGAGTTTAGCTAGTCACAGTGAGGATGTCCTTTCTGCCCTTTTGTTCCTCTGTGTCACTTTCAGTGGAGGCCATGCCTCACTTCCTAGAGCCATACTGACACAGTATCGGTCAAAAAGGACACTGAAACCCTGCTATGCATTTGAACCAGAAAAAAAATATGCCGGTTAAACTATTTGAAGAGATGCATTGGGGGTCTGGCTGTGTCCTTTGCTGGGCAAAAGTTTATGTAAAGTTCTTGTGTGAGATGGTCGGTTGCATGTGAACAGTTTGGGTTTGGAGGCACGGGGACCGGAATGAGGTTCACCTTGTGCAGGAGCCATCTTCTTCTGCTGCCTCTCCAGCGCCTCCTTAAAGCAAAGTAATCTGCTGAGCAATCGGTTAGGTCTGTTACAGCACTGCGAAATTCATTCAGCCTGGCACATTCTTACTGTCCTCTGAAACGGGGAACAAGACTTGGTCCCACATCGCAAGTGAAAGGGAAAGCAGAATACACATATGAGTGAGGTTGCTATCACATTTATGTGACTTTTTAGTGTAAATGTGCATGTTTATGTACAGGTTTAAGCAGGAACATATATGCAGGGATGAGGGGTGAGGTAGAGTCTTTTTGAAAACAGGAGAGGTAAGTGCAATTATTTAATTTGCTCTTGCAAAGAGTCAAAGAGAAAATCAGTAAAGATGTAGGGTACAATATGGCTAAAAGTCCTTGTTGTTTTTCTTTTCCCTCCCATAAAACACAACTACAACACTTTTTGTCGCTATGCCCTGCAAAATAAAAAAGCTATTTATTTATTTAAAAAAAGAATAGAACCAATTTTAAATGTTGCAGATGTTGGTAACTAATGAGAATCCTTTATATTATATTATATATATTTAGAGACAAAATACTTGTTTATGATTTTCAGATTTGTTGAAAGTGATTAAGCCAACAGTTTATCAGAAAACTGGCAATTACTGAATTTGTTTTATTAAAAAGCCTCATAGTGGCTGTTTAGGCAGGTAAAAATCCCATGTTTTCTCCATAGAGAAATAGATTTTTAAAGTCGCGATTAAACGAAAGTAGCAACAGATCTTTTTTCTTCGTATTGTAACGCGCATCCAAGTGAAATTGTTTAACAGAATTATTTTTTTTTGAATTGGTTGATGATGGGATGCAGGCAGATCTGAATGTGAGGGCGGAGTTTAAGTCTGAAGTCTGATTATTGTTTTCTTCTTATGATACATCATCATAGAGAAGTCACTGGAAGATTGATGACATTATGATTATACACATACCGAGGTCCAAAAAAAAAAAGAAAAAAAATGTGTATGGATTAAAGATCAATAACATGCATTAAGAAAAAATATGCCAAATATTGAAAGTCTCAAGACAAACCTACAATAAGCTCTGAGATTATTTACTGATGCTGTTGTTGTGATTCATCTTGGAGCTGGTTGGTTTGGTTCAAAATATTTTTTATAAAATTCTTATGGAGAAAATGAATGGAAAAAATACTTCCGAAGCCAAAATGGCTGAAAGGTGGGCCCATTTTGACTGCTCCAATAACAATGGAGATTCACTTGTGAAACATTATAGCTAAAACAAAATAATCCAGAAGTTCTTAAATACTAAAATTATTTCAGTATTTATTCTAATCATATTTCCATATTAAACAATTAAATAAACAGAAAACTGTTCAACACCTTTTGTGGAAGTGGTTATTTTGATGTTTAGACTAGTTGTACCTACCAACTCTTATTATCTAACCCTTAGCTTCTACTTTTATAAATCATTTGACAAATTCAAATTTTCACCCGATTATCTTAGGATCATTTTCCACCCTGTACTCCTAATGTTGTCCAGATAAAAAAGGAAGGATGGATGGATTTCAGGGGTAATATTAAGATTTTACTAAAAAGAAGTACCATGGCACTACCATGTTTTTTGGACAATACCATAGTATTCTTTGAAGTAACTATGCAACACCAGATTTCAAAGCATTATGGTTCTACCATCTGATGAGACAAATGAGCACAACGAGCGATCTGAAGGCCATGATGAGGAGATGCATGTCTCAAATACAGCATATAGCTGTCAGTTCAATTGGATAACACTAGGAAAGACCGATACCTCACGACAGCTATATGGGTCACGCAGAAGGAAGCAACAAGAGATGTCACAAAATGTTCAGCTTAAGTAACATACCCAATACAAGTGGATATGATAGATAGGAAGGTGTATGAGAACTGTATACACTGCATTTGAAAGAAGAAAGATGGGTTGATGCAGGTAGAATTGTGAGCATACATACATGTATGGACATGTTGCTACATGTATGTTTGTATGCTGGCGTATATGAGGTATGAGAAGTTCACACAACATGTTAATGTCTGTACAGTGTGTACAAGTGCACACTGGTAGTTATGTTTATAAAGGAGAGCGTGCAAAGAGGAAGATGAATGCTAAAATACTACTGTAATTTGTGGAAAAGTGGCATTGTTTTGTAGATTAATAGTGTAGAGCCCAAATGTAGGTGTTTGATGTTGCTCAAAGAAGTTTCCTCTGTCCTTACAACAACAGCTAGCGTTTCTGAAACAGGTTCTGAAATAGATATTGAAAGAGTGGCTTTCTTTGTCACGCTTTTATAATAAGCTCCTTCTGAGGATGGGAGGTATGTTGGTACGAGAGGTAGGTTGATGCATGCTAGCTTTTTGTCCGCCTGTGGAAGGAATCTGAATGGCAAGTGACTGTGGGGTCGAAAGGTGTGGAGGCCGACAACCCAAAACATTTCCCAGACAAAGCTGATGGGGGACCGACGGTGCAAAATAAAGTACATGTCCCGATTCGGCATTGCATGAGGATGGAAAAAATCAAATGCTTCTGGTATGCTTGGAGAAAATAAATTCATGATCAGTTTTGCCCCCTTTTTTCCCCTCCTAAATTTTCCCTGTGGCTTCTCAGTCACACCTCCTGATCCTCGAAGACCTCTAGGAAGAGCGGGGGGAAGAGTTCTGTGGGACACTCCACTTTCATGTGCAGGAAGCGGCTGGCGTGACAGGCGCCGATCATGCGCAGGTTCGTCACCTTCATCAGCAGCTTGGGCCAGAAGTGAGAGATGTTGTGCTTGCGATGGTTGATGTAGTGCTCGAATGCTAACAGGTACATCTCCTGACACTTCTCGATCTTTTCCACACATGTGAGTCCAGAACGATCTGTGTAATGGAATATTAAACAAAAATTAAAGTCAACTCGTCTTTAAAGATGCTGTCAGAAGGTCATAACAGAAAGGGTAATGGAAAGTTAACGGGATAGTTCACCCCCAAATAAAAAAAATATTTCATCATTTACTCACTCTCCTCTGGTTTAAAACCCATATGTTGTTTTTCCCATTTAACACATAAGGAGAATTACTGATAACTGATATAAGTGTTATATTAATGCGTTTTTTGTACAAAGGTAAATCATTTGACTATGGGTTATGTCGAACAGACTACTGATTTATTTAAAATGTTATACATCAACACAATTCACTTGAGCATGAATGGATAATAAAAGCAGTTATTGATCCCACACTTTTGAAGCATAAAAGCAGTCCATATGTGTGCTGTGTGCTATATGAAGACACACAAAAGCTATGTGTCAGGAACCAAATTAAATTAAAGTTGTTTTTCACTTAAAAACATCCTTCCTACTGCTGCTGAAACATCATTGGTTTGTTTGTCTTGTCACAAACATTATGTAACCGTTACAATTGTTGCTGTTGTCCTGGATGGGAGTGAGGTTTAGGGGGTTGAGCGTAACTGTCGTAGGCCAGTAAGAGCTGTGCGAATCCCTCTTAGAGCGGGTCAATTAGGACCGGTTACACTTACATAAGCATCATTCACACTGTCAGTCCAAATCCGATTATTTATGTATCCGATTGAAATCTGACCTAAATTATTTACTGTCCAAATTGGGTATCGCAACTGTTCAGATCCGATTTGTGTGTCCCATGCTTTTTTGTTTTCCGGAATATCTGCATTGGTTTCTATGGAAATGACGTTGCGTTGGTAGTATACACCAAAAACAACAACAGCAATGTGGAGGGGTTTGCAAAAGAGATGTTGTCTTATTTACAACTTGACAATTGCGCGCTGGACTACTGCGTCGTGAGGCAGCGGCAGAAAGAGGCTGGTGCGGATTTATTCCATGCTGTCGTCTCCGACGGTCTCAAAACATGTCTCCATGTCCATGTCAACATGTTCTTGCCTCTCTTCACTGCTTACCTGTCCATTTCAGGATTCATTTTAAGATTTTGGTGTTTGTTTTAAAGATGAACTGAACTGAAAATTTGAGTAGGTGGAGCCTGAAACTGATCGTCCTCCTTGTGGTGGTAGACACATCCTAGACACATTTCCAGAAACGCTCTTTGAATAAGATTTGAAACCACATATGAATGTTGCTCGAAACGCATTTCATGTGATTTTTTGCCATTCACACTTGCTAAATCTGATCAAACTTCAATCGGATATGCACAACAATCAGATTTGGACTGACAGTCTGAACGTAGCCTTAGTAAACCATATTTGATTTGAAAGCTGCAGTGGAGTAGTCTGGCTATCACCAGACCAAGCTCAATCTTTTAAGATTGAAAAATGAGTCTGGGGAGTCTGCTCTGTATTTTCTGCACAAGAGTCGTGATCAACGGGCATAGTTCAAATGTCTCTGTACGCAATTGGATAGTCCTTCAACCAATCAGACCAAAGATCCAGGTGACGTACTTTGCAGCGAAAACTCCAGGCAAGAAACGTGTCAACAAACGTGTTGGTTTGGATGGTTTGGTTGATCAGCGGTTTGCAGAAGCACGCACTATTGGTGGGTTTAATCCAATCCAATTCATTTTAACCTCTAGACGATGCTCAATGGCTTCTTTAGTTTAGCAAATAAATCACTCAAGTGGGTGTAAATACCACTCAATTTCATGTTTTTTTTTTTGCACAACCTGCAAAAATCACAGGCATAGCAATGGCGTAGAGCGATTTTTGCAGGTTGTGCAAAAAAAAAAACATGATTGTGATTGGACCCCGCAAATTTGTAACGGAAGCAGGATAGAAGAATGTACAGGTTTCCAGCCTGAGCTGCAGGGCGAAATCAAATCCCTGGCAGATCGGGCTGGGTTTACCCATTCTAGCAGTAGAGGGCAAGGGAACAATAACTTTTGACATTTGAAATTCAAAAATTCTCCTTTTGTATTCCATGGGAGAAATGTCATGCAGATTTAAAACGACATAAGGGTGAGTAAATTATGATACAACTTTTTTTTACTCATTTTTGGGTGAACCATATCCCTTCAAGAGCTTACAATTAATTGTGATGATTCTTAGAAACCCATGTATGGCTATAGCAGCTCTCAGTCCATCTCACCTGAGCTCATGAGAAGTACAGCCTGCAGCAGCGCCACCTCCGAGTCATCCAGGTTGAACTGTGACAGGCTCTTGCCCAAATCAAAGATGGCATCAGACACCACTCCTAACCCTCCATTCTTCAGCTGCTCTCGACTGACAGCCATCTCTCCGCTTAAGGTCAGCGTCTCGCTCTCTGGGTCATACCGCACCGCTGCACGCAAGGACATGATCTCCATACAGCAGCCTTTCAGCAGGATAATCTGGTCTTCACAGGGCAGCTGGACACAAGTGGAGGAACTGATTCTTGTGCTTTTACAGAACACATGATATCTTTCGAGGCTCAAAAACAAGGATGGTTCACTATTTGATTGTGAATTGTGCTGGTCAACAACTTAAGGAAGAAAAACAAATAAATCAACCTGACTAACATAGATGGGGTTATGCTGAAATTGAAAGATTTTTCCAGGTTATGACATTTTTGGCAGTATAGAAGTTCCTATTTAATTATAATACATTTTCTTTTTCATTCGATATGTGTGTCTTTTTCATTTCTATATGTGAAAATTGTTTATAATAAAGTATTTTACAAATATATTATAAATATAAAAATTATACATTTAAAAAGTCAAATTCCATAAATATATTCAAAATTATATATTCAAAAAGTCATACATGTAAATTTATACTTTTATAAGTAATACATTTAAAATTATTATGAAAATTGTAATCAGACAAAAAACAAATTCAAACAAAAAAACAATCCTTATTTTCCTGCCATCTGACCTTTAAAAAAAAGGTGGTCTTTTGGGATTCCTAGTGCAATTAAACTAAAGGCCAATGTCCTCCAATGTAGCAAGATAACAAGGTGGTCATTTGAGATCATCATGTGTTCACATAAGCAATTAGAGTGGCAAATTAAGTGATTGAAAGCACAGCAACAGCCCATAATGAAGCCATTACTCAAATGTGGTACAGTGGTAGCAAAGAAGAGGAAACGCACAAGCAGTCGTGGTTCGAAAAGTACAGGGACAGCTGGAGCCGAGAAGATAATTGCTCTGTCACAGCGGTCTCTGTATGACAATTGCCGCAATAATGCAGAACAGTGTTGTTTATGAAAATGTGCATTTATGGAATAACTATTAGCTGTGCAGAGGCTTTTTCAAGCTGATGGAGAGATGTTTTTTTGTGCAGTGCCCTACAACAATAGACACTGACCTCAGAGAACATGGGCAGTTTTTTGGCAAAGTCCACAACTCGTGTGATGGCAGGGGTGATGATCTTGGTGAATTCACTGAAGGCCTCCAGGTCGACTTTGTCGTTCTCTGATGTGGGTGCTGGAGACTGCCCAATGTCTTCTGGCTGAAAGACAAACAATGAATAGGTTTGGAGTGAAATAAGGTTCAACAACAGGACAACAGTCACATTTTCTACATATTTACTGGCCCCACCTTAAGAAACAATACATTTCATTTTTACCAAATTTGTGAGAATGATGTGTGTGTAACGTGTAGTTCTATGTCTGTTTAGTTTCATTGTGTTTTGGTTCTATTTTCCCTGTTCCCATTTTGCCTGGGTTCCTGATCATTATTAGTCTCGCTGGTAGTTTAGTTCCTGCACCGGTTCTGTTTTACCATGATTACTCCCTCTTTGTATTTAAAGGGGTGGTATAATGCCCTTTTCACAAGATGTAAAATAACTTTGATGTCCCCAGAGTGTGTATGTGAAGGTTTAGCTCAAAATACCCCACAGATATGTTTACAGTGGGTACGGAAAGTATTCAGACCCACTTAAATTTTTCACTCTTTGTTATATTGCAGCCATTTGCTAAAATCATTTAAAGGTAGGGTAGGTAATCCTGTTCAGAAACACTTTTTTTTATACTGGGTGAAATGGTCCTTCCATCCTGATAGTAGTCAATACATTATGTGTTTAGAAAAAGGAATGAAAAAAATCAGACCTCTGTAGCAGCTGCAGGACAGTAAAAACTCTGACCAATCACTGCCATTCGGTGCGAATGTAAAGAACCAATCAGATGCCTTCATGTCTCGTGCCCGAGCCCCACTGCGCGCGCTGCCCTGCGTGCACTCATCACATGTCACCGTTCCCGGAAATATTCAGCTCAAAGCACCTGCATATGCAGTCAGCGAAGGCAAACAAGGCAAAAACTACTTCCTCGGACCCTGCCCGCACTCTTGAACGACCTCCTCTGCTTCGCCCTCAACCCCGGACCTGTCCTCGAACCGACGATGCGGTACTTGTCTCCGGACTCGGAGTGTACGTTAGTCTTCATTAGAGTCAACAATGTTTTCATCATGGAAACTCTTACATGCAAAACACCGTATATGTTATGAATCTTACACGAAATTCACCTTCATCACAGTGTAACTGATGGTAATGGAAAAACGTGTATCAATGCAACCTGTTTTTAGTTTTGCCTTATAAATATAGCTCGTTACCGAATGAAACTTTACCATTATCGATATGCTAGCTTGATAGTGAGTACTAAAAGAAATCTTATTTGTTTATATTCATAGTGATAAAGTTAGGTATTTTATTACATGTGATTCTGACATGATGTCACTGTATGTACTGCGCTCCTTCCTCTCCACTCGTCTCAGGTAATAAATGCGTCTTCCAGCTGAGCCTGAGCGTTTCATGTGTTTTGGGGGCGTGGCTTTGGAAGGAGCTCAGAAGGGAGGGGGTGGGAGTGAATGGAAATAATGAGCTGTGTTTATTGCAGATTAAAAGGTCTACAGTCACTCGATTTTTATATTTTCTTTTTCAGAGTACTTACATTTTAATTATGTATTGGTATATAAAGACAGTTTAAACAAATTTGGAATGTTTTTTTTTTAGAAAAAGGATTACCTACCCTACCTTTAAGTTCATTTTTTTCCTCATTATTGTACACACAGCACCCCATATTGACAGAAAAACACAGAATTGTTGACATTTTTGCACATTTATTAAAAAAGAAAAACTGAAATATCACATGGTCCTAAGTATTCAGACCCTTTGCTCAGTATTTAGTAGAAGCACCCTTTTGATCTAATACAGCCATGAGTCTTTTTGGGAAAGATGCAACAAGTTTTTCACACCTGGATTTGGTTATCCTCTGCCATTCCTCCTTGCAGATCCTCTCCAGTTCTGTCAGGTTGGATGGTAAACGTTGGTGGACAGCCATTTTCAGTTCTCTCCAGAGATGCTCAATTGGGTTTAAGTCAGGGCTCTGGCTGGGCCATTCAAGAACAGTCACGGAGTTGTTGTGAAGCCACTCCTTCGTTATTTTAGCTGTGTGCTTAGGGTCATTGTCTTGTTGGAAGGTGAACCTTCGGCCCAGTCTGAGGTCCAGAGCACTCTGGAGAAGGTTTTCGTCCAGGATATCCCTGTACTTGGCCACATTCATCTTTCCCTCGATTGCAACCAGTCGTCCTGTCCCTGCAGCTGAAAAACACCCACACAGCATGATGCTGCCACCACCATGCTTCACTGTTGAGACTGTATTGGACAGGTGATGAGCAGTGCCTGGTTTTCTCCACACATACCGCTTAGAATTAAGGCCAAAAAGTTCTATCTTGGTCTCATCAGACCAGAGAATCTTATTTATCACCATCTTGGAGTCCTTCAGGTGTGCTTTCATGTGTCTTGCACTGAGGAGAGGCCTCCTGTCGGGCCACTCTGCCATAAAGCCTCGACTGGTGGATGGCTGCAGTGATGGTTGACTTACTACAACTTTATCCCATCTCCCGACTGCATCTCTGGAGCTCAGCCACAGTGATCTTTGGGTTCTTCTTTACCTCTCTCACCAAGGCTCTTCTCCCCCGATAGCTCAGTTTGGCCGGACGGCCAGCTCTAGGAAGGGTTCTGGTCGTCCCAAACGTCTTCCATTTAAGGATTATGGAGGCCACTGTGCTCTTAGGAACCTTAAGTGCAGCAGAATTTTTTTTTTGTAACCTTGGCCAGATCTGTGCCTTGCCACAATTCTGTCTCTGAGCTCTTCAGGCAGTTCCTTTGACCTCATGATTCTCATTTGCTCTGACATGCACTGTGAGCTGTAAGGTCTTATTTAGACAGGTGTGTGGCTTTCCTAATCAAGTCCAATCAGTATAATCAAACACAGCTGGACTCAAATGAAGGTGTAGAACCATCTCAAGGATGATCAGAAGAAATGGACAGCACCTGAGTTAAATATATGAGTGTCACAGCAAAGGGTCTGAATACTTAGGACCATGTGATATTTCAGTTTTTCTTTTTTAAATAAATGTGCAAAAATGTCAACAATTCTGTGTTTTTCTGTCAATATGGGGTGCTATGTGTACAATAATGAGGAAAAAAAATGAACTTAAATGATTTTAGCAAATGGCTGCAATATAACAAAGAGTGAAAAATTTAAGGGGGTCTGAATACTTTCCGTACCCACTGTATATAGCATGTTAAAGTTGTCACTTTTTGAGGGTGAGCAAAAACCATGGCAAAAACGCACTGTTTTTGTATCTGTCTCTTTAAATGCAAATTAGCTGCTGCTCCCAGCACAGGGGGCGGAGCTACAACTGATTGTGTCCTTTTACCTCACACAGACATGCACTGGAAATTTAAAAAACTTTTAGCCTTTTATGTTCAAACCGGAGTCCATGTTCCATGTTCCATCAATAGTAAGTGTTTGATTGGATTCTCCTGCATCATGTGATAACTACAGCCACTACTTGTGACAGCATGTATGTTTTGTATGTTTTTTTAAAGTATCTAAATCAATAGCAATCTTTGAAATTTGCAACAATTGGAAATAAAGCTATAGTGTTGTTTTGACAGCTATTGATGCACTTTTACTATGATGGCATACAGTGGAAAACATACTAACCTTCAAAAGTTTGGGGTCAGTAAATATATATATATATGTATATATATATATATATATATATATATATATATATATATATATATATATATATATATATATATACATTTAAAAGTGAATCAATACTTTTATTCAGCATAGATACACATATAATGTTACAAAAAAAACTGTAATCAGCACAACTGTTTTCCACGTTAATAATAATCAGAAATGTTTCTTGAGCAACAAATCATCATATTAGAATGATTTCTGAAGGATCATGTGACACTGACGACTGGAGTAATGATGCTGAGAATACAGCCTTGCCATAACAGCAATAAATACATTTTAAAATATATTCAAATAGAAAACCGTTATTTTACATTGTAATACTATTTCACAATATTAGCTTTTACTGTCTTTTTGATCAAATAAATCTAAACTCGGTGCAATTCGCTTGTGTGCACACTAACCAAACAAATTCAACTCTGATGACAAATGAATCCATTCATCCATCCTCAAACTAATTTATCTGATTGTTTTAGGGTCATTTAAGAGCTCTTCGGTCAATAGCTGCATTCGAAAGCTTAAAAATACTGCCTTAGGAGGACGAATCCACGTCCGAATCCAATGTTACCTTCTCCTGAGATACCTTCATCTGATCGAATTTTAAATGCAGCCTTTGATATCCCACAGTCTTGTGCATTCCATTCTGTGGCAGTTAAACTAAAAAATAAAATAAAGATGGCGTCTGAAAGTTGTGGTTGGTGGTCAGTTTGAGTATAAATCTATGTTTTTGACCAACGTTATCTACTTTTTATGTTATTCCTAGTTAGAAATTACTATTAAAGTGATTAAATATTCAATTAGTTATCATCAAATCTCTCTCTATTTTTGTAGTACTTCGTTAAAACGTTATGCTGCAGTCTGTCCGAAATCAGTTTTTCGTGAGGTACATTTGTGTACAAAAGCTGTCTGCAAAGATAAGAGCTAGAGGATTATTCGAGATCTAGCTGAGAACCCACCCACCTGTACAATATAGTAAATAATGCTATGCATGTACTTTGATAAGGTCTCATGATCACAGACATACAGACACAACCAGGCCTCTTACTAGGAACTTGCGTTTCTGTTTCCAGTGAGGGCCCTGGGCGTTGGTGTGGCGATGAGCCTCCGTCACCATACGAATGAGCTCCCACTCCGTGACGGTGGGCTCAGGTCGGTTGTGCAGCGTTTTCACAACCTCCTCTTTCTTCCTCCGTTCCCGGTTTTCCTCGATCAGACGCCTCTTGGCCACACGCTTTGAATCATCCAGCACCACTGCCAGGGACATGAATCACTCGCACAATCACTCACTTAATACTCTCAGTATTAAACAGGAAATGACAGACAATGTTATGTAAGGTTATTATGTGTATGGAGATTATAGTAGGTTTTTTCAAAGGCCACATTTATAAATGTATTTTTTGACAATGTCTTTCATAGACTAATATGTCATTTTTACTGAGACAGAAATCTCAACATCAGATTATGCTGAATTAAAACTTTGTTTATATATGTATATATATATATATATATATATATATATATATATATACACACACAAACACACAGATGCATATCTATATCTACCGTATATATACACAATTACATCCATCTATCCATCTATCTATATATCGTCTGTTTGTCTGTCTGTCTATCTATTCAAAAATGATCACACTTGTAACACAGCTAGTCATTCTTTCAAAACCTGACCTTGTCCTTTCATTACGTTATACACATTTCAGTCCACATAATCATTGTTTCAAACACAAGATTATTGTGAGAACATAATGAGAACATTTGGTTTAATCGTTGAAAAAAAACAGTATGATCTTTCACTTTAGTACTTTTAACTAGGGTTGCAAAATTCTGGGAATTTTCAAAGATGGAAACTTTCCATGGGAATTTAAAGGAATTAACAGGAATTTATGGGAATAAACGGGAATAAACTGGGAATTTTCAAAGTTGAAGGTTGGCTCTTCATAGGGAACTTAAATATAGTTGAGGAAAGTATATTTTAGAATAATCTTGACTAAAATAAACAGATGCCATTCAAATACACTTGAATATCGATGCCATTCCTCAATCACATGCACATAGCACACTGCTTACTGCATGGCTATTGAGACCACACCCCCTACTGGCACTGTGCATGCCTCCATCACATGTACAGAAGCCCAAAGCACAAGACTATTGAAGGCACACATTTGAGCCTGTGGACTAAACAAAGTGAAGTAAGTTTTGATGATATTATGGGGAAATATATTTATTAAATGTTTAAATTGCAAATATCACATACAAATGTATTCATCTAGTAGATAGCAAGCTGATAAGTTAGATGCTAAATAAGCTAGCATAACTTTATTTACCACATAAGTAGGGCTGGGCGGTATGACGGTATATATCGTTACCGCGGAAGAAAATGTCAACCGTAACAGATTTTTTTTTATTCCGTATATACCGCAACATGTAAATAAGTAGGCGTGGTTAACTCACGTGCAGCGTGCGTGAAACTGAGACACTGATATTTGTCAAAGAAACATGAAGAGAGACCAAGAGGATCCACAAAAGGAATTACGTTTTCAAAATTAACGTGATATTTTCGGGGGGGAAGGCGCAGAAGTCAACTAGAGCAGTGCAGCACACTGAAAGTTTAGAGAGATGCACATGCTCGCAACGGGGCTTACTTGACAACAAGTTCATATATCAATATTCTAACGAATAGAAATAACCTTAAATAATGTATCTATCCGTCTCTTATGTGTACAGTTACTTTCAGAGTGGACGCGCAAGCGGTTGCCGTGGTAATATGGAATATTTCCCAAATTCCCCAGCTTAACTTCCCATGGAAATTTACCGGAAACTTTCTGGAAACTTTCTGGAAAATTTCCGCCCTTTTGCAACCCTACTTTTAACAATCAGTTCATTCAATGTCAAACAATTCAAGATACATGTTTCAAATCAGCCTTGTTGCTGAAATAATTACAAGGTGCAACATTAGAAAATACACTATCATTACCTAAAATTACACAATTGACATAAAAACATAACGTTTGTAATAGTATCTATTAAGTGTGTTTTCAAAAGGTGTGATTAAGTATATGTGTGCTAGAACAGAGTTTGCTGGCAATCACTTATGAAAAAGAATTCATTACATTTGGTAATACATATCGAAAATTGCAAACAAGTTCTATAAAATCTATGTCCACACTGGACTCCACCAAATCAATATCTATAGAAATCTATAGATGAACCAAAAGATCCACTGATTAACCATTAAGATCTGTGGGATTAAATAATAGACAAATGTGCGAAACTGAACGAGAAGTTTGCTAGTAAGGGCTTTATAAAAGGCAGTTACTGTGAATTGAACATTTATATAGATGAAACACTCATTTTGTGTAGTGAAAAGGGTTCTTTGTGATTTTGTGTATTGTACAAGCACAATTGAAAATATGATGAAATGTGCACTTTTGATGATCTGTTGTGTTATTAGCAATAAAATAAAAACTGGAACC
The DNA here is from genome assembly GCF_951802725.1 of Rutilus rutilus. Lineage (NCBI taxonomy): Eukaryota > Metazoa > Chordata > Actinopteri > Cypriniformes > Leuciscidae > Rutilus > Rutilus rutilus. The sequence goes on along the minus strand of NC_140209.1, from coordinate 40,175,898 downwards.
AAATGTCCCCACAAGGATAGTAAAACCTGACGTTTTTTATGTTGTGGTGAAAAAAACTTTGGCCCCCATGAAACTAAATCATACTAAATTTAGTTTTTTTGAAAATGTAAAAACGCAGTATGTTTTATGTAAGATTTAGGTTTAGGGGACATCATTTAAAGTATAAAAGTGTCTAGGAGAATCCTCATAAAACACAAAAACTCAACATGTGTGGGTTAACACTCACAGTCAATGGCCATGCCCACCGAGATGCACTTCTTGAAGCGGCACAGCTGGCACTGGTTGCGGGTGATTTTATCAATGATGCAGCAGCTGTCATATTTACAAGAATAGGAAGGATGAAGATTCTTCTGTATTGTCCTCCTGAAGAAACCCTAAGAGCAGAAGGAAGCAAATTAATGAGTAAGTACAGACTGTGATTGAGAGTCAAGCGGTTCATGGGTTGGAAATCTCACCTTGCAGCCCTCACATGTGATGCAACGGTAATGGTAGCCGGTGGCCTTGTCCCCGCACACCACACATGGCTCATCTTTCTCCAGGTAGCTGGGAACATACCCTAGAACAGAGATGCTATTCACTAGAAGATAAGGAGGAAAATGGGCTGTTACAGCAGAATACACACACACACAAACACACACCACCTCTACAACCCTGAGAGACCATTTCTACAAAACTGATTGTCAAATTGTTAATAACTCCTTTTGTGTTCCGGGAAATCATACATATTTCAAGCATCATGATTGTGAGAAGATGATAACAGAATTTTTTTAATTTATTCCAAAATTATCTGCAGATGGTGCAACTCAACTGAACTGACTAAACATAGACATTTTGGTGTGATTTCTGCCACGGCGTTACAGACAAATACATTTACCTAGAATAATCATGCTTTAACATAATTCTCAAAGATATAAATATTTATTTTTGGAAGTTGCATTCAAAATACGCTTTGCTCAAAAAAAGAAGGGGGTACGTTTGGGACAATACAAAATATTTGGGTTTAGACTGCAGTGACAGCGTATCCAAAATCCTTACCAGACGTGCTCTGCATAGAGCATTGACTATTCTTTCTTTTTCTTTTCACTCCATTCGGCCACCTGATGAGAGAAGGGAGAGATAAGTATACAGTAAAATCAGAAATAATCAGATTTTCATTTACTTTTTCACAAGACTGACATTTTACACAAGCTATTTAAAATCTAAAATGTAAAAAAGCCTCCTATATACAAAACAGCTGAAAAGTTTGAAGTCTGTATGATTTTTAATATTTTTGAAAGTCTTTTATGGCCACATTTAAGGTTAGATTTATGTGATCAAAAATTTGTAATATTATAAAATGTAATAAAATAAAATAAGTAATATTGTGAAATATCTAAAAAATATTTTCTAATTGAATATATATATTGAATATTTTATAACGTAATTTATTCCTGTGATGCAAAGCTGAATTTTCAGCATGGTTACTCCAGTCTTCACTTGCACAAGTGTAATTTGTATTCCCTTATTATTTCCTTTTTATTAAGGTCTAACGGTAAAACTGATACTATATAGCGTCATCAAACAGAATAATTACCAAACACTCCACTTGTTTAGACAAACAGGCAGTCAAGGTGGTGACAATTATAGCAAAATCCAGCAGTTATACTACATAGGCCCCTGTTGTATGAATAATTCTAATATTTATATTAGTTGTATGCCTGATATTTAAATGAAAACCACAAAAACATGCATTTTGGTTAAATATTTTTTCAAAATATCTGCTTCTCTTACCTCCCAAAAAATGGTTTAGTCCGATCTAAAGTATTTATTAATTATTCAGTCAGTGACAAACATCAGATGAACCCAATAAAATTATAAGTCCCACCCCAGCTCGTGAACAGAACCAATCAGAGTTGAGGCGGCAGTGCCTGAAGTTAACGATGAACTTGGTGGAAGAGCAGGAGACTGACTGACTGAATGTCGGGGAGAAGAAAACATAAATCAGGGTACCAGAAACGCCATGAAAAGAAGGAGAGGGAGGCCAGGAGAGTTGTTGTATCTCAGTCGATCAAGACGTTCTTGAAGACAGGTTGTATTATTTCGCTGGGAATAAGAAAACTACCGTCTACAGCCTGCCGGGTCCTGTCACTCTTCATTACAATCGACCGAATGATTACGTGGTCAAAATCCCTGTCTTTTTACACTATTGTCAATAGAGTTAAAAAATTGACACGAGTCACAACGCATTTCATTATGCACCTGTGATTTGTTTATTGCATCAAGAAAACACGAATACAACACACTGCACTTGGATGAATACATTTATTAGCTTTATTTAATAACATTACCAGTTCCATATTATCTTTATTTAAAAAATAAGACAATAAATGATTTTATTTTTATAAATTTGACTGCACTTAAATTCTTGCACTTTCTAAATGTTTACTTTTTGATTTATGAATTATAGCAGACTGATCGGAAAAACACATTATTTTGTTGTTACTTTTTAAAAATTGGTTTATTATTATGTAACAATTTCTTGCTTTTTGTTAGTTTTTATCAGTTTAAATTTTTATATAAACATTTCACTTTTAAAATAAAGGTTTTACAACAACATCACCATCTTCTGTTATATGTGGGCCTCCATGCTATCTATTGTACAGTATATGATATTGGTGGAGGTTGGTGGGGGCCCACATCAATATATTTTTTCAGGGGGGCCCGAATCCTCTAGCTACGGCCCTGATGCAAACTCAGACAGGACAAAGTGTTTTAAAAAAAAAATTTAACACTTCGCCTTTAAAGGGATAGTTCACCTAAAAATTGTAATTAGGTCATAATTTACTCACCCTCATGTCAATCCAAACCTGTATGACTTTCTTTCTTCTGTGGAACATAAAGTAAGTCATTTTGAGAAATGTGTCTCTTTTTTGTCAATAGGCTACAGTGGAAGTCAATGGGGACCAAAACAGTTTGGTTACAAACATTCTTCAGAATATCTTAATTTATATTCAATGGACGAAAATAATTCAGGGTTGGAACAACAAGAGGGTGAGTAAAAAAAAGATGACAAACTTTTTTCATTTTTGGCTGTAGTTAAAACTAAGTGTGAAAAATAAATACATGTGGTGACCATGCGGTGGCACTGTTTTAAAATAATTTCACACTGCATTAAAAACCCCAGCTGACCGCCTTCATTTGTCTGTCAACATTGTTGCATCACCTTGTAAAACGGAAAGAACAGCATTAGATCAAACCACAAACCCGTTTCAAGTGTTAAATTCATGTGACTACCCCCAAAAAAAACATAAGCAGCACTTTCACGCAAGTACCTCAGTTGGTAGTGAATAACAACAAATGTCTCTGTCTACATGTGGAGGTTATGAACTCCCTAGCAGGATACAGCGAATGAACCTGACACACCTCCATGAACCAGTGCACAGTCCAGTTCACGCAAGGCAATGCTTGTGTGTATGGAGCTGAACACATCAACATCGATAGTATCCATATCAGCATCACTCAACATAATAATTATGAAGATACAATAGAGTGTTACATTATTCATATACTGCATGAAGATAAGACTGTGTTACATAACCAATGACCAAAACATGACAGTCTACTGAACTCAAAACCAACAACATGACTGCAAATAACTGAAGCGAACGTGAAAACTTACTATCAAATGCAATATATTCAAACATCATCAGATATGTGGGATTTGAGTTTCATTAAACACACACAAAATCTTTTTTAAAGCGATCTTTTCTCTCTACCCTCTCGGACAGAACAGTATTAAGTCCAACTCACAATCTGCCCGTACATCAACAGACACAACTGAACAAACAGAAGGAATGGGATGGATGGAGAAAGAACATTTATATTCTAACCTGTTGACATAATAGGGCTGTAAAATGTGCATGATTGCAGTCTCCCTCCTCTTGCCAAGCTGTCAGCAATCTATCTGCAGTAACAGGGACTCTGAGCTGGTAGGATGACACTTCTCTCACCAACCCCAACCCATCCCTCCTCTCCCTCCACACACACACACACACACACACTCCTCCTCCTGCCACAGCTCCTGTGCATCAGCCCTGTGAGCCCCACCCCTCCTCCATCACTAACCCTCAGCTCTCATCTTCCTCTTAACTCTCTCACTGTTTCTGTCCGACAAAATCATACACAATGAAGCAAAGGACCCTCTGTCTTTAGCTAAATAATGAGTGGTGCAGTCAGTGCTGTTATTTGCACATACTACAAAAACCTAATATTCAGCTTTAGAGTTTCTAGCATATTTATACATTCATGCATAAATCATCAACAGAACTATGTTAGAGCCGGACACACAGTGTTGTACACATCTTCAGTGTATCAATTCATATCTAATATTTTGCATTATTCTGAATAAATATTTGTCCTTAATAATTTTTATAATAATAATACAAATTGTTAGTTACTAAATAAAAGTTTTTTATTATTTTATTATTATCATACATTTAAATTTATTTTTATAATAATAACAATAATAATTATGCAAATTTTTCATTTATTGCATTTATTACAATATTAGTTATTATTATTGTTGTTGTATCAAAATAACAATTTCAGTTACATTTTTTATTAATATGAATATGAGAATAATGTTTTTTGTATCTATGTAAATAGACAGTGGAAATCTGGGATATAAAATATTAGTAAAAATGTAAAATTTATACCATTTATATGTAGATTTATTTTGAACATTTTAAATCACTGCAATTTAGGACTTTAAAGCATATTTACACACATCCAAAAAAAATTAAATAATAATTATATATATATATAATGTATATATATATATATATATATATATACACAAAGAAGTGTAGCATGTCTGTTAACAGTATATATATATATATACACTTTTTGGTTGCGAACAAGTTAAAAATGAGAGTTTCTATCTCGTGGCTAAAGCTACACGTGAGCCGATGACACATCAAAACAAAGTCCACGGGTGGACATCAAAGTTCCACTTCCTCCTTTAATTCCTGCACATGCTTTAAAGCAGAGAGGAGCTGAGAGACGAACGTACACGCTCAGAGTGAATAAGCCTTTAAATGCTCACTCACGCATGCTTTCTGCTAATCAAATTATAGAGGCGTAATTAAATGGCGGGTCGAGGCGAGGCAGGCACAGGACAAATCTGCCTTTCAGGGAACCATCTGAAAGTTCTCTAGCTGCATAATAATCCCACAACTGACCCACAGGGCCATAAAACTGTGTGAGTGTGTGTGCGGTTTTGTGCATGCAGTAACTGAAAGTCTGGGGGGAGGGCAAGACCATGAGGCAGCACATGTGAGAGACACGTGCTTGAACGCTTCAAACACACACACACACACACATACACACACACTGGTCACAGACAATCCACCGACTGTCGTAATGATTCAGTGTCCTGAATTGTCTCTTGCAGGACAGTGGCCCCATCTGCCTTTGGTACCTCTCTCTCTTCTGCTCTCTAATCTCTCTCTCTATTTGTCTTATTCCTCATCAAATCGTATCATCTAATCTTAAAACACTTCACACATTTGGACGAATCATCAGGCACTCTGGATTACAATCACATTCGGTTAGGTTAATACTTACTGCTTCCTGTATAATGACTCCTTATATGTGTTTAAACATTATATTAATGCTGCTGTTTGAATTTATTATATACTTGAGTCTGATTGTTCAGTCAAAGCATTGAGCAGTCAAATATATAAATATAATGATGCTACACTCTATTATTGACCATTGTACCTGGCAGCCAATCTAGTTTTATGTCTCCCTTATCACTCTGCGGTCTCTTTCATCTCACATAATAAAATAATTTCAAGTCAAATCAATATTTCATGTCCATTTATGTGGAAGTGTAACAATTAGAGAAACCCTTTCTGTTTTGAACTATTCTAATTGAGTATTTGATACTTACTGCCAATCTGATCAAAAAAACTCTCAAAATGTATTATAGAAAATATTATAATTATTATTCATTTAGAATTTTATCATATATTATGATTATTATTTAATATCATTTTTATTATTATTATTATTCATGTATTAGCATTACAATTTGAGTGAAACGTTTTATTACATGAATTTGAGAACGTAAAATGTAAAAAAAAATCTGATTGGTAATATGCAACATATTTTGTACAACCAACAGTCAATATTATTTCATAATATACTCAGGGTTTATCAAAAGAAAAATGTAAAACATTAATATTATAAATTATATGAATATTTTGTTATATTTTTTAATGAAGCACATTTTTTCCCCTAGGAACTAACACTTCTCAATCAGGCAGACAGTTATTGGTAATCTCAAACTGTACAAATATCAGCCGATAAGTAAATCAGGGATAGTTCAGCCAAAAATGAAAATTCTGTCATCATTTACTCACCCTCATGGTGTTCCAAACCTGTATGAATTTCTTTCTTCTGTGGAACATAAAATAAGATATTCTGAAGAATGTTCTTGACCAAACAGTTTTGTGACATTGAGATTTTTTTTTTTATGTTCCACAGAAGAAAGAAAGTTATTCCGATTTGGAATGACAGAATGAATAATTGATGACAGAATTTTTTTGGGGGGGCGGAACTATCCCTGTAAGAGCTAACATGTTTTATAAATGGTAAACACACACACATGATAACTCACCGTGTCTCATCTCCCTCTGGCAGGTTAAGCTCCTGCTCTTTTTGTTCCATTCACCTTGATTCCATCCAGCGTCCAATCACACGAGACTGAGGCGGACCCGACCCTCGCCGCTTTGCTCAGCATACGCAGGCTCAGTATCAGTCAACTGCTATAAGATAGGTCATGATGACATAGCCCGAGCGTATTTCCTGCTCTGAATCAAATGCGTCTATACCTGTTTAAGAGAAAAATATAGTTCATCTTAAATAATGTAATACACAGTTTCAAGCATAAAAAGAGTCAAACAGTGAATTTCTCGAATCAAATCATCTTCACATGACACCTCTTCACTGCTCCTGTCCTCTAGAGGCTGCACCATACTTCATTTGCAAAGCAGCTGTGGCTCAGCTTCAACACACGGTGGTGCACATGCGCATGAGATCATCATGTCTGACCTCTCACCCCCAGAGCTCAGGCCAAGCTGCTCTCATTAGAGGGAAAAGGCCAAATGATAAATGCATATCCCTCACGCCTGTGTGTTATTTTTCCATTCCTCCTCTGAAGCTGATATGGCTTCATTGTGCAAGGTCAATAACTCTGCCATTTCCAAGGCAACCACTCGGTCTAATTATAGGAAAGCTGAACTGGGTTATTCCATAATGGCTGACCTCGGTATTTAATATTTTAGCAGTTCATTCCATCTCGGGATTAATTAAAAAGATTTTAGAGATTTAGTTTGTGAAGGATGTCTCTCTCTCTCATTGCTCTGACATGCATTATTACCTGCATCATGTCACACCTTTAAGAGTGATTAAAGCTCCTTGAATGTGAATCAGTGTGATGTATGATGTCATAATGATCACATAGTACCCTAAACAAGATCAGACATGAGACGCCCACTGAACACACAATTACTATTGAATCTCTTTTATTTGATAGATTCTGGCTTCTGATTGGTCAATATAAGGGTCCAACTAAAATCTACAATAGAATAACTAAACATATTTAGCCGATATTTTTTCAGAAAGCAATTGTTGGACCCGATACAGAACCTTTAACATACAAAAAAGTTGTATCAAATATAAAATCTGAAAAATCGATGACGTATACGTGCTGTAATAAATCCAACAGAAAGGAATCTCTGAACTGCGGCCCAAACAAACATCTCACGTTACAGATCAAGATCATTTTATAAAGGTTTTTTATAATCGCGATGCCGGCTAAACATCGTGATGTCTGTCATCGTCTATCGGCTCAACCCTAGTCCGGACCAAAATAAACGTAGGCTATATGTTTAGTACAGGTTTGAGATCTGATGGAGGAATTTGACCATCTGTAATTCTCATAGAGAGAGCTTTCTTTGCTGCAGTATCTGCCTGTTCTTCTGTTTGATATTAAACAAATAATTCAACTGATTTTATTCAACAATCTACTGTAGTTCCATTTTTCTAATTCAATAGTTCTGGTCAATAGCTTCTATTGTCAGTCTAATGGAACAATTTGATTGTGTGTGAGTGTTTACACAGGCATTGCAGCAGCCTTAGCCAAAGACACATACATAACCTTCCCTCAGGAAATCTGTTCTTTAAATCTGATTGTTGCAACCATAGAGCCTTGAACATCTGCAGAACAATCAGAAACAACTCAAATAAAACTCTATCAGTGATTCAGATGACCACGATTTACTAATTTATCAGCTAAATGGCTATTTGTAAAATCAATTTAAGTAGAAAGCAGCTTCATTCCTTTGCTTTCTGAACTTATTCAAGTACAGACAGAGGACATGCATTTGTATACAGCTCATGCACACAGTCCATATGGTTAAAACACATTTTGGCCGAAGAGGACTCATGGGATGCCAAGAAAATTACTAGATTTGCTAAATAAAATTGACCTCTCTCATTCCCTTCCAGGTGAAGTGGACCGCTAGCTCTGCTTTCCATCTCTCATTTATTTTCAATGGAGAAATAAACCTAGCAGAAACAGGAACACAGCAACGTATGTTTAGAATTAAATAACAGAAACCCCAACAAGTGCCTTGAGTGCTGAGTCTGTTTCTTTCAATATAATATTGTGGGTAATGTATTAGTCAGGAAATGCGTGTCTGGGCAGATTGTCTAGCTACAGCAGTTGAAAAGCTAAAACCATGTCAGCGAAGTGGCAGTTTTGTCAAATAGAATTTAAGAGGATGTTTGGAATTCGACTTAATTTATGTGGCTGTTTTGAAGAACTTAAACCATAAAAAGTGAATTCAAAAATACCGAAAGTGTGATGGATGTCCTATGTAGAAGCTTGTGCATTTTAGGAAGAAAAGCAGGAAAAGTGACAGTTGTAAACACCATTTTGGTGGATTGGTTCAGTTTCCTATCTGGACTGAACTAAATCATCTGAGATACCTACAAAAATGGTTGGTAGAATGAAGAAATGGGTTCTAAATAAAACCATAATTTGGTTATTTACAAAAGCAGACAAAATTAGATCAAACTGGATCAGATATTCTTTGAGACACTCCTGGACTGCTCAACTGAAGTCACTTCAAGAAAATGGCAGTGGGAATTCCCCAAAACTGAGCCATGTATTGTGCCATTTAACCACCAAAATCCTCAGTTATGGGATATTGCAATAAACAAACACTGCATGTTATGGTAGACAATGGCAAAGATCCAATCTTTGAATCTGATCTGCTGAAAATCAGAAAGTCTTTAGCTTTTACTTTACTTATACCAGTAGATGAAGCATAAACATGATGACAGCCATATATGTTCAGCATTGCAGTCTTACATGTAAAACTAAGGCACTTATATTAAGTTGCATAAGATATGAGCATTTCCTAAGTGCTTCAAATCTAAATGTAATTGGCCACAGTGTTTAAGCAATATTTTTGTGCGTGTTCTGTAATGGTCAAATTTATGTTATTTAAAGAAAAAAAGAAAACCAACTGAACTGAATCAGTATTCTTCTGTCTGTAAAAAAAAAAAAATTCTAAATCTAAAAGATGTAAGTGTCATCTGGATCCAATAATAATAATTATTATTATTATTATTTTATGTGAATGCCTCTAAAAAGCCTTACAGAGGAAGTTAAACAGCCTTGACAAGGTCTTCTTAAACCATCAAATAATCTACTGCTTGTTACTGAAGTAACTGTCCTCCTATTCAGCCCTCAACAACAAGTGAAGAACTGATTATTGATGTTGCAGAATAATTATGTCAGGTACTGACAGCTGAGGTCAAGAGGGTTGAAAGCAAATGAATCAAATGTGTGCTCCGTCCCCTCCACGTGCTCCCGTTTATTGTGCTGTCGATAGCAATTGTGTCTCTCCACAGTGACTGAGCACTAGAACACTTGCATGAGTCAGAGCAGCATGTAACATTCACAAGAAGGCAATGTGATAAGCAGGATGAAGAATTAGATTTATCCCTGACATTGTGATTCATTGACTTGCTAGCGCAAAGCTGAGCTGACAAGCGGTGACTGAATGAGACACTGACAACTGCATGCATTCACTGTGAAACGCCTCATGGCCTTCAGTCACACCATGTAAGAAAGCCTGGTGGGACCTTTTGCACGCTTTAAGCAAATGGTGAAAATGAAAACAACTTACAGTATAATTCAGGGGTGTCCAATCCTGCTCCTGGAGGTCACTGTCCTGCAAGGTTCAGCTCCAACTCTAATTAAACACACCTGAAGCAGCTGAACAAGTTCTTACCAGGCATACTAGAAACTTCCAGGCAGGTGTGTTGAGGCAAGTTGGGGCTAAACTCTGCAGGACAGAGGCCCTCCAGGAGCAGGATTGGACACCCCTGGTATAATCATTACAGCTGATGAACCTATAAGAAATTAGTTGATGTCAAATAATAAAGTCTAAAAAAAAAAGCTTGTGGCCTACCCGTATCTGTGACATCTTATACCTGCTCCAGACTGTGCGATTGCGGAAATCCATGGATCTAATAAACTTGGGTAAGGCAGGTATGTAGACTGTACGATGAGGACACCAATTGAATCGCAGGCTATGACGCAAGTTATGGAAGAATAAAACGTCATCAACATGCGCAGATGAATCACACTTTGGGAATTGTGGTTTTTATGTGCGCTGAAAAACACAGGAGGAGGCGAAAGAGGAGAATATGAATGCAGTCATAGGGAAAAGAGGCCGACTTGGCATGCCAATTTTACAAATGGAGCTTGAGGTAAGAATTGTTTTAAGTGTAAGCGCCATGTCGCGTTGATCATTTCATATTGCATTTTTAAGAAGAGAGCCTGTCAGTGGACTGTTCTCCGCATTTCCAAGAGATTGCACCTCTTCTGCCTATATTATTATAAACGATATTATTATATTGCATATTATATTGTATCAATCTATACTATTATATGATTGTACTATTCACTACTCACTATTTTATTTACTATTTTTCTTTTAATGACTATATTATTTTACAATTTATCTATATATACTATTTGCTGTTTTATTTATTAAACTCATCCTCAATTGTATTTTTAGGCTATTAATAATAATAATAAATAATTATAATATGCTATAGAATAAAACTGCCATATACTTTATATTACATCTGATCTTATATTACACTTATATTTCATTAATTGAAATTGTACTGTAGTTGTACAATAAATGTTATAAATATAAACTTTTTTAGACCCCAATAAAACATTTTTATAAGTTGCCAGACACAATTAAATATAATGCTGTCCATTTAAAATAATTGTACTATAATATACAATTTCTATAAAGACATTTATTGGTGTGGTATTAATGTTTTAGCAAACATTTGTGCTAAACTGCAAGCATAATGTTAGGAGGCAACCCATACAGAAAAATATTATAAAAATGAAAAGGGCCTTAAGCTAAATGCTTTAGATAAATAAGGGTTTGAGCTGCAAATTATCTTCACATTCATTTGAAATTGTCCAGTGACATCTTATGATGTGATTCAAAAGAAAAAGCAAAAGGCACAAGAGAAAATGCTAAAATGATGGTGTAGAAGACAGAAAGCCATTTTCAAACATTAAATTATATTACATTTGGGATGTGTCCACAATTATTAAAGAAAAATAAACTAAATCTATGCTTGACAAGCCTGAGTTTTCACAATTCCTATTTACAATTAATTATTTTCAAGTTCTAACTAAAGCGAGATTCTGAGTAATTGGAGACATAACCTTATTCGTACTCTACGCAGATCATAAACTGCTGAAATCGGTTGAGAAATGTAAACTTTATTACACTTTTTGCAAAGTTTGCTAATTTTACTGATTTTACTGTATTATCAAATAAATACAGCCTTGGTGAGCATAAGAGACTGCTTCCAAAAACATTTTAAAGGAACACGCCGACTTTTTGGGACTTTAGGGACTATTCACCGTATCCCCCAGAGTTAGATAAGTCCATACATACCCTTTTCATCTCCGTGCGTGCCGTAACTCTGTCTGACGCACCCACCGCTAGCCTAGCTTAGCACAAAGACTGGAGGTAAACGGCTCCAGCTAGCATACTGCTCCCGATACGTGACAAAATAACGCCAACATTTTCCTATTTACATGTTGTGATTTGTATAGTCACAGCGTGTACAAATAACAAGGTCACATGAGACACTTCTAACCGTATACATACTGGGAACTATATTCTCAGAAGGCGAAGCACTGCTACTAGGGCGGAGTGATTTGTTCACAGCACCTGAGAAACCCTGTGGTGAGGAGCAGAGAGTTCGCTCAGAGTTGGAGTAAATCACTCCGTAGAAGCCTTCTGAGAATATAAAACAAATTTGGAATAGGGTTAACCTCTAACATACAGCATTGCATAGTCTTATTTCCCATCGGGTTATGGGGTTACGTAGGAAAATGCATAGAGCTGCAATAAGTGTCCGAGTCGGATCATGTTAAGTTCAAATAAATATTGTAAAAGCCTCTCACATGTTTTCACAATATAAAGGAACGTGTCCTTACCTTACCTTGATCTCAGTGCCTACTAACCCTAAAGTAAATCTGCCATTGAGTTTCTGTTTGCTAAGGATGCAAAGGACAAATCAGATTGTTGGCAGTAATGCAACACAAATCCAGTGTTTGCATTTGTGCTTACAACAGCCCCTGATCCCCTCTGAGTCCACAAAACACAGGCATTAGGTCCATGGGGTCCATGGCACCAGCCGGCTAAGCATTAGGGAAACATATAAACGTAATCCACTGTATGGTTTCATGCTCAAAACATTAGAGATCAATATATAGATGGGCTGGAGTTAGATTTAGGCAATGTCCCAACAGTTCCTGAGAGATACTGTGAACAAGTGGTCAGGCCAAAATAAACAACAAACCCTGGGTTACACAGTAAACATCAAATTCACAGCCAACATGTTCCTTCACCTATTATATACTGTAGCGCTCCTTCAAACCCCACAGAAACACAAGCAGATTATTCTTAATGAAAAGTAACTAACTATGCTGAGGCCATTTAAAAGTGCAATATCATTTCCCAAAAACTATTTTTGAAATAATGATTCTTGATTTTGGTGGCAACATTAAGCTTGAGCAGATCAAACACAAAATACAACTATAAACAAACTATAAAAACATAGTATTTAATGGAGAAATATTTTCTCATTTTACACCAAGAAATTAAAAGGTTTTGATAAATGCATGAGATGAAGACTCATTGTTGTGTGTGTTTTTTTGTTTAATTTTTGTCTGTAATACTCAACATAAACCATCACTGCATGGATTAATAGCTATATATGGCAAAGCTTTATCAGTTTGATATTTACTGAATAATAAAGATCATTCCTTAAATTCAAAAGTGCCATAATGTTCTCCATCTTTCATTTGAAAGTGGAGATAATCTTGGAGGTGAAAGTTTACACTAACTGGTTCACTTTGGTGTTTACAGAATTAAAGAGAAAGATACTGTACTCTCTAATAAAAATAAAATATCATAGCAGTTCTCTGCAGAGAACTTGATGCCACACAAACCAACACGGATACACAAGGGGACACACTGAGCTCACTTCCCTTTAAGCAGCTTGGTAAACATCCAGGTGGGTTTTCAGTGTGTTTGTGACCCCTGTTATTTCTGTCTTAAAAACATTGTAGCTTTTCTTATAACAAGCTACTTTTTCAGACAAGCATAGTGCTGCAAAGCTGTTTTTATATCACATTATATTGTGTACACTGTTCTACAGCCGAGCAAACTGAGGTAACAATCAAACGTGTGCTCCTAAACTGTCCTCTCTCTCTCTCTCTCTCTCTCATTTGAAAGATCTGGAAAGTCTAATTCATTTTAGTGAATGGGTTCATTTGTAAAGTTCAAATAAATGAGCCATTCGAAAAGAAATGATTCCCCTTTTTATAACACTCTGCCTGTCACCCAAAAAAGTACTGCAGGTGTAAACAATAGTGTCCAAGTATAAGCAAAGCCATCCGTTCACATTATTTGAACTTAATTTTTTAATATTCGCAGCACTGTGAATGATGGATGCTCTCAAACTACTTAAATACTACACAGATTACTGTACATATAGTAGCAGAAGTGGAATGGCTGTGAACTCAAACAACTGGACTCCATGTACAACAAGTACTCCATGTGTTTCTATACGTGTTTGTGTTTGCATTAATCACTATAAGGCTATACTTTGTCTCCAAGGAGCTCAAGGTGTGGCACTATCATAAGTATGACAGCACATAGTTATGTTGCCAACTTAACAGACACATGTCACACTATAGCAGAAAGACAAACACATAGTTGTGAGGGAAAACAGGGAGGTGAGGGCATGACAAACACATAAATCACCCTGCTGGAATATACATATACGCGATCTTCCTATTTCACATTTACATGCAGACTCGCACACAGTCACGCAGGATCAACAATCTGAATGAGGTGACTGAGGGGGCAGAGGGAGGCCAGTGGAACACGATCTTCAATCTTCTGGTTACAGTGCTTTCGCTGTAATGCGTAATGGCTTTTTGGGGAGACGCAGGGGTCACGGTCCGACCCTGGGGACATTTCCACCGCACCTGTGCCGCCCTTTACACAAGCTGCCGCCTATACAGTCACTGACACTTCATACACTCATGGCTCGCAGCACGGCACGTGCATTCAACGTAGCAAAGCATTCTGGGAAAGCCTTTCCGGGAAAAGAGGGGTTTGTGTTTTTGTGTCGACCAAATGGACACTGCACAAAGAAGCAGATATGCAAGGAAAATTATGTCATCTGTTGGCGGTCTCACAGAACTGTCTGATACTGATATTTCAACGCCATCTGTGTGCAGTGAAATCAAGAAATATGATATTTTTTTCTACATCAGGCATATGCTCTGATCATGCCATCTGAGAGGGTTTAGTAGCCACAGAGGTCAGAGGATAAAAGAAAGAACAGAGTAGTCAAGAACAGTGATTTGAGCCCTCAGATGTGACTCGCAGCAAATTACCGATTTATCATGGTTACCCATCAGTCAATAGCGAATGTTTGATATTAGTCACACTTAATAATACATGGCTTGATAGTAATACATAAGTTTGATTTTATTTATGTTGTGATGTGGAGTAATGATGGAAATGTTATTTCATTGACACAATTACAAATGTCATGTAAATGTTTCTGAAAAAGGTCTCTTATGCTCACCAAGACTGCATTTATTTGTTCAAAAATACGGTAAAAACAGTAATATTGTGAAATAATATTACAATTTAAAATATTTGTTTGCTATTTTAATATATTTTAAAATGTAATTTATTCCTGTGATGCAAAGCTGAAGTTTCAGCAGCCCTTACTCCAGTCTTCAGTGTCACGTGATCCTTCAGAAATCATTCATTTGGTGCTTAATTTTATTGTATTTTTTTTGGAAACTGTCATAATTTTTTTCAGAGTAGAATTATCAAAAGAACAGCATTTATTTTAAATATAAATATTTTTGTAACATCAAAAATGTCTTACTGACCCCAAACTTTTGAATGGTAGTCCAATTCTCACTAAAAAGAGGTAAACAACCTCAAACCCTGCAAAGGATGTCCAAAAGGCCCAGTTCAGCGGGGTCAGTTTTGTTTCTATCATCCATCACACAGCCTGTTCACACTTCTTCCATCTGGAAAATGTTTAGAGAGCATTCATGCCAAAATACTTTACATCACTAAACAAGCTGCCAAACTACTACATCCTGTCTGGACTCTACATTCCCTCTTCCCTCCAATGGTTTAATCTGAAATACAATAGAACTATAGACTTTACACTCACATCACCCGGATGCACAAAGCAGATCTCTCTCTCTCTTGCTCTCTTGCTCTCTTCCTCTCTCTCTCTCTGTCTTAATTGGTTGCTTAGTTATAAAGTCTGCAGGGGAAAATGAGTAAGTCCAAACATATTTAAATAATCCATCTGCATGACAAAACATACATTACCCTAATTGCAAATGCACACAAATACATTGGCACATGCTATATATATAACATGATTAAATGAACAAGCATAAGTGAAAGCAACTAATTATCACTGTAAAATATCTAATGTGCAAGAAACACAAAACACAACTTATGTTGTTTTGTGTCATTTGAATTATTTTGCAGAACACAAAATTCTCTTTGCAACCACTTCCTTCCTCCAGTGACAGTCAAACTGGTTTCTGCTTTACCAACACAGATACCAACTGACAACAAGTGGGTGCTACATTATGTGTTGTGATCAAATAAATCATGAATTCCCAAGAACAGTTGAAATCTGTTTACAAAGTGAACTGAGACTTATAGCATAATCACACATATTTTAGATCTACATAATGAGAGCTTAAGTCTTATGACCCAGGATGTTTTTCTGTTGTTCAAAAATTACCTAAATAAGACAGCCATTCTTCATTATTAAATGTCTGATGAGGAATATGAGAAATCATTCTAGAACATATTTATTTCGATTTATAGATCGGCTTAGATTTTTACTGCTCTAAAAAGTAATTCAGGGGACGACCTCCTGTTGCCACAACTTAAATAAAATGCATGATCACAAGTTAAAATGTATTATTAATTGATTTAATTAAACCTTTTAGGTTGCAAACATTATTTTGTTGAGTTCAGTTGACATAATAATGTTGATCATTACATTAACTTAATATTGTGTGTAATTTAAACTCTGTGTTAATGGATTGTAGATGTAACTTAATGAAATTGTCTTGATAACTTGGGTAATGGGTTTCTAGTTCAGCACGCGTTGCATAGGATCTGGATAAGGAGAGTAAATGTTGAAATTAAGTGTTATTTTATGTGTTTTAGGGAAGGGAAAGACCTGTTATTGTTTAATGCTGTTATGTTTTATTTTTTTAAAGAGTTGTGCTGAAGAGATACATTGATACACTACATATAAGCACTAATGACTGCGCTAATGCTAGTGACAAGTTATTGTTTATTAAAATGACATGCTAATAAGTTACATTTAGCATGTGCTATGATAGCTCAAACTAATTTTTTTTAGAGTATTGTCTATCAGTTCTGTTCTTGTACTGTACCACTTATACCATAAGTGCTTTATCCCATAAAACACAGCAGCCTCACATCTTTGATATCTCATGACTGATTAAAGTTCACAGTGCACTTATTTCCACAACGTGGATCATCACCCATCATCACCATCATTTTTTCATAAATTTGTTAGGAATGTCATCACATCTTAATTGCATGAAATTTTGACCTTTGAAGCTGTTAAAGGTGTTGGGCTGCTGGTTGGTGCTCTTGTTCTCATTATGGTATACAATAACACTGTACAAAATAAAGTAGTCATTCTTACATGAAAGCACTGTTAAATGTTAAATATTGACTTTTTGATTTTTTGGCACAAAGACTTTAGGATGGGCTTTTTGGGATAATGTTTTGAGCTGCAATACTAAACACTAAAAGAAATTAATACTTTTATTCAGGAAGAATGCATAAAATTGATCAAAAGTAACAGAAAAAAAAAAAACATTTATAATGTTTCAAATAAATGCTGTTCTTTTGAACTTTCTATCCATCAAATAATCCTTTAAAAAAATCACTGTCCACAAAAATATTTAGCAGCACAACTGTTTTCAACATTGATAATACTGTGTCTTGAGCAGCAAATCATCACATTAGAATGATTTCTGAAGGATCATGTGACTGAAGACTGGAGTAATGATGCTGACAATTCAGCTTTGACACAACAGGAATAAATTACACTTAAAATAAGCATGTAATAAATCTTTTTACTACCAAAATAAATGCAGCCTTGCTGAACTTTTTTCAAAAGCATAAAAAAAATATTTTGAATGGTAGTGTATGTTTTCATATAAAAATAAACTCTTAACTTCAAATGCTCAAGGATAATAAATTAATTATAAAAAATATATAAATTAATTTTTATAAATTAATAAATAATTTAATCATATCATTTTATGTCCCGCTTATATCAAAACTAAAGCGGATCCTTATTTGTAGTGACTTAGAGTTATATAATAATTAAGATTTGCTGAGATAAAAACTGATGATAGCTGTTAACTCTTGTCTCAAGGTCAGACCTCTGTGGTTTAGAAGGAAACACTCACTGACCATTAGTGTACATAGGCCCATATCTGTCACTGACTTCCATTACAAAGTCTAGTGGTGACAGACCGATGGTGTCTGGGTCTTATCACCACATTTCTTCAAACAAAAATATGCATACTACAAATATACAGTGATGGATCTGAGAGAAAGGAACTGATTACGATGACTTCACTCACAGCACAGTGGTTGTGATCAAAACAAAGGCTTTTCAGGGAGCAGAAATCAAAATGTTCCAAACAATAAATTCTCACAATTTGTGGTTCAATAATGCAGAGAAAATGAAGTGCATGTGTCTTTGTTTTTTGATTGGAGAAGAGCTTTGATGGGAAAATAGGTTGGGAACCACTATTGAAACAATACTGAACTTAAGAGATATATGTGTCTGAGCATTCATTACAATCGTGCAACTATTTGTACAATCGAATGATTACACTAAGAAAACAAAGTAACATTGATTGAAGTGAAATTTGCCAAGACAAAAAGTATCCATTTACAGAGGACTACACATTCTAACAAAAGCTTTTTAATTAGAAGTCAAATGAATTTATATAGCGCTTTTCACAATGCATATTCTTTCAGAGCAGCTTTACGTAAAATCATGATGTTGAAGATATAGGCCATTTTTTCTAAACCCTTTTTGTTATAGAGCTGGTAAGTCCCGCCCCTTCCGTAAAACCCCGCTGGACCTCTAGGTTGAAAAATCGTCAATGCAAGTGAATGGGAGAAAATAATAATTTTCTGGTCCCGTTTGAATTGTGCCATGAATGTGAACATTTGTTGTCTGTGAATTTTTTATATAATCTTTCATGTTACGAGTTTGACAGTATATGGTATGATTCTTCGGCTAGCAGTTGTGGAAAAGACATAACGAGAAAGACTACATGTCGCCTATGTGACGTCACCCCATAAAGTTGACTTGCCCGTGGTTTTCGCCAACCTCAACGATTTTGTCCTCTCCCTGAAAGAAGGCGGTGAAGTGCACCAAAGACACAGTCATGTTTAGCGGGATCCGTGAGCTAGTGTCCGTGTGCGAGTGGTGGTGACGTTTCAAACGCGTCGAAAGCAGCGAAGAGTTGTAGTCCACAAAGTGCTCTCACACAAAGTCTAACCGTATCAAACTTCTACCCGCTAAATTGTAGCATTCTTCACACGAAAGATTATATAAAAAATTCACAGACAACATATGTTCACATTCATGGCACAATTCAAACGGGACCAGAAAATAATTATTTTCTCCCATTCACTTGCATTGACGATTTTTCAACCTAGAGGTCCAGCGGGGTTAGCGGAAGGGGCGGGACTTACCAACTCCGTCTAAATATTAAAACATGTACATATATCTTATGTGGAAATCTCAGGACAAAAACTGTTTTTGTCCAATCATTGCATTCTGTCCGAATGCAATGATACGATGTCCTACCTGTCTGTCATCATGTATGGATGCTCGCGCAGACATCACACGTCATCAGCGTGTTCCGCAAGTTGTAGACAAACAGCCGAGCGCCAAAAACAAACCAAACGAATCAAAGCAACAAGCTCTACTGCGTCCATGCCATGTCGTAACCGTTATTACAAGATCGCAATTACAAACGCATCACTTCGCTTCAGAAGGCATTTTTTAGGCTTCAAATTTTGGCCTCCCATTCACTGCCATTATAAAGCTCGGAAGAGCCAGGATGTTTTTAAATATAACTCAGATTGTATTTGTCTAAAAAGAAGAATCATATACACCTAGAATGGCTTGAGGGTGAGTAAATAATGGGATAATTTAACATTTTAGAGTGAGCTATCCCTTTAACGTCTCATCCTTCATCCGAAGGTGTAATCCATGTCCTAAGTTACATGCTTCAGGCACGTAAAAAAAAAAAGACTGCTAAGCTATAAACGATCACGGGGATAAATCAGTTTACTCAGAAACCCGCTGCAAATAGGGCACTAAAAATAAAGTAGCCTACTGTAAATAGAACACAAACAGGGCACCATTTTGTATCGTAAGCTTTCAACGACTGCTTAAAACACGGAGAATAACTCATCCGTACATTATGTTCAGACAGTGAGTGAAGCAGGCAAGTTCCCTCATATGACCTGCAGCGCGCTCCCGAGACGGCAGCTCTGACGTCAACATATAATGAATGCAGATCGGGACGTCAGCTGCGCTCTTATGCAACTGAACTATTTAACTACCTCGCTCGTTCTTACAAGCGCAAAGTGTGCAGGACACCCAAATGCAAGACACGGCGTCCCACGGGTCACATCGGCCCAAGAGTCGCGCTGAAGTGTGCCTGCCTATACTCGTAAACAGTGTCCTCGGTGTCTGAAGCAGAAACCTAGGAAGACTGGAGCTGACGGGCTGTTTATCGCATATGTTCCACAGACAGTCTTGGTTCTTTAAGGACGCACGTTCCCATTGTGCACTGAATTATTTAGCCCCTCTTGAACAAGCTTGTATATGCTCTTATTCAATGCCGTGTTGCATCGGCTATGACATTTTGCCTGACTGTTTATCACGAATAATTTCGATTGGCGATTTAATTATGCACACCTTAAGAAGTCGCCATTTATTCACATTAAGCCTATACTTGGAATCTCAAATTTCCTACAATAATCTTGTAAACAAAGGGGGTAGAATGCTCACTAGGCCTAATAGTTATCAAATATGAAAATATTCACAAATGTTTTATAAATATCTCTCTGGACAACTGGATAATTCTTATTTTTTGATGGAATGTTGCAGTAGGCTATGTATTATAAACGATTTACCCATGCACTTTTTTTTTTTTTATTAATTAGCCCTCATAATATTTCATAAAAAAAATAAAAAAAAACTCTCTCTTGCAGTAACACTGTCGTGAGGGCGGGACAACCTGTCACTCACATGACATCACATCATCAATAGCAAACCACAACCATCCAATGATCCAATCAATTCCTGATGAAGAAAGTCATGTCCCGCCCAGCCGACCTACATTTTTCTTGTTTGAGAAGCCATTTTACTAATATAGGCATCACAATAGGGAAAAAAAAAGTCAATTGCCACTTCCGTTTCATGCCACCTTTAACCTTGCCCACCTGATTATTATAGTAATATAATATAATATATTATTATTTATTGTTGTTGTTTTCATAACTGAAGCTTAGTATCATTATTGCAATAACTGCGATTAGATTAAACAATAGATCAGTTGGCCGGTTGAGGCTTATAGCAACAATAGCCTACAAATAGTAATCCGTAATTTACATTCCAATTCTGAGTTTATTTAAGTTTGAGGCAACATCATCTGCTGTGGATTATACTATGATTGCATGTTGAACTGACAGATTTCTCCAAAGGAGCCTTTAAATCCAAGCCTTGTAAAACCGCACTGCTGAATGATGAACCTCTATCAAGGTGAAAGGATTTATTCATTCCTCGCCACTCATGAATAAACTGCCAAAACTCATCAGAGGGTGAAAAGTCCACCTACATATACAAATAATATAAGTAAAATCAAGGACAAGTCATTAAACATGCACCTTCAGTACACTGCTCTGTAAAATTCTTGATTCTGATTGGTCTATCGCTACAGCTCAAATATTTCTGAATAATGGCGGCTGCTCAGGGCAACACTGTACAATTGACCCCTCATCCTGTAAACCTGTTTCTTAGTACACAGCTGTGCTCCTGTTCTCAACAAGTTAATACAGGGGTAAAAATGTTATTACAATAATTTGATTACAATGAATAAGTAAATAAATAATACATCTAACAGTCGCTACTATAAGGAGTAGGAAAAAAAGAAACACAATAATGTAACTTATTAGAAACTAAATATTTTTCAAATCATTTTTTACATATTTAGTAATATACATTTTTCACATTATAAATTCGATTTTTATACAACAAACTATCTTGATGCCTTTAAAAAAAACATTCTGGAAGAGGTCCCTCCCACAAGGATGATCATATTTAAGGGTCCTTTGCATTTAAAAGATCTTAAGTTAAAGGGATAGTTCACCAAAAAATGAAAATTCTGTCATAATTTACTCACCCTCAAGTTGTTTCAAACATTCATGCATTCATTTCTTCTGTTGAACACAAAAGAAGATATTTTGATTTGAAGAATATGGTAACCAAAGAGATGACCTTTGACTTCCATATAGTATGGGGAAAAAATCAACTGTTTGGTTCTTCAAAATATCTTATTTTGTGTTTAGCAGAAGAAAGAAACTCATACAGGTTTGAAACAACATGAGGGTGAGTAAATGATGACAGAATTACTATTATTATTATTTGGGGGGTGGGGGGGGGGGGTGAACTATATCTATTTAATAAAACCATTTTAACTTCATTCAATATTTCACGTCCATATATGTATTGTAGGCCTATTTGTAAGGTTGTACATTCTTCTAGACAGCGCAAAATAAACCACTTTAGAGTGATACAAAAGTATTAGGCTACTGCTGGTAATTATCTTAACTGTAGCCTATTAACTCTCACGAATTAAATGTTTCTACATGACAGGGTGGTGAACAACTCGCGCGCCGGCGCCAATCCTCTCGAGTGCATTCAACTGTATGTACATTTCATAATGGTTCAATTCACGTCTCTGTTTTCAAGCCACAAGAACCGGAACTAGTTAACTAGTCGTTTTTTTGTGTGTGCTAAACCGAACTTTGTAAGTAGCACTCACTTGGTGTCCTCCAATGCCGCGTGCAAAGTGCAGAGCCTTAAAACATACGCGGCGGCGCGACGACGGCGCAGATGTTTGACAGCTCTGCGCTTTCGCGCGCACCATAAGCGGACACCTCTGAAGTGAGAAGCTCAACACGACAGCTGACCAGAGGACAGCAGGACAATTACTCACCCACTTCCTTATGAATAAAGACAGCCTGCTTCCAAAAAAAGCGAAATGGTACACTGAAGTCCCACCAGGCTCCTAACTAGCGGTCTTCGTCGCGAATCGCTGTTCAGCGTGAACATACGCTTGTAAACCGCTAGAAACTAGTTCAAATAATAGCCTATATTCGGAATATATCCGCTTAGAAGCAGTTAGTAGATCATTTGTTTGATGTAAAAACGATTATGTTTCGGCTGCCACGACAGGAAAATGCACGAGCTTTACTATATCGCTCCGCCCCCTTTACTGTAAGGAAGAGCTGATAGTATAGAAGTATGTGATTGTATCAAATGCTGCTCTCTACAGGTTCACAACAGCTTAAACCTTTTAACCCTATGTGAGATGGATGACCCTGTGTTTGAAAGTACTTCCTGAGACAGCTGTGTGGTTGCCAGTGCCTACAGAATTACAGCATGCTAATTTAAACCTCTTTTGCTGTAGGTATTGGCAATAAAGATATTTATTTATTTATTTTTAATTCAATTTTTTCAGAGAGGGCTTACATTTTCCTCTTCTGTGATAAAAAGACAAACATTTAAATTTAACACCTGTGATGTGAACCTTATTTTTTGGAGTAAAAGAAAATAGCCTACATACAGGCTAAATAAGTATGCAAAAACACACTGTAAATAATATTTGTACAAAAAAAAAATTTGTTTAAGAACCTGAATTAAAATTTATTTTATTATTTAATGTCGAAAACGACGAGAGGGGTAAAAAAAAATAAACGTCAGTTTTTTTTCAATTACTTTTTTCACATATTAAATTATTTAATATTATAATTATATATTATAAATGTATGTAAAATCTCTGCTTATGGCTTACTACTCGTAGTAATAGGCTAGTAAATAATAATAAAATGTTAAATTATGAAAATAATTTAATAATAATTTAAGTTAGTGTGTTCTGACCTTTTTGAAATGGTATTTTGTTCAGGTCAAATTGAGCAACCTTAGAAAAACATCTTGATATTCATGGCTCAAAATATAATGATCAATTAGCCTATATTTGTAAGAAATATTTCTTAACGTATTTCTTCAAATATATTTGACAACTTTTTTGATAATGTGTACAATCATGTGTGCAGGTAAAATAAAAAAAATCTAATTTAAATAAGATTTCATTTGAGTTTCTTACTTTTATCATTGCAAACATCCATTTTTGAACCATAAATAAACTACAGTATTAAATGCAATACTGACATGATCATTCTCAATATGAACATTTTAATGGCTCGAGTCCAGCAGTGATCAGTGAAGTACAGACACTAACAAAAACAACAAGGGTGTTTGGTTAATTGTTTTCGGTCTCATTGGTGTTTTCACAGGTCGTTGAAATGGTGTCATCCCCATTTTTAATCAGGGCATGGGAAGAGAGGGTTGAGATGGAGGGCAACTGCTCATACGCTGCAGAGTGATTCTGTGTGTAATACTAATGTGCTTGCTCATGGATTGATTGGATTGATGGTTTTCAACCATTTGAAGGTGTAAATGTTTTTCCTTCCTTTAGTTTTAAATTCATATATATATATGCTTGATTATTATTATTTCTTAAAACATTTTAATATATTAATATACAAATGGCATGTTGTCCAAAAAATAAATGTCTGTGTGGTGTAAACAACATGTAGAAGTCAAACAAGTCATTTTGTTGTCATGTGAAAACCATAAACCAGACAGAATTAACCCTGCTGGCTGTTACGCAGTGCCGACACAGTTCTATGGAAACTGTAGCATATAGTTCGTTCATATTAATAATGACAACAGGCACCATAAATCAATAGCAGAATAAATACATCTGTTTCACTCTGAATTGTCACATAAAGTTCATGCTTTTGGAGAACCAGTCGCAGTGGATTTGCTACTATATAGACTTTATTTGAAACCCAGCTTTAATGAATCTTTGGGGACATCGTATTGCACGGCTGATTTACTCTCACTGCAGTGAGCCGGCTGACCATTCCCTTCTCTGTCAGTCTCCTTTAAGAATCCCTGCTCACTGTGTGCCAATGTAGAGGAACGGCACAGAGTTCTTAGTGAATTGGGCTGCGGGGTATTGGTTTGTATACATTAATTCACAGTGAGAATGAGACCACCAATTGCTCACCAGTGCTTTATTTCAGTCAGAACTTATTTTCCCTGCTGGTTTTAAAAATTGCGGCTGAACTCCATTGTTCTGAAAACTCTCCAGGATAAAAAGACTGTTCACATTCAGATATTGTCTCTTTGCAGTCGTATTACAATGAAAACCTAATAGGGCCAGTGTGTGAAACATCACTTTATTTTAAAAGACTTTTCTCTGTTAATCCTCTCTTGAACTGGTTGCTTTGTTCTGTCTGAAGAATGATTGCTCTTCCTCTGAAGGTGAATCTGATTCATTCAGTGAATCTAAACTGTGTCATGTAAATTTGAACAGCTGCTGCAAATGTGCGTTGTGCTGTATATGATGATTCATGAGTATGAGAGTTAATAAGTGATTAAAATATCTGGGTTTAGGCACGTGTTTCATTATAAACTATAAATGAAGGCTGAAAGATGCACAATACTGTGTATGTCTTTATTCATTTCTTAGTGTTTATTAATTGTAATACCACACAATGTAAAAATACACTATTTACATTTACCTTTATGCATTTTAGCAAACACATTTATCCAAAGTGACTTGCATTATTTGTAATATACAATGTCAGGTTTATTTGACAACTAGATCAGGAAGAAAGTTTTTTTGTGTGTGTTTGCAAGTGCGTAAGTGCTTGGGGTGGTCACCATGCAAGTCACCATGAAAGTAAAATTGACTATTCTTATTTTTTATGGAATAGTGCAGTTTTTCTTAAAATAAATGTGTCTGTGCATATCTTTTTTATTATTATTAATGTACCCTCATCATCTTTAATAAAAATAACTTCCCCTTCCTCTTACAGCGACTTCTCTGATCACGTGTTTACTGGCGTGAGGGCGGGGCAACCTGTCACTCACATGACATCACAGGCAGCTATAGCAAAACCACAACAATCCAACGATCCAATCAATTCTCGATGGACAAAATCAAGTCCCACCCTTCACTTTTCCTTGTTCGAGAAGTCGTTTCACTCGGATATATGTCACAATAGGGATGAAAAGACCATCGCAACTTCCGTCTCATGCCAAATTGAAGTGCCTGTGGAAGAGGTGTGTCAGCTGCTACCTGAAAGATGTGATGGTCTCAGCAGATCAGGTGGAGGATGTCAGCTCATTCCGCCAGAAAGAACCCGAGAGGCTCAACGTTTTGGAGAGTGACTTTACTTAGTGCCTGATTGTGACGGAACAATAAGGCGACACTCATTCAGTTTATAGTGCATAAAATGTGCTGTTCAGCAGTGCAGGAGCTGTATGTCTGAAATCCTCTCCATTCTGTAGATGAGGCAGGCACTCAACTGTCTGAAGTTTATAATATACAGGTTCACCGCACACTGTTTTCTACTTGGTCACCTGGTCTGCAGAACATGATGCAGAAATAAAATAACATGACGTTTAGGAATGATATTGGCCTCATTAGACAACAATGAAAACCCAACAAGGCCTAATAATTAGTATTAGCCCAAACTGTGATTTACTGGGTTGCATCCAGTGATCAGTGGTTGCTTCTCAAAGCTCAGTCAAGTCATTTCCAAATCTTTAAGAATAGTAAAGAGATTATAGATATATTTAATATATGACTGTATGGACAAACATAAGGTGAACAACCGATTAGTTTCAATGAAGTGCTCTTATCTGATATGATCTGGTGGTGAACTGGGTGCCGAAGACAACATTCTCAATGTTTCTCTGGGCCTCCCACCAACAGGGAAATGAAGGCTGAAGTAGAACATGTGGGGATTATGCAGAAGAAGAGGACTGGAGTGCGGATCAGAGAAATGGGGAGGTCTCTGTCATAATAACCATGCGAAATCCTATTCCCACTGATCCCATAAAAGCACATATCAAAGTCATCACCGCAGGGCAAGGGCACAGGCACATGAAAGTGTTAGACACACTTCTGAAGAGGGTGGTGTGTGTGTGTGTGTGTGTGTGTGTGTGTGTGTGTGTGTGTGTGTGTGTGTGTGTGTTGTAAAGTCATCTGCATGCTTCAGAACTATATGCTATTATAACAAAGCTATTTCCATTTCTTCCTGTCAAAAATATGATTTTCATTAATATTAATATATGCAAAGAAGTGATGATGGTTTGCTCTCCTTAACAGTGCAGCTAAAATCCAAATGAAACCATTTTTAGTTCTAATGATGTTATGTAAAGTATATCATGTCACCCGGTCATTATCTTAAAATAAACTAAATTCAATTAACATTTAAGTTTTTTTTTTTAAAATAATCCATTAAAACTTACAAAACAGTTTACTTAAGTCCTCTGAGGTCACATTATGATAAATAAACTGAGACTAAAGATGGCAGTTGCGTTTGTATGAAACAAAAGAGCAGGAGTGGTATGATACAAGAAAGTAGTGCCGGTTGCAGTTACCCGTATGAGCAGACTGATCAGCAGACCATGAAAAACTGAAAATATTAGGAAACATCTGACCACTGAATGTTGCGATTGAGTTGACCAATTAGAATCGAGCATTCCAGAGAGCGTGGGAAAAATAACCTCTTTCCTTTTTCTGTTTAAATGCCACATATCAGAGTTGAAAAAAACCCCACTTCAATACACATTTGTACTTGAAGTGAAATTGAATTGTTGAAGCAAACATTAAATCAAGGACAGCCTTTCAGTACAAGTTCTCCCACTTAATCTCTTGACATGGACAGCTGCAAATATTTCACCCTTCTTTAGAAATGCTTGCTTGTTTTTAAAATTCTTGTTCAGTTATTTCATTACACATGCTATTCTTTTGCTCATGCTTATAAAGCTGAATGTATTTCCTCATATTGCTCGAATCAGCTAGATAATAATGCGCACACTTCATTGTGAAACTCTGATGGAGGTTCAAAGACCTTCAAACACAAGCAACAAGAGATTTGTATGTCAGGCTGAGTACAGCGATTCAACTGTGTGCGTATGTGCATCTGTCTTTGGTCTTGTTCTCACATGCTCAATGCTTAACTCCTCATCTCAACCTAGTCTTTAATTATGCAAGGTTTACATGTGGTTTACACTAAAGAACATTCAAGATTTACACCACAGAGGCACAGCTGATAACAGCTATAGAAATCTGAAACTGACCTGTATTTTGCCATCGCTGATAAAAACTACTTTAGCTTCAAACCTGCTTGTAGAGCTCAAAGAAAGGATTGTATTAAGACACAGATATGGGGAAGACTACAAAGAAATCTGCTGTATTGAAGGTTCACAGAAGCATGTAGCTTCCATAATCTTTAATGGAAGAGGTTTGGACTCTTCCTAGAGCTGGTCAAACTGAGCAATCGATGGAGAACGGCCTTGGTCAGAGTGGTGACTAAGAAGCTGATGGTTGAGCTCCATGATCATATATGGAGACAGGACAAACTTACAGAAGGACAAACATCACCCCAACACTCCACTGATCTGAGTGGCCAGACTCAACTCTCTCCTCAGTGAAGACACATGAAAACCCACTTGGAATTTACAAAAAAAGCACCTAAAGTACTCTCTCGGACTGTGAGAAACAATATCTTCCGGTCTGATGAACCTCAGTTCCAAACATCATGTATGGAGGAAACCAGGCGCTGCTCATCACCTTCACAATACCATCCCAGCAGTAAAGTGTGGTGTTTTTCAGTGACAGAGACTGGGGGACTCTTTAGAGTAAGGAAAGCTCAACGCAGCGAAATATAGAGGTAGCCTTAAAGGGATTGTTCACCTAAAAATGAAATGATGTGTCATCAATGATCAATTACTCACCCTCATGTTGATCTAAACCTGTATGAGTTTCTTTCTTTTGTTGAACACAAAAGAAGATATTTAGAATAATGTTGACGGTAGCCATTGACTTCAATAGTTTTTTTTTCCTACTGTGGAAGTCAATGGCTACCGTCAACTGTTTGGTTACCCAAATATCTTCTTTTGTGTTCAACAGAAGAAAGAAATCTCGAAGATTGAAAGAAATCGGGAGATTGAATGATTCAATCCCTCATGCATGAAAAAGTGATTTGTTGCCACCTACTGGTGTATCGATGAAACAGAGTTATAGAATAACACAAACTGTGAAAAGTCCCATTGCTGCTGGAATCAAATTGGACGACTGGAACACAATACAATAGATGAAATATTTCCAGTATTTCTTCCATAATTATGACAAAGCTGCTTGTTTTAAACCTTTGATTCCAGATGTTATGTTCTCCATTCCAAAATAATACATGTTCTCAATATAAACAATAGTTATTAAAATTAAAAAAAGATGAAATTATGGGATAATTTTCATTTTTTGGTGCACTAACTCTTTAATATTTATTTAAATGTATTATTACAATAGTACTAATAACACTGCAAATCACTGTTGTTGTGGCTACTAGCACAGCAATGGAAGGAATATGCAACAGCACAAAAAGGAGTAAACTTTTACTGGCAGCCTGTTATTTTTTTATTGCAGTAACACATTTTGCATCTGGTCGTACATCTCCAATAGTCATAACAGATCAAAGAGCTCTGGACATTGAACACTGGTCACATAAACTATATGAATGACTGGGCAGGCAAAATAAATACATAAAACAATATATTCATGAATAGTCATTTCAAAAACAATATCTACACACACTATACTTACACAGATCAATACAGCCACACAAACTAGTTCACTCTGTGGCCTTATTCATTAATACACTCACTCACTCACTCACTCACTCACTCACACACTCACACACACCAACAGACACTCATGTAGTGACCACAACAGATTATCAATCCACTGTAGAACTGAACTCAAGGTTGATCTAAAAAAAAGTGCTGATATAGTTTACATATACTCACTAAATATTACCAGCTCTGACACAGTAACTTCAAAACGAAACAAATTAAATAAATAGAATTGTCATATTTTGAACCTATGTACAATATCAAATAACACTGTGATCTATATGTTGTCTTCTTGTGTTACCACAACACAATCACAAAGGAAGGGTTCTGCGTATGCACACTACGAACAGCACGGCTCATCTTCACTATATACACACACAAACAGCTTTCTTATGTCCTACTTAAAGATTCACATGTTGCATGATATAGATTCACTAGATATGTTCTGCAACCAGCAGCATATATACATTTTTTTATCAGATTTCTTACATCTTCATGGCTTTGGGTAGATTGAAACGGATATTTAATAAACAAACAGCACACAGAAATATTACACAAAGCACAAGACTATATTTGATATTGGTTTGGTATGAGGGGACGGCTGTGTGATCGCCGTCCAGTTATCAGTATTGGGAGGGTGTCGTTTGGGTGGAGTTTGCTTGTAGTTGCCATGGGAACATGCAGAGGGCATCAAGTGCCTCCATTTATAAGAAACAGCAAGCGTCCTGCTCTCCTGTCTTCTGTTACTCGTAGAAACCACGATCTCTGCAGAGAGAAGGATGGAGCGTGAGGAGGCGCTGAGTGTTTACTCTGTGGGAGCGTGTACTGTATGCCGGTTGGTTTGGGGTTTCACCTCAGACCCCTGTTTGGGCACAGTCCAAATTTACAGACAAGCTCTGGCACACAGACTCTGTGACTTTGATGGCTGCCATCTGAAAGTCAATCATTACCAATATTGACTGGTTTTCTAATAAATAAAGTCAACATGAATTCAGAATTAACCCTGCTTTCTTTCTGAATGCACATTCCTACTCTTATTATTTAATCAGTGATCATTTTATAATATGTGTTGCCCATGTGATGCTTTTTTCTCTTCTTTTTTTCTGTGTGACATTGTAAAGCACATTGGTCAACTTGTGTTGTTTTAATTGTGCTATATAAATAAAGTTGCTATCGCTATTGCTATTATTGTGCATGATTGGTGCACACTGTTCTAAAGGAAAAACTTTTACGTTATCCATAACATGCCAAAGCCCTCATACTTTTTCCATTTCTATTCTTAAAAGTCGGCATGTAATGAAAATTCACACTATCTTTTATTTTATTTATTATTATTCATGTTAGGCCTATTGATCTTGATCTTTGGGTGAAACAACAGACTTCTCTCTGGTGATGTATGCCAGACTTCTCCAATCACTTCTTCTGCTCAAACTCCGCCCCTTTCTTACAATCAACTGCAAGCTTGCATTCATTTTCGAGGGGAATCATGCCCACATCTCAAAATGCAATCAACAGGATAGAACCAAGTCCCGTCTCATGACATACAATCCGTTACACATCATAATACAGAAGAAAAGATTTGTCACTACTTCTGTTTCTTCTCCACTTTAACTATCTCGCTCTATTCTGGTATATAATGCCCACTTCCCACTATTCAGTGTTAATTTTTAGTAATTTCTGGTTTGTTTCAGTAAAGTATTATATAGTTTATATATATATATATATATATATATATATATATATATATATATATAATCTAGTATATATATATAGTATATATGTTATATAGTAAAGTAAATTAGCTTAAATGTTTTAGGCCTTTGATTAAAATATCCTAGTCAATATCAATATCCTGTGATATTCATTAATATTGATATCAGCTATCTTACTCTGACCATTACTCTGCCATTTTTAGTTAATGAAACTAACATTTTAATTGATTAAAGCAAATATTTTATTTAAACATGCATCAACATATGAAAACTGGCCTTAAAGGGTTAGTTCACCCAAAAATGAAAATTCTGTCAGTAATTACTCGCCCTCATGTTGTTCCAACCCCGTAAGACTTTCTTTCATCTTCGGAACACAAATTAAGATATTTTTGATTAAATATGAGAGCTGTCTCACTCCTCCAATGGCTTCTCTGTAATTGAAACTTGCCAGCCCACACAGAAGAAAATGAATAGTTGAATAAAGTCGTTATTTTGGGTTTTTTTGCACACAAAAAGTATTCTCGTCGCTTGATGAACTTGTGGTTGAGCCACTGTAGTCACTTGGACTATTTTAAACATTGTCTTTTCTAACTTTCTGGGTCGGCAAGTTTCAATTACAGAGTAGCCATTGGAGGAGTGAGACAGCTCTCAGATTTAATCAAAAATATCTTAATTTGTGTTCCAAAGATGAAAGAAAGTCTTACGGGGTTGGAACAACATGAGGGCGAGTAATTACTGACAGAATTTTCATTTTTGGGTGAACTAACCCTTTAATAAAAACTCAAACCACAGAAATAATTATATAATGTGCACATTATTTTAACACGTGCGGTAAATAATTTTTTTCTTCTTCCCTTTTCTTTTCTTGGATATCCTGTTTCAACTAAAAATGTGTCAGATTCTAGAAGAAAAGTTTTCAGTATTTCATGTTGACTTTCAGAATGAATCACTTGTTCATGTAATCTGCGATGATTCACATTGGAAAGGTCTGACAGGCGCTGGACAGGAAGAAACACTAGCTTACACACGAAACAAAATGAATGTATAATCCTATAACCGCCTACTTAATTGTGAGGTATAAGCACAGAATTAATCTATTATACGCTACCATTCAAAAGTTTGGGGTCGGTTCGATTTTTCAATGTCTTTAAAAGAAGTCTCTTATGCTCACCAAAGCTGCAATTATTTGATCAAAAAATGCAGTAAAACATTAATATTGTGAAATAACATAATGTAAAATAACTTTCTCATTCTCATTTTAAAATGTAATCTATTCCTGTGATGCAAAGCTGAATGTTCAGCATCATTACTCCAGTCTTGGCAGTTGTGCTGCTTAATATTTGTGTGATTTGTTGTGATTTTTCAGGATTCTTTTGTTAAATAAAAAATTCTAAAAGAACAGCATTTATTTAAAATATAAAACTTTTGTAACATTATACATGTCTTTACTGTCACTTCTGATCAATATAATGCGTCCTTGCTGAATAAAAGTATTAATTTCTTTTAAAAAATAAAATCTTACTGACCCCAAACTTTTAAACTGTAACGTTTTAATGTTTAAAGCAGATTTTTAAAAAAGCATATGAACACAGACATCAGGTTCTAGCTTGTATGGAGTTGCTACAGGAAACTGGTTTTCAGGTTTCTGAAGGGTAAACGCAAGGGTAAAGATATTTCAAAGCAACTACTCTGATGGCTCTAAGTACAACACACTTAGATACCATAACACCCTTACCATCAGTTTTCATGGGGAGAGTTAAATTCGGATGTGATTGTTTTCATCCAGCCTGTCAATTAACAAAATCAAATTTGTGAAGAAAAAAAAATTAAACAGTGTAACTCTCCATCAGGTTTGTGATCCAGTGAGTCTGTGGCAATACTGCTTTTAGAAGACATGGTTGGGACAAATATGAAACGTATTATTGTAGTGGTAAGTACTCACGCTCCCTCATCTTTCAGCAGAGACAGGAACTTGCTGACCCTGTACGCCTGATCCATCTGAGAAGAGAGTAAACACAACGTGCTATAAATAAACTTTCATTTTCGCTTTGGTTCTCTGCATGTGTCAGTCACGAGATGAAGTGAGCTCATGAGATTGCTAGACAGTAATTTAGATGTAGAGTGTGATCCTTCTGTGCATGAAACTGAATTGAATTATTTAGACGGTTGGAAACTGCTTGAGCTCATTAAATTTCTAGTCCACACCTCCGGCAACATGAAGAGACAAATCAACAAAGCAAAGTTGCAAGGTTGATAGCTTCTAGTAGAAATAAATTCTAAAGATGTAAAGGGCTTGGGTGACTCTTAATGCTTCACAATAGTATTTACAGACTTAGTCTCGTGACGGTCTGAGGTAAACAACAGCACAGTCCACTGACGCTTACCTGCAGAGACATCTCAATAAGCATGAGAAGCTTTTTAATGCCAATCCAAACTCTTTTTCCTTTCACATGCTGGGCAATGGTGGTTCTCTCAGCATCTGTGAAGCTGCCCAGGAGCTTGTAAACAACAGAAAAAAAGGTAAGTATGATGATAACATTGTATGCAAGTAAATGCAGTAGGAAAATTGTGCCATCATTTTTGCAGTGTGGTTAAATAGCACCCTCTACTGGCTAATACTGAAACAGCATTAAATAAATAAACTAGAATACTGAAATAACAGCCTTGTTTCTTGCTTTTATGTATCTCAGTAGTATTTATTTAATTCATTATTTCTTCTATTATATATACTATTATTTTTTGCTGTAATTTTTATTTATTTATTTATATATCGCATCCGCTCTGTCTCACCTCTAAGGCTTCGACCAGATGGTCCCCACTGGAGATATTTTGCACATGGATGGTGGTGCTGAACGCATCCAGCATCTCCATCTCCTGCAGCACATCTTTACGGCTGGTGGTACCGATGATCAGCAGCTTACGGCCCTTCAGATGAAAAGAACAACACCAGACGTGTTATGCCCATAATCTAACAAGCGTGCAGTACATGGATAAATGCATTCAGAGACAGAAAAAAGAGCGATACACATTTACAAACGCACATAAATGACCCCTATATGAAAACATCAGAATTTACGTGAGGTGGAGTCTTCTTCAGCAAAACCAACAGGGCCTGAAGAACCAGGTTGGAGAATCGAGGTCCAATCGGCACGTAATCTGTTTCACCACACATGAATGATAGTATACCGTTAATAGTGTACAATAATGTAATAACATTAAAAGTAATGAACAAGCAATGATACATTTCTAAAACCAGGGGTCTTCAGCACTTCACCACATAAATTCACAAGTTCATAATCATACTTGTGTATCATGTTGGAAGGGAAAAAAAACTTTAGATGAAGTTTAATTAAAATTGTATTTATGTTTAACACATATGTTCTTTTTTATTTCTTCACAAAAATTAGATAGAAATGAAACAATAACGGGCAGTTTCCCCTGCTGAAAAGCCCTAGTTTAAGCAAACAGAATCAACAAAAGTTAAATAATAAACTCTAACCTAGCAGACGCTCAATGTCATCAACCACAACACAGCTGAGCTGAGACTTGTAAGCATCGTCAAAGACCTTAGAAGAAAATGTAAAAAATAATGAACAATTTGAGCATTTTTGTGGGCAATGAAACAATTTTGCCTTTGAGAAGTCATGTGAATACATTACATATTGTTAATATATTATATTACAGTTCATAAGCACACGTTACCACTAACCTTCTTGATTGCCTGGCATTTGGCGATCTCTGAGAAGCCAATCATCTTGTCTGGAGAGCAGATCTTAATGAATGGGAACTCCGAGTCCTCTGAGATTTTGGCGGCCAGGGCTGTCTTTCCGCTATGAGGAGGTCCTGAGGCCAAAAACAGGATGTGTCAACAGACTCAACAGAGTGCAGCAGTTCCAGAAGGTTTTCTTTCATTAACTTTTCCCATAGGGATTTTAAAATAGTGTAGTAAGTCATATGAAGCTAAAAAGGTTTTACAATTTGACAAAAAGACAAAGGTAAAGGACTGTGTCCTTAAAGGGATAGTTCGGCCAAAAATTATATTAAACCCATGATTTACTCACCCTCAAGCCGTTCGAGATGCATGTGTCAATCATGCCACACGTTCGACGCGCGTTCACGGGAGATGGATGCCGGCGTATGACGTAGGACGTAGCGTAGGAAGCGTCGTGACATAGAACGAACGCGACAGCGTAGCCAGAGAGCAGAGCAAAACAAAACTACGCTACGTCCTACGTCATACGCCGGCATCCATCTCCCGTGAACGTGCGTCGACCGTTGCCGGAAGCCAGTTATTTTCATTTATAAAGTTTTAAATATGTATATTTTTACGACAAAACCGCACGGATTACCCTCAGAAGGCCTTCGTTTATCCCCCTGGAGCCGGATGGATTACTTTTGTGAAGGATGCATGCACATTTTTGGGACTTGAAGGAGGTGGACCCCATAACTTGACATTATAACCACTGAAAGATCTAAGACATTTTCTAAAATAACTGAAAATGTGTTCGTCTGAAAAATGATTGACATATGCATCTCGAACGGCTTGAGGGTGAGTAAATCATGGGTTTAATATAATTTTTGGCCGCACTATCCCTTTAACGATTTTATTGAGGTAAAGAACTACAATCCCATGAAGCATTGCAAACAGCAGAATCCAGAGAAATATAAGAATGTACATATTATATGTATAAAAACAATATATTTGAAGTTATTTTAAGAAAATATGCATATATATACAAAAAATGTCAGTATTCTGAGAGCGTAGGGAGATCGACTAAAGAGCAATTTTGGAGCATGTTGCTATTTTCGACTCACTGAGTGGTGTAATTTTCTGTACAGCATCATGGGTAATGTAGTTTTTCACCAGGAATTCCACTGTTTAACACGATTACTTAAAAAATAAGCTGAAATAATGCAGGCTGACGGCTTCAGCAGAAGCAAATACCATGGATTAACAACCTCATAGCTCAAAGTAGGTCTGTCTTTGAAGGTTTGTTATCGTTCAAAATCAATTTCCTTAAGGAACAGGATTGACAAAGGACCTCGAGGCGGGAATTAAACAAATTTTTGTAATGTTAGCATAAAAGTTGTGAGAACAACCTCACCCTCAAGAAGCATCGACACTAGTGGAGTGCGGTCACTGTTTTTAGTCTGCTGCACCAGCAGCTCTCCGTCCTCCAGCACTCGGGTCACTGGATCACCCCACTTGATGATGCCGTTCATGATGTAACAGGAATAGTCTTCCTGATTAGTGCCAAAAGCCTAACAAGGGACAAAATGACATGGTTTCGCTTGACAAATTCAGCTACAACATTTGATTCTCTGAACTCTGAAATCATTCTGCTCTTGAAAACATACAATTGTTCAACACGGCAGATACTTACAGGTTTGATGTCGTTATTCAAGGAAGTCATGAAATCTGTTCGAGTGACCTGCAGCTTTTCTGCTCGCTCCATGTCCACCTCTACAGTAGATGTGGCCTGGAATAGAGTTCAACATGAGTTTAGATCTTTCAAATGAGGAATATGAAAACATATCCCTGATAAGGCATGCACAGATCAATCTACAGTAACTCTGCACCTTAATGTGGCGGTTCATGGCAGTGGACTGGGCAGCTCTGACCAGGCCCTCCAGCTCAGCTCCACTGTAGTTCTTGGTCTCAGCTGCTAGTTCTTTAGTATCCACATCAGAAGCCAGGAGGTTAAACTCTCGCATCTTAGATGTGTGAATGTTCAGGATCTGAACACGGCCCTTCTCATCTGGCAAACCTGGGTGATGAGACAGACAAATAGGTGAGAATAAACAGAGATGTAACGGAGAGAGTGTTAAGTATTTCTTTTTGAACAAAGGGCAAGTCTTTGAGGTCCTACCAATTTCCATCTTTACTTCAAATCGACCAGGTCTCATCAACGCTTCATCTATGAGGTCAGGCCTGTTAGTCATGCCTTCCAGAAAAAGATAAAAGCACAAGTTAGAAGAAAACAAACAAACAGATAATTAGGATATAAGAGATTAAAAGTGACTTTTATTATGCTTAACATAAAAACTTGACAGTAATCTAAAAATAATAATAATATTATTAGTAGTAGTAGTAGTAGTAGTATTCTATAATTTATTATTATCAGTTTTGCCATAAATTTGAACTTTATTATTACTATAAAATTAAAAGTCACATTTGCCATAAAACATATTATTATTATAAAATATTAAAAACTTTTTAAATAATAATTTTTTTAAATAATGATTATATACAGTATATTATAAATAATTTAATAATTATTATAAAACTAAAGAAATTATTTTTGGACTGTAATCAATATTTTATTTAGGTTTATGTAAAAACTTCACATTAGTTTTGCCTTAAAACTTTAACTTTAATAATAATAATTTTATTATTATTATTAGAAAATTAAATACATTGGTTTTGGCCAGTAATCAATCATTTCTTTCAAAACTCACACCGGTTTTGCCATAAACTTGAACTTTAATAATAATAACAATAACTGCATGATTATTATTACTATTATAGTTTATTATTATTATTATTATTTAAAATGGTATTATAGTTAATTATAATTTTTGGACCGTAATCAATCATTTCTTTTATATCAGATTTGCAATAAACTTTATTGTTATTATTATTCATATTTTAAAAGTAAAAGTAACTTTTAAAATAACTTAAAAAAATAATAATAATTTAACAATTATTATAAAACTAAATAAATTGTTTTTGGACAGTAATCA
Organism: Rutilus rutilus; assembly: GCF_951802725.1. Taxonomy (NCBI): domain Eukaryota; kingdom Metazoa; phylum Chordata; class Actinopteri; order Cypriniformes; family Leuciscidae; genus Rutilus; species Rutilus rutilus. The sequence goes on along the minus strand of NC_140209.1, from coordinate 40,137,628 downwards.
ATACATTCTTTCAAAACTCACATCAGTTTTGCCATAAACTTGAACTTTAATAATATTATTAATTATTATTATTTGTCATAATCCCAGCCTGTGTTCCCCTGGTCTTGTGTGGACTTTTGTTATGTTCTGTAGTCATTTTAAGTTTTTCTTGTTGATAAGTTCTTTGATTGTTCCCAAGTGTGTCATACTGCATTTCTGAGCACTCCTGTGGTTTCGTGTCCTTTGGTTTTGACCCTGTTTGCCTGGTTTCGGATTTACACTATTTGCCTGTCTCTCGTGGATTTTACCTGCTTGCCTGTGTTCCTGTGCCCTGTTATGGTTTGGACTGCTTACCCTGTGTTTATGACTTTCTGCCTGTTTTAGACTACGATTGTGGATTACCCTTATAAATAAACTATTGCGTTTGGATCCTAAAATTTCATGTCTTATAGCAGTTTATGACATTATTATTATTAAAAATGTTCGCAATGATAGATTTTAAATTCCACAGAGCTCCGACTAAATATTGCAAACAGAACAGCTGCTGATCTTTACCGATGACAAGGATGTTGTTGAGCTGCTCCACTCCATCGATCTTTGACAGGAGCTGGTTGACCACAGTGTCGTGCACACCTGTGCTTCCGGCACTTGTACCACGCTGCTTACAGATAGCATCCAGTTCATCAAAGATGAGGATGTGTAGACCACTGTTAGCACCCAACTGCACACAAAAAAACAGACATATAATGAAGACAGAGAAGATAGGGTTACACTTTTATTTTAAGGTGTCCTTGTTACAGTGTAATTATACATTAAGTACTTAGTAGGCTAATATTGATTAAAAATATGTACTTACTATAGAGATAGGGTTATAATTAGTGTTTGGCCAACCTGAAAATCCAGTTTCATGGCCGGTAAAAATATTTTTGGCCTGTAAATTTTCTTAAGTCACCAGCTATTGGCAGGTGTGGCAAAAAGTTAGTTCTAGGCCCTGGTTACATGTAATTATGCATAATTCACTGTTATTACTGCAGTAAGTACATGTAACATGTGTAACAAAGACACTATAGTACAATAATGTATTGTGTGGTGAGGACAGGATAATTAAAGCTAAGGCTCAATCCCAATTCACCCCTTGGCCCTACCCCTCTGTTTTGCGCGTTCCCGTGAAGGGGTAGGGTTGTCTCAATTCTCTTTTGGTTGGAGGAGTAGGGGTAAGGGGAAGGGCCAGATAGCCCTTGAAACGAAGATTTTTCGGGACCACACTTCAAACGAAGGGGTATGAAAAATGTACCTGCATACACCGGCTACAGAGGCAGCATGACTGCCAATAATCATTTTCTTTGTCACATTCAATCTTGTGTTCATATTTACGGTCATGTTCTTCAAAGAAACGGTTGCAAAAAAACGCTAAAGTTCGTTAACAATATGACGCGTGTAAAAAGCAGTTTGAAGCAAAGTGGACGCGCGAATGAGGCGAATTCGCGTCCACCGCGCCGCGCTAAACGTCTCATTCGCGCCGCAAGACCTCCAGACGCGCTTAAACGCGTCTTAACATTGAAATCACTCGCGCCAGACGCTCTATTCACGTTTGGTGTGAACGCGGCAGCATTAGGCGTCGAAGATATCGTCATCTCCGTTGTTTTCTGCGAACTTCAGAAGAAAAATGCAAAAAATAGCTGTAACTCACGCAAGACTACAGCTGACGACGGCATCTTGGAAGTTTATGATAAACATTGGCGCATTTCCTGTGACGTAGGCGCTATATATAGCGACGACGTATAATGACACGGTGTAGTAGTGGTGTCCCATTTCTTAGGGGAATATTTTCACCCCTACGCCTTGGCACTCTGTTTCAAGGGGCAAGGGTTAGGGGTAGGCGAAGGGTTAGGGGTAGGTGAAGGGGTATAAAATAGAATTGGGATTGGGCCTAAGTCTATGCGTTTGAGTGCAGTTTGTCATCTCACCCTTTTCTGTTCCTCCTCAGCATCTGCGAACAGTTTCCTAATGTTGGCCTCAGATTCACCCACATACTTGTTGAGGATTTCTGGACCGTTGACTATCTTTGGCTCTCTGGCATTCAGCATCTTACCGATCTGCCTAGCCATCAGTGTTTTACCGCAGCCAGGAGGTCCAAAGAGCAGGATGCCTTTCACATGCTTACAACCTGCAGAGGAAACAACTCATTTACAACAGACACTCCCCGAAACACAATATCCACAATCAATGCATCTGATTAAGGCGTTTATTATAACTGATTACAAACATCAAAATAAATGGACTGTTCTGGTGAATGGATACTTTTTACAACATAACACCAAAATGGAAAGTAAAGACAGCACATACCCATCTGCTCCACGATGTCTGGAGGAAAGACTCGAGAGGCGAAGGCCCTGCGGAATATATCTGAGAACTCCCTGTCTAGACCACCGATGCCCATTTTCTCAAAGTTCCATTCAGGGTTTATGATCGTCTGACGGGATTCTTTGGTCTTGGCCTTGCCTGGTGAGCAGGAAGACGAAGAGTGAGATTTAGCGCTGAGTTACAAGGCTGTTTGTATGATAAGAAACTAATTTTCAAGTGTGATAAAACTCACCGACTAGAGTAAGAGATGAACTCTCTGATTTTTCAAAGATCACTTGACTGTTTCCAATCAACAGACCAATCTCAATCTGTATAGTTAGATGTCGAAACAAAGGATAATTAACTGTGTATCCAAATTACTGGAATGTTATTTTTTATATGACATTAAAGTGACAATACCTTTTGCTTTTTGCCAGATGCTGGTTCCCCTTTCAGTATGCTGGAGTCCATCGCCTCAATATCCTTGATAACTAGGCCAAAGAGTTTATCACAGAAACTGAAGACCAGCTATGACAGGGAAATCACAAGACAAAAAATTAGCAAGTATAATTAAACATCATTCTCTTTTTTCAGTTTTTGTGACGCGACTCTGACCTGCTGCCCCACAGAGAAACCCTGACTGTTGAAATGCTGGATAAACTCGGCAGCCATTTTGTCTGAGTCGTAAGGATTGGAGTCTGTGCTCTTCTTCTGCAGGAAGTCAATCTCAATGGTCATGGCACCAATGCACTGTTTGGATTTGTCAAAGTTGTAGTTGGCCACTGAAATGAGTAAAAAAAAGTTTTGGATTACTTGATCATCTAAACATTGTTTATTTGTTGCAAATGTTCCTCTGAAGCAACGTACATACCTTCGATATCTTGTCCAATGGACAGGCCTGCCCATTTCCTCTTTAAGAATAAGTGAGAAGAGAATGAATAAAATAAAATTGCAAAAGGTCCATAAAAATACAAGCAAACTATCTGATTATCAATACTTAAAGGAATAGTTCACAGAAAAAATACAATTCTGTCATCATTTACACACCCTCATGTTGTTCCAAACCTGTATGACTTTCTTTCTATTGTGGAACATAATAGAAGATATTCTGAAAAATGTTTTTGTTCATACAGATCAATGAACACCAAAGGGTTGGCTGCCAGTGTTCTTCAAAACATCTTCTTTTATGTCCCACAGGAGAAAGAAAGTCATACAGGTGTGGAACGGCATGAGTGATGAAGTGACGTGAGTAAATGATGACAGAATTTTCTTTTTTGGCTGAACTATCCCTTTAAATTTGTTTGGTAGTTGTTCTTTGGGGTAAAATGTTGTATTTTGAAGTGTTTGTTGCTAAGTAAAAGACATTGGCGGTAATCCTGCACCTGTGGCAAACTGAAAGCGATGGTTCCAGGAAGCACAGAGTGGTGACTCTTCACTGTGAACACAAACTTGTGGGCAGGTGTTGTCCTCACAGTCACATGCCTGGAGAGAGATGCAGAAAAGATTCAACTTCTACAGCAACGTAAAAAACAAAACAAAAAACATGATGTTTAACATAAACTACGGTGACTTTATATCTGGGAACATTATTTTAACCTGTAAAAAGGCAGTTTTCCAGTCAAGTACACAGCACGATTACAACTGCACCAATCCTTAGACACCATAATCCGAGATTAGTTGATGTTGATGGGATGATGAGATGGGATTATATGTGTGACTGACAAATGCCTCTTTTTTTAGTAGGGTTATGTCACATGTCAATTTACTCAATTCTATATATTGTAACCGTAACGTCTGAAGAACGACAGACAAGGAAGGCTCCGTTTCTGAACTTTTAATCGGAACGCAAGAAAAACTGCACACAAACCCGTACCAGCCTAACTCACTCGCGCGTTTCTCTCTATACCGGCCTTTTTCCGAACTCACCGCATTAACCCTATAACTGCCAGTGCAAAATAAAACAGCAATTTCACAACAATTATAAAGAGTCTGTTCGCTACAATACACAGTATATATGCAACAAAAAATACAGTGTATGTCATTTTACATCACACATTAACATCAATATGCCAACTCAAACCCACACAAATCACCCATCATGCTGTGATATATTCTTGGACATGAGGCATCAGCAAGAGGCACTGCGGCAGACTCTGTCAGCCTCAGTTAATGTCAGGACTTACTCAGCATTCCAAGGACACACACAGTTGAAGCCTAGAGAAAACCATCAGCTCTACTTCTGGAGCATTAATTATATGTTTGAACTTTCTCTACAGTGTTAATATGATAAATCCTCAAAAGGATATTGAGTACTTCATGTTGCATTAGATTGAAAAGATTCCACAATAAATACTCGGGGGTCTGCGGCAGTCAGAAATGTTTTTATTAATGGGCATTATATGCTCCTGGAGGTTTTTTTAGGAGCATTTTCACCCTTATATTACAAACCTATACTATATTAAATATAACATTTATAATAATAATTCATTTGATTAGCTTCCGTGTGCAACCGTGACAAATCTGTGAAGGTCTGTAGTGTGGGTGAATACTCACTGTCCAGACTGCAGGTCTTTCTCACTAACTACAGCACAGTTCGTCAGAGACAGCTCATCTGTCGGGCATCGAGCGGCTTGCATCGTCTGCACAGAGACAAATAATAATAAAGAGAGAGAGAGAGTAAGACAACGAGAGGCAGAAGTTTGCCTGACATGAGAAAGACGTCTGGCTATTGATGTTGAAGCTTAAAGGTGATGTGTGTAATTTCTGGTTAAAATACATTCTTCTATTCACTTAGACTAACATGCAGAGCCTTGGGGGGAAACCTGTTTGAGAACGGTCATTTTTACAATTCCACTTGGTGGCGCTAGTGCCACAGAAATTACACACTTCAGCTTTAATTTATGCATCTTGCTATATTAGTTCACTGGGTGTTCTTTCTCATGAAAAATTTAAGCCACACCATATGATGGAGTTCCTATGATTCTCTGCTGAATTTTAAAAATAGTAAATCCCATGGTGTAAAATAGCAAGATGGAAAGCTGTTTCTACTGTGCAAACTGATTGTTCGTTTAATGCTCTTTCAAGACCTCATCTAAACATTCCTTCCAGCATCACATGCATCATGTTTTATTGCAACAGAGATCCTACAAACCCCAAACCAATAACATTTTATAGGGTTTAGGCATAAACAGTGTTAGATAACAGCAGATGAGGCGACAAACAAAAAGGCCAGGGAACAGTCTCAAAAATTATAATCATAAATGAATCTGACTACCAGCACCAGTCATCTAATGTGTTAAGCATGGGTAAACGAGAAACATTAAGACAAATAATTTAGTTTAAGCAAAGACTGACAGTGAAGGTTCATGGGTGTTCTAGCTTTATTTGTTCCTTCTTTGGTTGTAGCAACCAACCAAAGAACAGTAAATAAAACAGCCTACAACAGAAAACAAAACAAGGAAAGCTAATTGAAAATAAGGGCTGCATGCTGTTCCCATCTGCGTACATGAAAAGAACAGAGTGCTACAGAAAGAAAGATAATGGCTGACTGAACAAGAATAGAAAACTTCAGTGAAAACAATTAAAGATTTATAGAACAAAAACTAGATTTACAAAAACTGGTGTGTTAATGTTAGTTAAAAGCACAGTAGGGCTGCACGATTTGGGGAAAATGTCATATTGCGATAATTGAGGTCAAAATTGCGATTGCGATTGCCATATGCGATATAATAAACAAATGGTTTCATGAGTCAACTTGCTTGGTTCTCAAGAAAAATAAATGCACACACAGATTAGTGATAATCTGCATAAAGAAAAAAGTTATTTAGTCAAGAGCAGTGAGTGTTTTTCTCTGTTCCCTTTGTTCTTTGATTAACTTTAGCGACAGATATAATTAGTGGCTACTGTGTACTGTCCCTTTAAGACCAGCTGCTGCTGACAGAGACACGGATCTCACACGCCTCATTCTCTCACGAGTCACAACTCTTCACGTTCATCATAAGACTACTCTTATGTTATGAAGATACTCGACAAAAAGACATTTTGGCATAATTGTGTGTGTTATTGTATGTTCAAGCTCGGAAGAGAACTGTATTCTGGCATGCTGTTTTGTACGCACGCACGATATTAGCGCGAGTCTTTCTGTGTGTCACAGTCAAGACATTCACGATATGCGATATGATTAATCGTGCAGCACTAAAGCACAGTATGTCATTTTCGCAGCTAGAGGTCGCTTATTCAAAACAATAACAAAGGCGTAGCTTGATGATGCAGTGAATGAGCGTGGAATCATGGGAGTTATCGCATTCAGCGTTAGTGTGGTACGAAACAGGGCACAAGCAACATTTTATGTTGCTGTTTTTATTATGCGTATATGCCGCAATCAGACGCTGCCACTCCTTTCGTTTTTGTTGCTTATGTTTATTTTACGTTTAAAGTTACGTTTAAAGTCCGCCCCCCTTTTTCCCTGAACTTGAACTTTGTTAAACTTATGTTAGATCACTTAAATTCGCATTTTTTTATTTCAGTCTAATAAAACAGCCGCAAGTGCTGAATTACTACTCATACACAGGGCTGCCAACGTGTCGACAGACAGGACAGAACAGGTTACTTTTGATATGAAACAAAGTCTCAGCTTTCAAAATCTGTCAATTTTATTACAAAATTCAAACAAATGTGGCGTGACAAATCGCTGCAAGAGCCTCAGTTCATGCGGCACGTGAACCGATCTGTGTTTCTCTTTATTACTAGTTATTGCACCAAATAAACATGAATGAACATCAGAAGGTATGTTGAAAGATACAGTACAGCTTACTGAAATGCATCATTTCTCATGTAATCGTTCAATGAGAGTTTCAACCTTGGAAAGACATGAATAAAACAGCTTATTGTGAACAACATGTGACACCATTCAAAGACCATTATGTTAGCTAGAAAAATTAACTCTAGAGAGGAGCAGTTTGCTAAATATATGCACTATATTACATATTTATGATATTTTTAATCTTATATTATTAAAAAAATATTATAACATTATTATAAAAACCGCACTATATCAATTGTATAAGAGTGAGTTATTAATTTTAACCTTTAACAATAATGCCAGCTGACAGGTTTCCCTGTATGTTTACAGCATTAGTTGAGAGATTTGTTTCCTTGAGAAATATTAACATGTAGACCCTTCTGTACCAAGATCAGAATCGAATCGCAAGCTTAAATCACCCCCACCACCCCATCCATAATTCTCACACCAAGCTTAACAGAAAAGTTGGCAGCCCTGCTCACACAGGTTACTTACGCTCTGTTTTACTTGGTCAAAACAATCATACTAAAATACGTTTTAGTGTGTTGAATGTTGCTATAACGTTACTCTGTGAATTCGCTTGGTGGCTGGTATGAGACACTTGTTGCACATTGCAGTAAGCTAGATAAAAGCTGCATGACTTGTGTTGCTAAATGGTATGCAATACATAAAAATATATATTGTATGGTGGAGAAAATGCTGTTTTACTGTTACAAATAAAGCTCTTTTTGATTATGCTATGTTAGCCAGTTGACAGAATAGTGTTGTCTCTGAGGCATGGTACAAACATGTTACCCGTGGTAAATCAAGAAATCAAGAGATTCAAACAATAAGACTAACCGTCTTGAGCTATTTAACAATGATTAGTTTTCTGTTGATAAAGGTTAAAATGCATTATATAAAGCATCTTTGGTGTTTCCATGGTTATATGGAAGTCAGAAATCAAGGGTAACGCGGATATGACGCCATTGACACGTGACGCGATGGCACGCGCCGTTACACTGGTTAAAATAGCTGATTTCTCTGGATTTAAACATTGTTGGAAACATTTGGGATAAGCACACGAGTCAACAAAATATCTAACATTGTTTTAGTGGGTTTTGGATATTTTAATCCAAAAATCTTACATATTGTGCCTTTAACATTGCATTGTGAACTAACAATGAACAATCTTTCATTGTACAAAAAAAATTTAATTAACGATTATGATTTAATTAACAAAATGGAACAAAAGACTGTTAGAAAGTGCAGACAAAGAAAATGACTCATGAATGTTTCAAAGTCCTTGGCACATTTTAAGAGAATTTTCAGAGATTTAGTATTCAAATCTAAAGATTTTGTATCGAATATCCTGAAGGTTCTGGCGATAGTTGTTAAATTATTCTTTTGCAATGGATACAATCGAACAACATGGCAATGCTTTTCTGTATGTAATGAGGAACACTTGCCTACAGAATAGCACAAGATGGAGAAAAAAACTCTGATATGTCTAATGCATTGTCTTGCATTCTCAGAAATAAAAAATTGCAAAAGATCTTACCTTTAAGGGCCTTGTCACTGTGCAGTAAGGTACAGTAATGTACATGACATTTACTCTAAGGTGCTATGACATTTTTAGGGAAATATAAGTTACAAAGTTGTGTACTGCCCCAGTGAGAAGTTGTTGTACCCCTTAAGGTAAAATTTTTGCACAGATGCTTCTGACGTACATGGATGACTTTTTTTTTTTTTTTGACATAGTGGTAAAGAAGGGATCACAATTTTGGAGTGCTGAAGAAACTGAGTTCATGTTGACAACGTTGCGCGACATGAATATAATGCAGTATACTGATGGTCAAAAACATCATAAAATGAAGACACAAATCCAATATGTCCATAGAAATGTTTTGCATTTGATGTAAGTAGATTAAAGCAATGGCGAGTAACACACCTGCTACATGCAAGTTCATAATTTATGCTGTACTCTGGGCTATGTGTGAATAATATGGCAGTTATATGTAAATAATGGCGGTAAAAATAACCACAATTCTTAGTAAATAATCAGAATATTGAAAATTGCATGTAAACGGGAGTAAAGAGGTTTGCTTGTGTCATGTAAATATCTCACTGTGAAATAATCACATTATTTGTGCACATGTAAATGTAGTCAGTGATACTAAAGTCAGCATGAAACAGAAGTTGCGATAATCTTTTTTACCTGTTGTGACGTATAGCAAAGTGTAAAAAAATGTAGGACAGGACTCTTTTTTTTTTTGTATCGGAAATTGTTTGGATAGTTGCTGTTTGCTAATTTCGGCAATATCATATGATTGACAGGTTGCTAACTCCGGTGAATACATCATCAGAGTTGAGAACAGATGACATACTAAGAAGGAGGGGAGGTTAATGTTTTTGATTAAAGATTAAAAAATGAAATGCACAGATAAATCATTTATAATAAACACTGCAATATTCCATAAAAATAAGAATTGTCTTTTTTTTTCTGATGTATCATGGCTGTATAGTATTCCAGTCGTGAGGCCAGAAGGCAGAACTAAAGGACACTAAATGGCTTTTTGAGGATTTGTATCTGATTCAAAGTCTGGGTGTTGTTAACTCAACAGGCTGACATAATTTGGTTAATGAAGAGCACTTCGGCAATTAGACATACTTTAGTTGCAAGTCAGAAAAGCAATAATCCATGGCTCCCTGCCAGCATGCACTTTAAACCCACCACAGGCCCTCACAACATTCAGTCATTATAGTTGGCCCTTTAGTGTTCAACCTCAAATGAACCTTTATTTGTCCTGAGAGTGAGAACACGGGCAGATGATCTTGAGTTGTTATCGGTTTATGCCGATGGCATTGTGACGCAGTTTAGGCATTGTACCGCTGTAGTGATCCCTCCAGCCGTTGCTACCAAGAAGGGACATAGCAACAGGGGTTACAGCCTGTCAGCTCTCAGGACACTAAGGGTGAGCAGAAAGCTAGTATAAGTGAAGCGAACAGCTCAATATGGCAAGCGAGACAAGCGGAGGCAGAGAGCATTCGGAAAGCATACATACCTTGAAAAATATTAAAACCTTGGGGGCCAATGAATGCACGCAAGCAAGAGGGAGAGCAAAAGGACATAAGACAAACAGTTGAGACAGCCAGCACCACATTGAGCCAAAGACTGCATGTGGTCGAGAAACAATAGAGTGTGCAGCATGAGGCAGCATGCAGAGCAGAATCAGGATCAACTGCGTGTGTGGTCGAAGGAGCAGCAAAGGTAAATCACAGGCTAACCAAACCCTGATATGGTAGGGAAATGTATAGCCTATAGGCTATGTACATTTTCCAGTCATTTTAAAGGTGAAGAGTTTAAGTAAGGAATAACTGACGACGGGCAGTTGAATCCTTAGAAAAATAATGCATAATTTTTCATTAATTCAAAGGCCCAGAGTCAATTATTGCACTTATACTGTGGTTACCACACCTCAAAACATTGTTCAGATCATGTATTTCCGGACATTTGTCAGGGTTTTGTCCTTAGACGCTCTTGTGTGTACGACTAATTTCTTCTCATCCCAAGCCTCCATTGTTAATTCTAAAATGCCATTTTAGAGCTAGTAATGGAGAATTGAGCCACTGATAGCAGACTAATACAGTTATTAATGTAGTTATTAGAGAGAGAGAGAGAGAGAGAGAGAGTGAGTGTGTGAATTACCTGAGTCTGTGCATCTCTCAACCGTTTTCGGCAGCAGCGGCCATAAACTACGTTTATTTTTTTCCAAGAACAATGCCGTTATTTCCTCGCTAGTGAGAAATTCATGTAGCTTTTAAGTTGTTCAACTATTTTACTGACAAAATCGTCAGAGCAGCGCTGACAACAGAACGTTCATCAAGCAATCAGATTCAAGCATTCAACAGCCCTGTAGTATAATAGGGTTTAATGCACATGCTGAAGAATATCATATGTGAACACACTCAAATAAGCCATCATGATAGTTGAGAGACTAAAGAAAAACTTTAGTGAGAACAGAAATTTTATATAGGAATGTATGAATGCATGATGAATGCAAAGTATTGAAGCACAAATGTTTTCAACATTGATAATAAGTTTCTTGAGTAGCAAATCATCATATTAGAATGATTTCTGAAGGATCATGTGACACTGAAGACTGGAATAATGATGCTGAAAATTCAGATCATTTTTTTCTTTTAAATAGAATAGAATACTGAGTGAATACAGAGTTTCCAAAAATATTAAAGCAGAACTCGGCAACTCTAGCGAACTCTAGTCACTTCTTCGCTGATTTTCCCTTTTGCCGTCGCATGTTTTCCCCACGAGCTCCCCCTACAGCTGTGGTGGGCGTATATTTCCCAACACTGTCGTAAAAAACTCACTTGCGGCGGCCTCCTCCCCCTCTCTACCGCTGCTCATGTGCGTTTGTTATGATCGGAGCAAGCCAACTGTATCGTGTGGAGCTATGTCTACCGAGGTGGGTAATCTGGTAATACATCATACATGCGTGTGTTTATGTCGAATTGCCGTAAAGCAATTCGTGTTTCGCGCTCGTTCTCGTTCTCGCTTCTCACGAGACTTCCAATTTCTATCTTGCCGGGACGGTAGTCCCCAAGTTGCAAGGTTGGTTTTCCGCCTGTGAACGCTGGGGGGAGCGGGGAAAGTCACCAATATCACCAGAACAGGTTGTTTAACCATCCAAATGATTTCTAGACAGTTTTATTAAGTTAAAAAAGTTACCAAGTTCTGCTTTAAGAAGCACAACAGTTTTAAACATTGATAATAAGAAGAAATATTTAAGCAGCAAATAAGCATATTAGAATGATTTCTGAAGGATCATGTGACACTGAAGACTGATGATAAAGAGTAATCAGTGTTCCCACACCTTGGTTAACTGGACTTTCCAGGTCCAATACCCTCAAATTCAAGGACTTAATGTGGGGACACATTTCAAGTGAGAGCAAGGTTACATCGTGTCACCTTGTTAATACATTGTTACAGTTTTGCGAACAGTTTTGCGAGTATGAACGTCATGGCAACATACAACACAAAATACCTCACGCAGGAATTACTTAACGTAACGCGTAAATGCGCATAACTAGCATAAATCAAGCAAGCTAGTATGCATAGGCCACAAAGTGTTGGCGAAATAACACATTAGCGGACCGGATGGAATAATATGGAATTTTTTTTAGAAAACTCGAAGAAATTCAAAATAAATTCAAGCACTTGCAAGGACCTTTATCTATGTATGTTTATTTTCAAAAACTTTCCAGGGCCTTGGCATTTTTTATTTTTTTTTTTGATTCACAAACTTTCAAGGATTTCAAGGACCCTGAGTAATGATACTGAAAATTCAGCTTTTACATCACAGGAATAAATTACATTTTAAAATACATTCAAATAAAAACAGTTACTTTAAATTGTAAAAATGTTTCACAATATTACTGATTTCACTGTATTTTTGATCAAATAAATGCAGCCTTGGTGAGCATTCTTTCAAAAACATGTAAATATTTAAATACATATTAATATGTAGTGCATTTGATACCAGAACAGAAGAGGAAACATGTCATGCCTGTTATTTGGTTTTGGTCATGTGTTCTTGTCTTTCATTTTGAATTTCTCTTAGTCATGTTTCCCGTTTCATGTCATGAGTTTTCCTTGCTCCTCATGTGATTGTGTCATGTGCTTCATGTGTTGTTTTTTCATTGGTTGTTCTAATCATGTGGTTCTCTGTTCTGTTTTGTCATTGGTTCATTGTTCATTGCTATCAGGTGTGTCTTGTTAAGTCATTAGTCGTATGTAATATAGCCCTCATGTTCCTATTGTCTGGTGTCTAGCTTAGTTCATGTTTATGTCATGGTTCAAGTCAAGCCTTTGTTTAGTTTGCATTTGTTTTGAAAAAGTGTTGTTAAGTAAATCTGTACATGGGTTCAGTTCAACATGCCTCAAGTGGATTCATCACAAAAAGAAACTATTTTCTATCCCCAAAATCTCACCAAGATTTGAAACAAAGACACTGCAGTGTAATCCTTTGCTAAATAAATGAAATATAATGCTGCGTGCCATTTCATTTGTCAGTGAGTATACTGGGTAAGAATTTATTTCAAGCAGCCCCACTCTCCATGTTTAATGAGGTTGGGCCTCTTGAGAGATATTCAATGAGAAATGAGGAGAAGCCTGATCAATACAGTTGAGAAAAAACTCCTGACTGCACAGAGGACACCCTGCCACAGGACTGAATCCAACAGCCCCATAGCCAGCTAATGGCTTTATCCACCCTGAGGGTATGATTAAGCATTATTAGTTCACGTGCCCAATTCATAAGTGGCACAGATCACAGAGTTAAGATCGACAGACACACAACGATAAAAATAATTGTCATGCATGGCCTTTAACTAGAGGTAAGACTGATGCGGACTTCTCTATAATGTCAATTATTCATTCGATTTTAATAAACTTTAGAGCTTGCCAGTTATTTCAGAGCTCGTGCCAGTTTTTGTTGCACACAGAAGCCTATACACTACTATAAAGAGATTTATCTTATAGTCTTTTTTGATTCAATAGAGATGATGTATGTGGTACAAGCAGAAGCAAGACAGCCTGATCTCACGGCAATTCGTACGAATTCTACGAGGTGGCTAATTCATACGACCTCACTCGTACGAATTAGTACGATTTTTGCTAAATCGTACATATTTTACGAATTGCCCAATTCATATGAATTCATACGAATGACCTACCCCTGACCCCGCCCCTAAACCTACCCATCACGTGGGCTTAGACAAATCGTACAAATTTGTACGAGTGAGGTCGTACGAATTAGCCACCTTTTTATCACTCAATTTGTATGAATTGGTCGTGAGATAGCGCTGAGCAAGAAGCTTTAACAGATGTTGAGCAGAAACCACTGTATCTCACATATATCTAAACAGCATTGTGACAGACACAACCAGACTGTATATCATTCACATTCTCTCCAAGAAGGCAGTGAAAGTATTAGGTAATTTAACACTGATCTGAACTCTGTGGGTGACGGATGCCCACACAGCGTTTGTCTGGATTGGTCTGGTTTGATCATTGCAGTTTACAAGAAAAATCTCATCATAATCAAAAGTCATGTGAATGAATAAGTCATTCTGCTGGCATTGATAACTCGGCTAAAACAATCTGAATAACAGATCCAGTGTTCGTTCTATTCATTCTCATCTTGATTTACTCAATCTTGAGTAGAATCACACCAGGGAACATGATGGGCCTCTTAATAAACAATTGACTCTGTCTGAGTCATCTTTGTTCAGATTTTCTTACAGCTGATAGTGGGTGGGTGACAGGCTTTCACAAATTTCTGAACATCTGATTCACCTGCTTTTTCACTGGCAGGTTTTTTCACTCTAACCTCTCTCCATATGTAGTTATATATTTTGATAGGAGATTGCATGAATATCATAATCTTAAAATGCTTGCAATATAGTGGAAGGATTTGAATTATGGTTACAATCAATCAAGGGATATTAAAACATAATAGGTAGGTTATATGGGGTGTAGAAGCATTAAATGCTAAATAGAAAATTAAACACGTGCCCAAATGAGACACTGAAGTATCAGTTTATCCCCTTTTCTCTTTGGTCACAATGACAAGCAAAGCACCCGTTGCCACCTAAAGCGCCCAATCCTGCAGCAAGGAGAGAGAGTGTTGTAGCTTTGCGCACAACACATATTCGTATTGAGGGAGCAATGCGTTTCTGTGGACATTTTGAAGCGAATGCATCATTTTGGACGGGATATGCTTATGCTTGCTCAAGGTTATACATCTCGAGCTCTTAAAGCAGAAACACTGCGTGTGATGAGCTTATGTGAGCATTACGCGAGCCATGTCAAGGTTAAATCCGCTGAACGAGCACATTCGTGTCATTTCACTCTTAATGACACCGTTCTGCAGCAGAAAATACGCAACACTCTACTGTAAACATACATCTGTATCAACGATATGAAATCATTAATAATGAAACAGCCGCCTGCTGTTCATCTAGTACCTTATCGATGGACTACAGCATTGAACAACCGCTTCGGTTCTATTTTAAGCGTTTGCCTGTTTACCGATGGGCTCAGGCTAGAACAACCAATCACCTCTATTTTACGACGCATGCAAATGCTAGAAAATGAAGTCTCGTGCCACCGCCGAGATTCGAGTACTCATGCGAGTTTATTATTATTGTGCGTAGCTTCCCGTATATTCTTGTGCGTAGCCACTGTTAGCATGCTATGAATAACAAAGTAAGTTAAACCAAACACCAGCAATATCGCTGCAATCGTGGTCAGAAATGACCGTTTCGCCACCTGCTACTGTATTGCAGGATACACTGAGGAAAGATGTCAGTAGCTGGCATCAAATTGGATTTTATTTTTTATTTATTTTTTAAAGGGACGCTAACGCTGTTCTCGAGAGCTATTGTGGTGAAATACTGTGTTAAATTTCAGCTCAGTGCTAATTACTAATACAATTGCGCTTATTCGTTGAATAATTGAAATGGAAGCATATCTTACCCGGGTCGCCATGTTTGCGTTGGTGATGCTGCTCGGGAGTTTCACACAGCAGCACTAGAGCAGCACTTCAGTAGCGGACAGCGACACAGGCGGGAGCTGCGCATGCGCAAGTATTTCTAGCCATATGAAGTGTGACTCTCATTTCTGTGAATCGAATCTTTTGAACAGTTCATTTTAAAAACGGTTGGCTCAACAGTTCTTTATGCCATCACGTAGTCGGTGACATCCCGGCGTGGCAAATTGCGTTCTTTAAAATATTCCAGTAAACCGATAAACATTTACATTCCAAAAAATATTGCTACTGTTATCAGTTAGTTATGAGGCGCCGTCTAGGGCTTAAATCAAACTTCATTCACGCACACATATGAAACACGTCTCATATGAGTATGTGCGCGAGTTTGTGTGTGTGTGCTCGCGTCTCATATGAGTATGTGCGTGGAGAGTTTATATACATGTATGTGTGACTACTTAGTATGTAAGTTTGATTTAAGCCCTAGACGGCGCCTCATAGTTAGTGGCTTTATTGTTGCAGCCATGATTCAGATCATAAAAAACAAATCTAAATACAAATTCTATTTTATTATTAATCTCCGAATCTGAATTAGGCCTACTTGCATAAAAATACTTACATTAATTTATATTTCAAAGCTGAACACGTTTAAAAACTGGCTTTGTATTAATATTTGCTAATAAAACGTACATAAAATCAAGTAATTAATTGCCCTATTAATCAAAACTATGCGCATATACTAAATCAATTCAATCGATTTCTCCGTTCATTGTGAATGGGACATGTCTGAAAATAAACTGATTCAAATTCAAATCATTTAGGTTTTATGAACTGGTGATTTATAAAATATTCACCCCAAACTCAAAACTATTGGTTCAGTGTTGAGCTGGTTGTGAAAGGGTATTACAGAACTCCATAATCAAGAAGCAACAAATATCTTAGTCATCTGCATATTAAAGGGATAGTTCACCCAAAAATGAAAATGATGCATCATTTACTCACCCTCAAGTTCTTCCAAACATGTATGAATTTCTTTGTTATGTGGAACATCAAAGAAGAATATTTTGAAGAATATTTGTAAGTTGTGGGGATCTGTTTTTTTCCCATACTATGAAGTCAATGTTGCCTCACAGCTGTCTGGTTACCAGCATTCTTCAAAATATCTTTTGTGTTCAACAGAAGAAACGTATACAGGTTTACAACATCATGGGAATTTTAATTTTTAGGTGAACAAACCCTTTAAGCTATGAAAACAGTAAAACATCACTTTAATAGAGAACCAAAAACAAAAAACACAAAAAAATCCTGATTCAAATGAAAATTGTCAAGTGCAAGTAAAATCCTCAAACCATGCTAATCTGATGTTCTCTGTATCCCAGGATCTGGTACAGAAGCACTCAGAGTCATGTTCTCTTGGTGACTTTATTATGTTTTTTAGCGTTATAAAAAAGGGGAACAGCATGACAGGCCAGACAGAGGCGCTTGGCAACGATATGTACAAAGGAGGAGGAGGAGGAGGAGGAGGAAGGGCAGGAATGCCCAGGCCAGGGAAAGACAACAGCTGTGACCCTGTCCTGTTGACAGCATCTTATCAAATTTTGCGCCCAACATAAAAAGTCCAAGTATACTGTCTGTACGAGAGGTAGGCCTGGAGCGAAGCCAGAGGCTTCTTTAGGAGACCGGGGTTAGGGCTAAAACCGTTCGATTAGTAATGCAGGGAATCTTGTCAACATTACAACACAATGGCCCCAGATTGGCAAAGGAACTGAATCATTCTCATATCAGCTTTGCTAGCTCTATGTATATACATTTCAAATAAAGTTAGAATGCAGGTGAGTTTTTATTATTATTTTTTAAGATTCCCTGATGGCCCATTAGGCACAGCCAAGATACAAAGAAATGCATTACCAGCAAAAAATAAAGTGAAAATAAAAAAATGTGATCCCATAGTAATAGAAGTAGTTTGTCCTTGTCTGGAAGGTGGTAAAAAATGTCCAAGTGAAAGCCAGAGAGGACAACAGCAGGAGTCAGTCTGTTTTTTGGGGGTGTTAGACCTTTTTTTTTTTTTGACTTGGTATCTGTATCACATCTCCCTCCCCTTCCCCCAGAGTCCCCCACACTGGCCATGCTCTCAGCTGCAGGGTCCAATGCTCAACCTGCACAAAAGACAAAGCTGAGATCAGCAGACAAGTCATTTTTCAATTCAACGCTATGAGATGCAACATTATTATGCACAACATAGAAAACGGACTTGCCTATGTCAATTTCTTGGCTTTGTTGTAGAGCGAGTCCACTACTTTGCTCATGTTCTGAATTGTTTCAAGGGCAGCTTCATATGTTTTGTCTACGGGAGGTTCGTCAAATACAATCAAGACACCTTCCCCTTGGTCAAGGATTCCTATATGCCGTGAGAATGAGAGTTTTTGATAAGCATCATCATAAATCATAAAGTGAAAATATTTGGAGGGAGCACAAATACTGATTTATAGTATATACACAACATAATATATGCCTGTTTGTCAGGTACTGAGTAAAAATATAGATCAAAAACAGTGCGACCGACCAGTGAAGCACAATTCCTGAAGTTAATGACTCTTGAGCCAGTTCTTTTAATGAATAGTTTGAGGAGTTACTGATTTACTGGTCAGTCTAAAACACTGCTATGAACTCAGTAAAGAGAGTAAAATTTACTAAATTAATTTACTGAGACTGAAGTGTTACTGCAAGAGATTTGAGTTAATTTGATATTAAACTAGTAAACTTTCAGCTATACAAGGTATTTAAGCAGTGTAATTTTGTATTTAGAAATATCCTTTTCAGCAAACTCAAATGAAAACACTCCAATAAAACAATATTTATCATTTAAAAGATGTAAGGGATCGGTTTCCTCAAATGAAATCAGGTTTTACAGTGTATCATTTACAGAAGTAGTATCAGTTGTAAGCAAAATGGACATTTCTAACTGAAAAACACATACGAATCAGAATCAATCATAATAAAATCTGTAAATGCATTGATAAACAGTCCTAAGCTTGACAGATGACTTATCAAGTAAAAGACAGGGATGATGGCATCATACCGTGGAATTTCTGGTCTAAAATCATCTGTGACAGTTTCCTTTCAACATCCCCCTGAAGAGATAATGGAAGAGCGGTGTTACAATTTGAGAACGGACATGGCAAGCAAAAGCAACAGTGATTAAAATAAAAATGTGTTTGTCATTTAAATCTATACATATGAGGTTTAGAAGTGTTATTAGCAAATTAGAGTGTAAAAAGACTTTACCTTGGAGAGTTTTATTAGCTCAGAAATATGTTCAATCTGTTGGCATAAGAGAAAAATGTAAGCGAACAACTTGACTGTTTAAGCATTTATCAGTGCTCACTGTGGTATAGCAGGGCATTACCTGCACTCTGGAGAAGGGCTCGATGACCCTTATGAGGTTTTGTTCCAGCAGATTGTCATAGAGTTTGGCCAGGTGGGTGCTGATGATGGGGTCATCCCGCAGCTCAGCTTTGTATTCTGTTAAGGCCTGAATGCAGATCAAAGAGAAGGACATTAAATGTAAAAACTGCAGGTGGACTGAGAATGTAGTGTAACCTGGGGTGAAAAGAAGTACAATTATTTACAATTAAGGACTAACCCTAGCAAACCATCAGGATCAAGCGTTAAAGTGCGGAATATAACTTCAGCTAAGAGTTCGATGAGACTAGCTGCCGATGCATGTCATTTCGAGAGGATCTGGATATAGCTGTTTGAGTTACCGGAACACTCAAACTTCCTCCGGCAAAGAGGGAAACATCATGGGAGAGTGATCCGTTATTGGAGAGGCTGGAACGGGACTGAGATCGTGGGGATTGTGCTACTGTATAAAACACATGCAGTGAGCCTATGTTTAATTTTTTGCACTTAGGAGTGAAGCAGCTAATTGTTTTAGGCTGAAACAATCACAAGCTTCATTTCAGGCCTCCAACATTGACTCTGGTATTTACATTATTTATTTGTTTGTTATCTGCTGGCTACTTGTTTTGATTTGTTCACAACATTGAACTGCAAACTTTACTGTGACTTGCTGTCAATCAGTATATGTGCGTTTATTATTTTATTGATAATAAGTAGACTTTAATTCTTGTTTTTTCATTTACATTTCATTCACTGTAGAGTTTAATTTGAACAAGCGAGCATCCAGATTAGTTTGAAAAATCCATAATACAAATTGGAGCATTTTAATAAAAACTCAGAGTCAACAAAAGAACTCAGGTTAGCCTCCCCTACAAGAGTTCCTCTGGGGGCGCAACATTAGTAACACTTAAAGCCGAAGAATCTGACCCACCTTCTCAAAGTCTGCAAGTGACCTGTTCTTGCTGGCTTGGGCCACACATTTAAGTGCATCTGTCTAAAGAAAGAGAGAGACAGGACGAGTTAATCCACATAATCCTCCAATGACACAACAGAAAAACATCACTTTGTCAAGCAGCACACAGGGTCAGGTGTCAGTGCATTTTAGAGGGCACTATACGCTCATGAAAATGGAAGTGGTAAAAACTATGAAATATGTGCTGCAATATTTACTTGATCAAAAATACAGTAAAAACTAAAATATTGTGAGATTATTACAATTTATAATAACTTTTCTATTTAACATTTTAAAATTTGATTTATTCCCATGATGTTAAAGCTGGATTTTCAGCATCATTACTATGCTGCTCAACAAACATTTCATATTATTAATGTTGAAAACAGCTGTGCTGCTTAATATTTTTGTGGAACCGTGATTGATTTTTTTCAGGATTCTTTGATGAATAGAAGTTCACAAGAACAGCATTTATTTGAAAAAGAAACCTTTTGTAACATTACAAATGTCTTTACTGTCACTTTTGATTAATTAAATGCACCCTTGCTGAATTAAAGTATTAATTGCTTTCAAAATCAAAATCTTATTGACCCTAACACTTACACTAAAACAATTAAGTTCAGTTAATGACTACAATTGAACATTTCATTAAAAATAAGCATTTAATTTAAGGTACGGGCAAGAAGTGCCAGATCTGTTAGTGTGGTAAAGTACAAGATTGTGACCTCAAACTAGTATAAAATTCATTATGGCACACTTTTAGTTAACAATACTTTAACACTTCATGTTATAGCAATAACGCATAATAGTAAAAATGCATAACCATGTAACACGATACGATAATGTATAACATTATGATGTGATCTTCGCTGCTGACAATAGCCGCTTTCCGACCGGAGGAACCTTTTCACAGTTCCTAGAACTATTGGCTAAAGTACCCGTGTGTTCCTGCGGTGCGAACACGCCGACTAGGAACGACTTTAGTCCTAGGAACTCCATTTGGAGGAACTAATTTAGCTCCTACTTCAGAGTAGGGTCTAAACCAGCACTATAGGAACTACCCGTGACGTTAGTGTACGCTGATGACCGAACGCACGCGGAGCACCAGCACCTGCCATTTTTAAAACAGCTATATGTAAACACACAGATTATAGCCTATATATTTACTCCAGAAACTAGATACAAACATGGAAAACAGTGATAGATGGGCCTCTGAACCTTTATGCTGAACAGAAAATCCAACGCAACTTTGAGGGGACCAAGCCAAACATGATTATGTATTTCTGCTCAGCTAGCAACACTGGACATCAACCACACGGCATAGGCTAAGAACTTTTTTTCCATATACTGTCTACTTTCTATAACAATTCTATCTAATAACATCTTAAACAGTACTGTTAGACAGATCGCTAACTAATGAACACAGAGAATGCGAGCATTGTTTGCTCTGGCATTCTCAGCGCCGTCAAAATAAAGGTCCGTCACTCCGTCAAAATAAAAGTCGCAGTGCTTGCGTCACTCCCTTATTACCCCTCCTACCAGTTCCTATGGCCACTTGACCAGTGCGAACGCAAACAGCAAAACCGAGTTTGGGGGAAGAGTAGTTCATAGAACTGTTTAGAAGTGGACAGTTCCAACTTCCTATAACTAAGTTCCTGCAACTACTTGGTCGGAAAGCAGCTAATATTCTTGCAGAAGTCATGGAGAAACTACACCATGAGATTGACCCTTCAGCTCAGACATCTACCTGTCTGCCAGCATATCTGAGGGCAAGTTTTCCACTGATCAGGGCCTGCACATCCTCTGGCCTGCAAAGATAAATATACACAGGTTTAACATGTTCAATATCTAAGTTTGATGAAGAGAGAGAAAAAAAAAAAGGAAAAGTGAGA
Source organism: Rutilus rutilus (assembly GCF_951802725.1). Lineage (NCBI taxonomy): Eukaryota > Metazoa > Chordata > Actinopteri > Cypriniformes > Leuciscidae > Rutilus > Rutilus rutilus. The sequence goes on along the minus strand of NC_140209.1, from coordinate 40,115,713 downwards.
GACACTAGAAAAAGCCAGGACTCACAAGTTCAGCATGATCTTGCAGAGGAGCATGTACTTGAGTGCAGTGATGGCACGGGGACTGTCAATAGAATCGTAGCCTTCAAAAGCCTCATAAAAGTATGAATACGCCGTTTTCCAGTCCTTCTCCTCAGCAGCATGAATAATGCCTGCAAGGGGAAAAAAAGGATGTGATGCATTCAGTACAACAACTTAAGTGAGATATCTCTAATACTAGCACCAAAATTCCTTCAATAACAAATCATCTGGTAAATCACGATCTGTTTTTCCTCCATTTGTTTAGGATAAGTAATGCACATCGGCATTCAATAAGCATTTGCAGGAAAAAGGCTCAGTAACGCTAATGTAGAATCAAATCTGGCTGTTAATACTTTTGAGACTGAGGACATGCAAACTGTTTCTATCAATGCATGTGAATGTCTCACTCTGGGAAGTCATGTTACAGTACAAACAAATATGTTCTGACTGGCTGCGATCAGATCATGTTGCACAGCAATTTTTGCTTTCAGTGTGGACAGACAAATTAGCTGTCATGTCTGGTTAGGATCTGGCATGATACTGAAGGGTCTTTGTAGAAGGGTTGTGGAAACGTACCTGACTGCATATCTAAAGCAGCCTGCAGCTTTGGGGGGCAGTAGATGGCGTTTGCCGTGGTCCTGGCAGAGGTGAGAGCTGCTCTGGCCTTAGGCAAGTTGCTTAATGCATGATACGTCTTGCTCTCCAGCAGCTGGAGCTCCACCAGTAGAGCTTTATCATCCATCTTCTTCAGCTCTTGCAGGAGCTGAGAGCCTGATTAACAAAAGAAAAGGACAGTGGCTATAGACCGCAAATACATCTCCCAAGCTTATAGGGTTAGTTCACCGAAATGTTTTAATTCTGCCATTAATTACTGCCGTTCCAAACCCGTAAGACCTTCGTTCATCTTCAGAACACAAATTATATTTTTTATGAAATCCGAGAGCTTTCTGACCCCCCCTAGACTGCAACGTTACTACAACTTTCAAGGCCCAGAAAGGTAGTAAAGAAGACATCGTTAAAATAGTCCACGTAAATACAGTAGTTCAACCTTCATTTTATGAAGCGACAAGAAAACTTTTTGTGTGCAAACCCCCCACAAAAAATAAGAAAAGCTAAGAAAGCTTTCAGATTTCATCAAAAATATCTTAATTTGTGTTACGAAGATGAATGAAGGTCCTATGGGTATAGTAACTAATGACAGAAATTTCATTTTTGGGTGAACTATCCCTTAAGAAGTAAGAACATGAATGACACAATGTCAAATACAAGGGATGATCTTGTAAAGGACTCACCAAGCTGCAGAGCCTCTTGGTAGCGTTTGGTGTCGAAATATAAAGAAACCAGACGGGCCTAAAAGATTGAAGCAACACTGATAAGAAATCAATGAACCAGCATAATGATCAATACTGATCATAACCACAAAGATAGCTTATAAGGCAGGAAGCAAAAAACAATCTGTTGGTGAATCTGACTCACTTCCGTTACCGTTACGCTTTGACACTGTTCAAAATTTTGGAATCAGGAGGATTTATTTTATTAAATGAAATAATTTGTTCATTCAGCAAGGCAGCATTTCATTGATTAAAAGAGAAAGTAAAGATATGCATAATGTTACAAAAGATTTATATTTTAAATAAACAATGTTCTTTTAAACAAAGAATACTGAGTGAATACAGAATTTCCAAAAATATTAAGAAGCACAACAGTTTTAAACATTGATAATAAGAAGAAATATTTCTTAACCTAAGCATCAAATCAGCATATTAGAATGATTTCTGAAGGATCATGTGACACTGAAGGCTAATGATCATTTTAGTTTGATTTATTTTAAATCGCAAAAACAATATTACTATTCACAATATTACTTATTTTACTAAATAAATGCAGCCTTGGTGAGCATACAATAGATGCTTTTCAAAAACTCCAAACTTTTGGAAGTTTATGTATACCACATTACAAAAAAAATATATATGTTTGAATACACTCACATTCACTCAATCCTTCCTCATATTGTGAACTAGGAACAGTCATGTCAAATCCATGACCAGTTGACCAGATGAATACTATTCACTTTACCTTGGTAAAGTGAATAGTTACCTTGGTAAAGTGAATAGTTTCAAGATCCAAGATGGCGGCGCGAGTACATCGCGAGGCTCGCGGTCTCTCCAGATTCTGTAATTTAGCAGTATTTTTCTTGCTCATTTCGGGTCTGTTCGTCCAGAACAGTTGTGCCTTAACATCGTACACCCAAGGTGAGCTTTTGGATATTGGTTTGCGAATTTCCGACAGTTTTATGGACAACCTTCGACTCCTTCCTGAGATCGCCAGATCACCCGAGGCTATGCACTCTGCCCGGCCGGGCGGAAGTGCTCGCAGGCGCCGGCGAGATCGTAAACAAAGGCGGGGGAAGCGCGGAGGACTAAGAGCTAAGCTAAAGCTAACACCACACCGGCTCTCTTTACCCAGCATTTTCCTTGCCAATGTACGGTCGCTGTTGAACAAAATGGAGGAGATTCGACTCAACATCACATACAGCAAGAGACTTTTGAACTGTAATGTTCTAATTTTCACGGAAACATGGTTAAACAGCGGAATACCGGACAACGCTATTGAGCTAGCGGGACGCCATACATTCCGGGCGGATAGAACATTAGATGGATCCGGTAAGACCAGAGGTGGTGGATTGTGCATTTACATTAACAAAGCTTGGTGCACAAACTCTGCTATTGTTGGGAGACATTGTTCAGCTAACCTTGAGTTTCTCATGGTTAAATGTAGACCGTTTTATCTACCGCGGGAGTTCACTTCCACTATTATAACTGCAGCCTATATTCCCCCGGATGCTGATGCCAAGTTTGCTATGAAAGAACTTCACGCAGCCATCAGTAAACAACAGACCGTTCACCCGGAAGCTGCGTTTATTGTTGCGGGTGATTTTAATCATTCAAACTTAAAGTCAGTGCTACCGAAATTTCACCAGCATGTTTCCTGTCACACCAGAGGAAACAAAACCTTAGACCATGTTTACACAAACATGGCTGAAGCTTACGTCGCGACACCCCTCCCCCACTTGGGACAGTCAGATCACCTTTCTTTGTTCCTCACCCCCAAATATGCACCTCTGATCAATCGCGTGAAGCCATCAGTGAAGACCATCAAGGTGTGGCCTGCGGGGGCAGATTTCTCACTCCAGGAAAGGTTTCTACACACAGACTGGAGTATGTTTGCTTCTCAAGCCACCAGTGGCTCTCACACGGACATTGACTGCTACACCTCCTCTGTACTGGATTATATTAATACCACCATTGACAGTGTTACAACCCAGAAGCAGATCACCACATACCCAAATCAGAAGCCATGGATGAACAGGGAAGTGCGACTCCTATTGAAGACACGCAATACTGCCTTCAGATCAGGAGATGCACAAGCCTATAGTACATCCAGAGCAAATCTGAAAAGGGGCATCAAAGAGGCCAAGCACTGCTACAAGCTTAAGATAGAGGGACACTTTTCCAACGCTGACCCTCGGCGCATGTGGCAGGGCATTCAGGCCATCAGTGACTACAAACCCTCTCACTCCACCCCCGCAGCCACTGATGTCAACTTCCTGAACGAGCTAAATGACTTTTATGCTCGCTTTGAAAGAGACAACAGAGAAACTGCCACCAAGCTCAAATCCTCAGCTGACCACCCACCGATCACACTCTCCTCCACAGATGTCTGCAATGCACTGAGCAGGATCAGCGCGCACAAGGCTGCTGGACCAGACAACATCCCTGGACGCGTACTCAGGGCATGTGCGGAGCAGCTCGCTGGGGTTTTTACAGACATTTTCAACCTGTCTCTTGCCCAAGCAGCTGTACCAACATGCTTTAAATGCACTTCCATTGTGCCAGTGCCAAAACACTCCAGCCCGAAGTGCCTTAATGACTACCGCCCTGTAGCACTCACACCCATCGTAATGAAGTGCTTTGAGCGGCTGGTCCTGGCACACCTAAAAGACTCTCTACCATCCACATTGGACTCACACCAGTTTGCCTACCGTAGCAATAGGAGCACAGAGGATGCAGTCTCCATGGCACTGCACTCTGTGCTCACACATCTGGACAATAAGAACACTTATGCACGCATGCTGTTTGTTGACTTCAGCTCAGCATTCAACACTGTCATCCCAACTAAGTTAATAGCCAAACTTGGAGACCTGGGCTTCAACACCTCCATGTGCAACTGGATTTTGGACTTCTTGACCAACAGACCCCAGAATGTTCGATCAGGCTCCAACTGCTCCACATCCATCACACTCAACACTGGTGTACCACAGGGCTGTGTGCTAAGCCCGTTCCTCTACTCCCTCTTCACCTCCGACTGCAAGCCTGTGTACGGATCTAATTCCATCGTCAAGTTTGCGGACGACACTACGGTGATTGGTCTCATCAGCAACAACGATGAGACTGCCTATAGGGAGGAGATCAAGCACCTGGCCACATGGTGCACCGAAAATAACCAGCTCCTCAACACCACCAAAACGAAGGAGCTCATCGTGGACTTCAGGAAAGTGTCAAGAGGCACACACGACACCATCCACATCAATGGAATGGCTGTTGAGCGTGTCTCCAGTTTCAAGTTCCTGGGGATCCACATCTCGGCGGACATGACCTGGACAACCAACACCTCCAGCCTGGTCAAGAAGGCTCACCAGCGCCTTTTCTTCCTGAGGACACTGAGGAAGAATCAGCTTTCCTCCACTATCCTGGTGAACTTCTATCGCTGTGCAATAGAAAGCATCCTGACCAACTGTGCTACAGTGTGGTATGGGAGCTGTTCTGTTGCAGAGCGCAAGGCACTGCAGCGGGTGGTGAAAACCGCCCAGCGCATCACTGGGACTCCACTACCTGCCATCGAGCACATCCAGAGGAAACGCTGTCTGCATCGAGCTCGCAGCATCCTTAAGGACTCCTCTCACCCAGCCCACAGACTGTTTTCTCTCCTGCCCTCCGGCAGGCGTTTCAGGTGCCTCCGGACCAGGACCAGCAGACTAAAGAACAGTTTTTTCCCCAGAGCTGTCTCTTTATTAAACTCTAACCCTCATTGATCCCACTCCCCTCATATACTGATTGACTCTCCTCTCCCTCCTCACACCTGCCTCCATTTTGTTATTTGCAATACTATAATGTTCATTTGCACTGCTGACTGTTATTACAGTAACAACTGTTTACATATGCATCTTGCACTACTACCTTGACTGGAATATGCTCATTTGCACTGCCGACTGTTTATTTACAGTACCGACTGTTTATATATACATTGCAATATCGTACCTTAACTGTAATATGCAATTACTTTCCACTGCACTTTCACTCGGATAGCTTCTGTCCAAACTTTATTTGCACTACTTTAAATCCATTGTTATACTGCTCATTAGCCTAACTTATACATATATCTATTTGTTAAATTCTGTTTATAGTAATAGCCATCTGTATATTATGCTCACATTCTGTTTATAGTAACAGCCATCTGTATATATATTCATAGTACATATCTATCTGTAAAATTCTGTTTATAGTAACAGCCATCTGTATATTATATTCAGTACATATCTATCTGTAAACATTCTGTTTATAGTAATAGCCATCTGTATATTATTATATTCAGTACATATCTAGCTGTAAACTCTGTTCACAGTAATAGTTATCTGTATATTATATTCATAGGACAATCTATCTGTAAATTTTTGTTTATAATAGTATTCAACTCTATATTTATTCAGTACATATCCATGTTCTGCACTTATGGAACCACTGTATATCCTGCACTTGCTGCTATTGCACTTCTGGTTAGACCTAAACTGCATTTCGTTGCCTTGTACCTGTACTTGTGTAATGACAATAAAGTTGAATCTAATCTAATCTAATCTAAAAATATCAATAACATACTGTCCAAAACCTAACCCTACATATAAGCAACAGTAATGGTGATGTTTACCATTGCAAGTCTCTAACTTACAAAACTAGGTGCTCACCTCCAGGGCCTGTCGTAGAAAGGTCCTCTTCTCTGATTTGGCCCATTCAATGCACTCCAAACATAATTCCACCTCCTGACCAGTAGCTGCCTCCATGTCCAAGAACATATCGAGCAGAGAGCGCACCAACCGTGCCGCCTTTGCTTTGCTGATGGAGTTCAGGAACGGCCTGACATACTTCAGCAGACCTCCCAATTCTGCAAAGGAACAATATATGGACCACAGTTATTAACTTTGAGGAAAATGACAGCTGACAGAGTAGAGTAGTGGCACTTCAGGACAATCAAACAATGATGATGACTGAGAGAAAACATTTTTTCATAATGACAACCTATTAGTTAAAGGTCTTTACCAGCAGCTTGTCCAGTCTTGGCCAGCAGTCCGCCCAGCTCCAAAATACTCTGTTCTTTGACACGCACAGCCTCTTCGTCATCGTCGTGGATGTCTCGTTTGACTGTGAATGTGGACAGAAGTAGTTCATATTGCTGTTAAATGTTATTATGTACAACAAAAGAACTATGTAAACTTGGTTAGCTTAGACTTTCTGATGACAATATATAGACAATTTCATATTGGTCATCATGATCCTCTAACAGATTAATAACTAGACTGGTGGTGGGCTTCAACAGCTGTTGATAATGTCAAAGGAACATGTAAACCTTATTAAAACATAACAAAGAGACTGAATGTGTGTGTAATATAATATTTTGATTATAGGCAAGTTTTATTTACACAAATTGCCAAGTTTTGTAGCTTTTAAATATGATTTGAAAAATAAAATCCTTTAAGCAGCCGAAAAAGGAATAGGTTAAAACGCTCCAAATTACTTTATTAACTCCCCTTAGTTTAATTTATGTTACAACTAACGTAGCTTTTATAAACTTTTTATTCTTAAAATATGAATGTATTTTTTGTCTCTTTCTATTGTATGTTGCTTGGGTTAATTGTTTAAACATTTATTTTAAGAGATTTAATAAAGGTTAAAATTACTAAAAACATGACATTCTGCAGCAGATAATCAAAAAATGGCGTGGCATGCTATCAAATTATCCGTGACAAACGCACACATATCAAACTTCATGCCAAACAAAACTTACTGACGCTGTCATATTATATAGCATAACTGAACGACAAGAGGAGAAAAGGTCTGTGACCACTGACCGTAATTGTAAAGAACATGTCAGTCATTCTTTAATGACTCAAATCTGCCATGAATAAGTTGAAATGGTATTTTTCAGACTTTTCTTGACATTAAGTTACACTATGATAATTCATACCAAAATGTCATAAGCAGCAAAGAGAAATGTCACTAACTAGCGAAGCTAATTAAGTTGTCATGAAAGTTCTGGTAACTTAGTTCATTTAAACGTAATTTAGGAAACGTCAGTCATTTCTCTAATTGTGCATGATTCACCACAATTAGGACGACGAAAACACTTACTAAACATACAAATATATATTTATCTGTGTTTTGCAAACGTACAGACTTCTACAGAGAGATTCGCGTTCATTGAGAACTGAAGCTAGCTGATTGGCTAACTGTTTCCACGGGTGGCAGGTCACTGAACATTGTTTTTTTCTAACACTACAACAGCTAACGTTACAAGTAATACAAATATATTTAAGGGCAAAGTTTAAAAGAGCGCAGCGGCTCGTCTGTAAAGTTAACTGTTAGTAAGAGCACAGTGTATTTATTCAGCTAAAGGCTTCTCATGCCTGTCACAGTGAGTCAGCAGCATGAAACCGGCTAACACATTTAGCTGCTGTTCTACAAATCGCAATGAGGGACATGATCCGTGTGTTAAAAGCACAGCTCCTTTAGCCAAAATCACACAAGCGGTTCAAAAGGTAGCGGGACAGGAGACACTTACCAATAGCATGTAAAATGTCAATGGACGCATTCCGATCCGTACTGAGAAGCGACTGTGCTCTCTGAAACTCTACCGCCGCAGCCGCCATCTTCCCAATTCACCAATTGCCTGATTCACACAACAATCATCATTGAACACGCTACCGGAAGCGCCACTGAGGCACGCTGGGAGATTGAGTTCGCAGAGACAGTAGGGTGTATGACTCACTCGAGGAGTTAAAGGGATAGTTCACCTAAAAATGAAAAATGTGCCATCATATTTTTACCCTCATGTTGTTCCAAACCTGTATGAGTTTCACAAAAGAAGAAATTTTAAAGAACGTTGGTAACCAGATAGTTGAGGTAGGAACTACGTCATAGTGGGGGAAAAATACTGTGGAAGTCAATAGGTGCAGTCAACATGTCTGGTTAGCAACATTCTTTAAAATATCTTCTTTTGGCTTCAACAGAAGAAAGAAACTCATACAGGTTTGGAACAACATGAGGGTGAGTAAATGATGACACAATTTTTATTTTGGGGCGAACAATCCCTTTAATACCAATTCCTGGCCATTGACATTTCATGTAAGCTGTCTTGAAAGCTGTAAATAACTCATTTTGGAGAATTCACTTACATTATGCCATCATCTATCAACATGATGGATGGATGGATAGATAGATAGATAGATAGATAGATAGATAGATAGATAGATAGATAGATAGATAGATAGATAGATAGATAGATAGATAGATAGATAGATAGATAGATAGATAGATAGATAGATAGATAGATAGATGTACACACCTGTCTTCACCTGAAATAACTCTGAATAACTCCAAATAAATCCCAGCTGTTTTTGTAAGGTTTTTATGATATGTTCTTGATTGTTCTTGGGCCACAAAGGGCACCGTCTCATTGATGAAAGGTATCACTCAGATGAGGGAAAATTCCAAGGCATTAGATATCTTTGGAACAGTGGCATTATCATGAACAGGGTGTTCCTTCAAAATCGATGAGAATACAGAGAGAAAAGCCAGAGCCCAGACCTGAATCCTAGAGAATCTGATGATGGCTGTGTACAGGAGATGCCCTTGCAATGTAACAGATTTGGAAAGTTTTTGCAAAGAAGGGTGGGATAATATTCCCAAGTCAAGATGTGCCAAGCTGATAGACTCCTATCCAAACGGACTTGAGTGCTGATAATAAAATCAAAGGGTAGCCTACTTTAATTAAGTGTTAGGTCAGGGGTGTGCAAACTTATGCAATAAATTATTCCAAGTTTTGTTTTTTGTTTTTAAATATAGGCCTATCACTTTTTCAGTGGCATTGTAGGTGTAAACGTTCTGATATGATTATAATTATGTTTTCACACACACACAAAATAACAGCTGTTTTAACCAGGATGTGTAGACTTTGTATATTTGTCTGCATGTCTTTTTACCTTAGCTTAGCCCACATCTTTATTTGATTGCTGTTTCATCAATGACTTGATTAGCTTATATTAACGCAAATAAGTGAAACTGCAAAACGTTCAGATTGGTATAAAAAACGATTGCTTTTTAAACTATTAAAAAAGTCCGAGCAGGGTGATTGGATAAGCATGAGAGATTGAGAGAGTGTGTGAGTGGGTGTGAGAGAGAGATCAGGGGGGGTGGGGTTGCCCATTCATGTCTGCGCAACACTGAGGTCTACAAAGCCTCGGCGACATTACTGCACATCAGGATTGAAGTTAATCTGTCTCGAGCGTTCAGTGTGTGAGACTTTCCACACTTTCTGGATCTTGATTAAAGATTATAATCTGCCAACAGCTGGCATTTCATGTAAAGACAGGGCGTGTGAAGTTCAATTATAGCGATTCCTATAGCTTAACCATGAAAGGTAGACGACCTTATGGTCAAGCTTAGGAATCGCTATAAAAGATGCTGGTGTTGTGGTGAGCGATTTCAGAGCACACATGATGGACGGCATGGACAGATAACTAGAGGGAGTTCAGCCACTGCCAAGTTCCCACCCATCTGAGATTCAGCATCACCAAGAGAGGCCAATGCCTTTCTCTCTCTAAAATATTAATAAATAGCGGTCAATGAACGCAATTCATCGCATTTACTTAAGGATTAGTCTGACACGGACTTTTATTTTTAAGCTTTTCCAGTTATATTCAAACCTAGTCTGTTCACCCGCCTGCGCAGTTCAACAAGATCACCGGCTGGCAGATGTGAAACAGACCCGAGATTTATTGTGATGAAAGGGACACGACAGAATTGCCATCGAGGGTTTATTTGGGAAGACGTGGCGTGCATCCTGGGAAGTAACCTTAGCAACCGGAGAATCCTGAACACCCTGCATATTTGCTTTACGTAGAAGCATTATTTCATCGCTGACGTCCCCCTTTCAGCACCTTGGACAACGACGAGCACGTTTCACAGTGCGACACTCTGAGAAAAACGGGATAATCGACGGATATTTCTACATTTACCGATTCTTCTTCTTCTGTATCTACGTTTATCGCCGCGAGGAAGACGCATTGATTAGCAGGTAACCAACATTTATGTTTATAAACCATATTGAATCAAATTAACTTAATTTCAAAAACGCTTTTAAAGGGTTCGCTCTTAATAGTTCACAAAATGTGAAAAACTCAATTGTTCGAGCCAGTCATTATAAAGATGCTATCTTGATTTACGACATGTAATTTTGTCTGAACCGTGATGTTCTCATTACCTCGTGTTGACCCACTAAATATTTCGAATAGCTTTATAAATGATGAGGTCATAAACGACTTAAAGCTTAAATGTAGAAATATTCATTATTCACATTTCCAACACGTACTGAGAGGGATTTTCCTTGCAAATGGATATGAATTGGGAATGAATGTGTTTACATTCTAGCCTTCCATTTTGAAGCTAAGATGGATGCTTTCGCATATTCTGCTGAATCTTCTGGTGAATCGGATACCAGGGGTTCAGTTCATTAAAACAGGGAAATCGATAATAAAAAAAACAATTTTACGATTTTTAAATTTGTACATACATAGGCCTATATTATAGAATATAGCATAGAGAGAAATGCTTATGTTTTGCATGTGTGTATGTTGTGTTTAAATGGTGATGGTGGTTTCATCAAAATCATTACTTATTTAGATGAAATACTATTGTATCACTAAACATTCATATTTATTTATTTCTTTTATGGACAGATTCCATATCTAAAGACCCTGTAATAATCAAGGCAAAATGGGAACTGTTCTCTCAGTCTCCCCGAGCTACCGAAAGGCAGGCCTGTTTGATGAAATACCACCCAATTATACAGCTGTGCAAAACAGTAAAAACGCCAAGGACAAGAGCCTGAAACGGCAGTCGCTCATCAATATCCTGCCGTGGAAGCGCATAGTGGCGGCTTCGGCCAAGAGGAAAGGCTCTAAGAAGCTGGCGTCGGGCGACAGTCAAGATGAAGAGAGCGTGGGCACCCTCAACAGCCAAAACCTGAAGAAGTCCCAGTCCTGTGCCAATCTCTCCGGCTTAACGCAGGAGCCGACCGTGAGCTCCATACCCACATCGAAAACTACGGCCAATGTGGCCTCCACCGCGAAGAGGACCTCGATCACTGGATCGGTGGGTCAAGCGACCAACGCTGGCACACCCAAAAGAGTGATCGTGCAGGCTTCCACCAGTGAGCTTCTGAGAAGTCTGGGCGAGTTCCTGTGCCGACGCTGCTACCGACTGAAGCGCCTCTCTCCCGCCGACCCTGTTCTGTGGCTGCGCAGCGTGGACCGGTCCCTTCTGCTGCAAGGTTGGCAGGACCAGGGCTTCATCACCCCAGCTAACGTGGTCTTCCTCTATATGCTCTGCCGCGAGGTCATTTCGGGCGAGGTGTCCAGCGAACGCGAGCTGCAGGCCGAGCTGCTCACTTGCCTCTACCTGTCCTACTCCTACATGGGAAACGAGATTTCCTACCCGCTCAAGCCCTTCCTGGTGGAGACGGATAAGGATGCCTTTTGGAATCGCAGTCTGGCGATCATCAACCGCATGAGTAGCAAAATGCTCCAGCTTAACTCTGACCCGCATTACTTCACACAGGTTTTCGCTGACCTGAAAAACGAAATTCAAAAGGAGGAGGACAGCCGGCTACTTATCGGCCTGGATCGATAAGTGAGCCGTTTGTGCATAAACAGGAAAAACTGTGCATAAAAAGGTTTTGTGCACAGAAAAAAAGAAGTTTTTTTTAAAACAAAAACTTTAGTGTTATTATTAGTATTAAAAAGCATAGATTTTGAAGCTTATTTGTAGCAATGAATGCGATTGGATCAGCCATTCTAAACCCGTAAGGTCTGACCAAGATGCAGGACAACACCTTGCCAGCCAACAATGTGTTCTTTGACTGGTCGTGTGGCGTTTCTGAGGTCAGTGAATCAACTGCAGGATATTCCCGAATGGGCAGCATGTTGACCTTTCCAAGTGATTCCATCCAAACATGAACATGAGCAGCAGTTTTTATGAGTCCCAATAAAAATGGCGGCATTAATTGAAAAGCTCAGCTTGTGCTGTATTCTTACAGCTTAGTATTAGTTAAAAACGAGAGGCAAGTTTGCAACGCTTTCAAAATTATACAAACCAAAGACTCTAGTTTGACTTTACATTCACATAAATCCTACACAGATACATGAGGACCATGAACTGCTGCTCTTGCATGGCATCACTTTTTCAACATGTTATGTTTGTTTAGCATATCTTAGTGGCCTTCAAGAAGGTCTGGGTCTTAAACTGCTGCAGGTTCAAGGCCATTTCATGAGGTGGTCTGTACAAACGTACATCAGTTGTTGTTGTTAACGACATTCTATATTAAGGAAATAGATGATGATATATGAGCTAAAATGATTTGTGATGAAGAACCGACTGCACTGCTTCCAACAGAACAGAATCTTTCACCTCGAGAAGGAGACAGTTTTCCATGTTGCGCTACCTATTGGCATCGTGAAAAGAACCGAAATCTCTAATGGGACACAAACAAATAGAGAGGTAGATATTTTATGTATTTTCAACAGCAAGTGCTGTATGTTCTTATACGGGTGTTAATGCATGCTTCTTGACCAACCACACACCTTTTAAAAGATCTTTGTTTTATGATTTGATGGTCACAATGTTTTGTATGATGTTCTTTTGGACAGTGTTCCAAAAATGATGTGCCATAAAAGTTCTAAAAGTCAGCCAGAAGTACACTAAGCTCGTGTAGCCTTCTCATTAGGAAAGGGATATTTTATAAGGAGCAAAGGAGAAGAGACATTATGGAAAGACTTGAGCAGGGGACATTCAATGTTACAAATATTTTGTTTAAAAAAGAAAGAAAATATTGCTTTTATTATTAGAAACTTGCCATTGCTTTCAGTCCATTATAGGTCTGGAGTACTATTTTCATAATAATTATGCATAAAAACAAAAACAGTTATTTTAAAAACACAAAATGCCCTTAAATACATATCAGACAAAAGCTCTAAAAGATGGTGCGAAACAAAATAGTGCTAGGGTCATGTGCAAAATAAACTATAAATAATGTTGTCACAGTTTTAAGTTTAAAAGAACTCACAAAAATGTTCATTTTGCTCAACAAGCTTCTTTGTTATTTTCTTTTCTGTATTTGTATGCCGTCTCGCAAAATTTGAGAAGCCTGCTTTGATTTATGCACAATTTTACATGTTATGACACATTGCAAACCAGTGTTAACTGTAGATATGTTGCTGATGAGTCGTTTTGAAGTGATGTAATTAGTAATCATCTTGAGAACGAGGTGCTGTCCTTCCTGTGAACGAGAGATACATGTTCATCAGCATTTCTCCATGCATTGCTCACTATTCAAGCTTAATATGTGACTTGAAGACGAGCACAGTTTTTGTTAAAGATGATCAACAGTGATTAAAGAGGGAGACTTTAAAGCAGTTCACAGGTGTAATATTAACATTTACAAAGAGGCGCTTAAATAGATTTTTGAGAGTCTTAAGAGGCCTCTATAAAAAAACCAAATGTGACATGTAAGATACTAAGATTAGTTACCTGGATACACACAAACTGATCAAGTCAATTTAGATGGCAGGTCGTCTGTGACCTGATTGCACTACGTTTAGCAATATGCACAATTGAAGTTTAAAGATCAATGACAGACAAAAGCTAACAGACAACAGTCTTTAAATCCATTTATTTGTCTTTTGTCTGTTAAATAGTTTTTCTCTGTTTCGATATGGGATCATTTACACGCAAGACTATTTACATATTTCTGATCATTTTCTGATGACAACGCATTCACATTTATCCCCCATATTTTGTGTCTGGCCTCATTCTGATAAAACACTGGTGCTAATAATGCAAAGATCACGTTTTACCCATGACAAGAGCCTTCTCATTGGTTAGCTGAATGTAGTGAAGTTCTGTACATATAGGGCAACAATGACTGTACATGCGTTGATGCTACTACAACAAATGGCTCCATTGGTAGAATGGGTTACTGGATGTGATGATAACTGACTGTCACAGTAAAGGTTTGAAGGAGGGCTATACAGCAACTTTGTTCTTGACATAGATAGCCTAATAAAAGAGGCAAAATTGTGTTATTATGTTTCATACATTTTTTGTGGTTGATGTAACAATCTTCAACAAGAAAAAAACTGTATAGCAACAAAGAGACTGAAATATGAATTTCTCTTTTCCTTATGTTTCACGTTGTGTGAATTTTGTTGATCAAAATGAAACAAAAAAGTGTATCTATGATATATTTAAAGAAGCAATCTGTTATATGGGTGTGTATGAATATGAGTTTGTGCAATGACTTTGGTCAACTCTTCTATCTACTTTATATAAAAATGTGCATTTGCAAGCAAAAACATTGATTATGTGTCTTTGTTTTCTGTTTTATATGCCTGATCTACATGCACAACATAATTCATTTCTCGCGCACACACACACACACACACACACACACACATACATACTCTCGTGCAAATTATATTTCAAGGAACAAAAGACAAGGAAATCACTCTCTGCTCTTGACTGAAAAGCTTTTGTAACTTTAATAATGATTATTTTTTATTTCATTTATACAGTGAAGATTATGCAAAGTTATTTGACATTTGATTACTTTATTCAGTTTCTGTACCTAAAAACTATTGTTAGACACCTGAAAAACCTGAAAAGCACTGTTTATTTTATTTGTGCTATTGCTTGTAGTTTTATTATTTGTTTTTATTTTCTTTATTTTCATTTGACAGTATTTTTCCCTGAACATTGCACATACCGAACCATACCGAAACTATGACCCTAAAACCACGACAAAAACTGAACCGTGAGTAATTTGAACTTTTGTAACAGCCTATGAATGCTATATATACAGTGCCGCCTCTGCTCTGCTACCTGTAGAACTAGGAATTTGCGGTTATTGCATACCAAACGGCCTTAACCCTCTGGTGCTCCTTATTTGGGTGTAGCACTTGTTATCGTGGCCGATTTGTAGATTTTACACACAAAAATTGACCGAAGAGCACCAGGGGGTGTATTCCTGTCACCTCAACAGGCACAATTGCAAAATATTTACTCTGTGGCTTACCTGTAAGCATGAAATTATGTTGATACAATGGACAAGTTAAAAGTGAAGTGTGCAGTTTCTGTACTACTACTACAAAATGATCAGGCCTACTGTTTACTAGTCTCAGCCTAGACGTCACGCCCACGGACTGCTGGCTAAATGTGGCACACAAAATTGGAAACACTTCAGGAGTTTCAAAGTCGTCATCTGATTGGTTGAATTCTACAGGATTTCCAGGAGATATATGTGTCGCGTTCTTTAATGGTCCGCCAGGAAACAAAGATGATGTATATACCTGTACATAGATGCCTTATTAGCCACTGTTTCTATCATGGGTCACTATACATAAGCCGTTCACCGTATGGGAACAGTCACAGCCGGTCCGTGAACAATCGAGAGCGAGTTGTGTTTTACGGTCTGCAGCCGTAGTTAGACGCATGATTATCTACATCTACTAACACGACATTAAAAAGTTCCTATGGTAAAAGTAAAAACATTAAAATAGTACCATTAAATACCTGTAATATTGAATATATAAAAACACAAACCAACACAATCTCACCTGTGAAAGGTTATCCCATTTCTTCGGGAAATTAAATCTCGGCGGTTTCACAACCAGAAGCTGCGCAATGTTGCGGCATCATTGATTCTTACTGTGAGTGATTAGACTAGACGGATTTCAGAAAAATGGCCTTCTATAAGAAGTGAGGAGCATTTATGGGTACAAGTCGGGAACCGGCCTACCTTACATATTTCAAGGGTGCTGAGTCCAAAAAAACTGGTTCCCAAGCGAAATTTTGAGTTTTTTACCTTCTAATTTGCATATCAAAATGGCCGCTAAATTGCCTATCTTGCTCAGTCGTTGGACCATTTTCCCCTAGTTATTTTGTAAGTAGGCAATCAAGATGAGGAAATTAAGTTTCTAGATCGATAGTAAAGGGTCAGAGCAAAGATATAATGGAGGCTCACTGCCTTTTTTATGTATATATATATGCAAAAAATTAAATTAAGTGAAATTAAGCATTATTTGTGTAATTTTTTTAAGGCCGACATACATATTCAATCAATATCACTCTTAAATGTTCCCAGCATATATATGATATGTGATGTATTCCATATTACATAATAACTAAGAAAAACACCATTGCAAGTTGTCTGAGATTTCATTTTTTTATGCAAATTAAGGCGAGACACTACAGGTGAATAGGGTAAAAATTTTAACTAGCAGATATCACCATGAAACTTTCACAGTTGATTACCTACATTAAGATGAGAAAAAAATGTATTACAAGTTTTCTGTAATTTAATGTTTAAATATGCAAATTAGGCAATATCTAATCAAGTATGCACTAATTTGCATATATATAAAAAAAAACGAAATCTGAGTATTGGATAAAGCCAGGTTAAAAATAATTTTTTCATTGTGTTCACATATTAGATGGGAAAAAAATTACAGAGGGATTTATGGATATCTACTTTTGTTATCCTGTAAATCAGAAAATACTGTCAATAGCCTTAAAAAAATGATTTTCGCCATGTTTTTTGGAATAAAATGTTATATAAATCAGGCTAGGAATAATATATTTACAAATCCCTCTGTAAATGTCTTCATAATATAACTAGGTACAAGACTGGAAAGTTTGGTGTATAGGTGCTACTGAAGTGGAGCGTCATCCATGTGGTTTCCTTAGTCTGCTTCCGAAGCCTTCACCGGCCCCAAGCAGGACGACGGCACCGCCCGTCTCCGCCCCTTAGCCGGCCAAAACGCCAGGCTAAGCAGCACTCCTGAGATGGGCAGCTTGGAGTTAGGGCTTAGTTCTTCTCAGGAGCTGGTAGCAGGACCACTCCTTCTTTTTTTTTTCTAAGAACTGATGCCCCTTCCTCCGAGCCCCAAGAGGCCATGGATGGCAGTGTGCGACGCTTAACCCCCTTATGGAAGAACTGTGACAAATAGAGCTTACCAGTATCAACTAAATGCTGGATTGTCTAAACTATGTGAAGTTTGCGGCATGAACTCTTTAAAATACGTCCAAGAGTTTTACACACCGGTCTGTGTGTAGGGACATCGACGTTACATTTTCATGCCCCTAAACATGATGTGCTGTGGAACCAAAAGAACTGTGATTGGTTGCTTTACATTTCAGTCAGAAGGCCTCTGGGCAGTCCTTGGTCAATGAAAGCTATGGAGTCCAGACCTTCTGTCTTCAGTCTGAAAGGTCTGGCTACCCAAGACTAAGGCTGTGTCTGAAATTACCCCATACCCTTAAACAGGGCACTATTTGAGGGGACAGACATTTGTAGTGGTGTCTGAAACCATAGTGGACGTTATCAAGTGCACTCATTCAATCCCACAATGCAACAACAAGTAAACAACCGACGTATGCTCAACGGCTAGAGGATACCCATAATGCACTGTGAGAGTAGCGCGTCAAATGAATTTCCGCATCTGACCAGAATATGGTGCCCGCAGCGGAATCATCTAACGTTATCCATCCATTTTCCAAACCGCTGGTCCAATGTGGCAACAGGGTAATATCATACAGTTATCCATTTTTATTTGATTATTAAATTGTTTAATTAAGGTTTATACGTGCAAGTTTCCATGACAGAGTTCAAGATAAATATTGTCACTACTACTGGAGCTGCCAGTTTGCTAAGTAGGCTATCCGAATTCACTCACTCACCTTTCATTTACACCTTCAAGTGGACTGTATTAGTGGAGCAATGTAGGGAATAGTGAATGAGGGTATAGAGGGGCGATAGCTTGGACACTGTAAGCCAGCTGTTAAAACATCCAGCTGTTCCTAAATATCCCTACCATGTGCACACTGCAGGACACAGATGGAACTGCAGACACATCAAAGAGACGCACAACAGAATCATGGAGCAATAACTGTCACAGCAGATCCGGCACAGACATATAGCAAACTCATCATCTTGAAAGTAGAACAATTCAGTTTTACATGTATTAACAATGTATTTTATTAAGCATAAAAATGATTTTCATATAATATGAATGTATGTAACATATTTATTGTTAAATGTTGAGCGTTGACCATTTGTGTATTATGCAATAAGTGGCCAGCAGGTGGCACTCAAACTGCATGTGTTGCAGCCTCAACAGAAAAATCCACAAAATTCCGCAATGTTTTCTCTATACTGCCGGGCGTGGTGGTATGGCTAAAATAATCAGAAATGTGATGTCTAATAGCAGATCTATTTGCTAGACTGTAATGTATTTATATAATACCATGCACCTTCGTTGTCAAATCTGACTCAGTCTATCAATCAACGACGTTTCAATTCCATTCAAACTCTGTCTCTGTCTGTGTTTAGTGTCAGTGAGACAGATACAGTGTCTGAAAAGATACGTTTTTGCATGTAGAGGTTCTTTTGGAGAGATTTATGGAAAAATGGAGTCCTCATAATGAAATAATTTTTTCCTCATTACTCAATGCTGTAGTCAATTCTGAATTATTGAACCGATAAATTACTAGAGGAAAATGTGTGTCCCTGCAAGACTTTAGGGCTTGGTAAAATTGTCTGTAATTAACATTTTCTAATTATTCTGTCCTTGTTATTCTGTTTAAATCTTCAAAACAACTTTGTTTATTTAAATTAACACGCTAAACGCTTTGTATAATTGTCCTTATACAGCCATGACTTTTGAACACACACAAAATAATATTATGGATTCACTAGCCTTTCAACACAATTATCCTAAAGCACCAGATTATCAAGAGAAAATAGATGAGGTGTGAAAGGAATTCATTTTCACTGCACACTCTATCACAGGCTGGGGTCTGTTTCTCTGAGGCTTGAGTTCCCACAGTTGTTTATACAATTTTGTCTGACAGTAATTGAGAGACAGACTGTGATCAATAACAGAAAACCTTGGATGTGACAAGCTCTGCCTGCATTTTACAACAGATTATCAGCATAGTTTCCTTTATCAGTACACTCAAGTTGCACCGTTGGATTTTTTTTTTCCTCATTCCAGAATGTTGAAATGTTAACACACCACTGAGAGTAGAATAAGCCATGGCAAAGTTAAATTTTACTGTCATTTAAGAAATGTTCAGACACATTTATCAAATATTTATGAGAATGTCATATTTTAGCTTTATTTTGAGGCCATTGCTTATGCAATTTGATGGCTACCAAGACCTTGTTGCCCTCTAAATTGACACACACAAAAAAAAATGTTTTTCTTCACAGGTGCATGGAGCCGAGCAAATATGGAAACCGAGCAAGATTCAGTACAGAGAAGTCTATCAAAACATTTGTTTTATTTTCTGGATTGCATCGTGCAAAAAAGATCTTTGTCTTATATGCATTTTTGGCAATAATTGAATACATGTAATATTCTGTCATGCATGCTAATTATCAGACTCTCTTGGAGCTCCAACTGTGATAGAGTTGTGATAATTAATTTCAGATGATGACCCCTAATTGTTAATTTATCAAGAAAAGGGTGAATGTTTGTTGCAGAGTGAACACTGACAAAAAGCTGGTTGCCAACCGCCATAGAAAAAGAAGAAGAAGAAGAAGAAGAAGAAGAAGAAGAAGAAGAAGAGTGAACACTGAAGATAGCAATGTGCTAAAATGTTTTCTCCTGTGTGTTCATTTGTTTTTAATTAACTTTGCACTTTTTGCACGATGCAATCCAGAAAATATATATATATATTTTATAGACTTCCGCATGCGGCCAGCCACCTTCTTGCTCGTTTACCATATTTAAGCACTCAGAGAAATATGTAAATCTGGTTTAACCCTTCTTTATTAAGACATGGTGTGATTTCAATATGGTTCACATTTATTTGGTCTGCTGTCGCTGCTTCACAGTTTCATTCCACAATAAATTGACATCCATAACACAAGCTCATGAAATAACAATGATACACTGCAATAAACTTGACATTTGGGCAGTTGCTAAAAAATTGCTTGCCAATGTGTTAAGTTTTCAAAACCCTTAATATCACAACAGATCATCAAGTGCACATTTCATCATATTTTCAATTGTGTTAGGGCAATACTCAAAATCACAAAGAACCCTTTTCACTATACATAATAAGTGTTTCATCTAGGCTATATAAATGTTTCATTTACAGTGATTCCCTCTTACTATCAAACTTTTAATTTGCATCTCTTCTTATTTGTCTATCATTTAATCCAACTGATCTTAATGGTTTATCAATTAATCATTTGGTACATCCAGACATAGATTCTAATTCTATAGATATAGGTTCTGTAAAATCTATGTTCTTCTCATATATTGCAATAATCTTGCTGCAGTGAAAGCATGAAGTCAGGTTTTGAAAGAATGATTAATTGTGTAACAAGTGTGATCAGTTTGGATTTTTGTACTAAGAGTACTTGTGGAAATAGTACCAAAGTCAATAAAAAGTCTTTTATAAGAGTATTTCTCTTATAATTAATATTACGCAATAGTATCTCATTTTGTAGTCTATAATATTCAAACTAAGTAAAATGATTCCTTGAGCTAAAGGGGTTTTGAATTAAAGTCTTTCTTTTGTAGCCTATAGCTCTGCTTTTCTCAACATGACAACAAAAAGCGGGTACATTATCTGTGACTCATACACCTTCAGAATTCTCATCTGCCCAGACCAGACTCTCAAAACTATCAGAGCACATCTGGCATGTACTTTTGAAAAGAAAAAAAAAAACAGGTTGGCATCTGCTACGTGATCTTGCATGTTGAGACAAGTTAGTGAGTAAATCAAGCAGCCTTTACACAGCATGTTCTGATTCTAATCACTGACTGTGTATCCTGAGGACACCTAACAAGAAAGAATAATCCCACAAGTCTAATTACTGTTTGTTGACTTGGTGATATGTTAGGACATTTTAGTGAGGTTAACAGATGAATGGTCTACAACATGAGCACTTAATGTTAAGTGTATTTCACACATTACAAATAATAACAGCAAAAAAATTCAATTCAAAAGCATACGGAGCAGTCTGCATACACAGATCGGGCCGCGCAGCGCCGCTTCAAGTCGAACACACATAAAAAGACATCTGCTGCATTCAAAATCGCATACTTCCCTACTATAGCTAGTAGGCAAAAAACAGTAGGCCTAGGTGCATCCCAATTCACGTAGGGGAGAGCGGGGCACAGTTTGACTTTCTCAGTTTGTGTAAATACTTAGGGTTCAGAGTATTTATTTTTTCCCACATTAATTTCCCACATGTCTAATACAATTATGTGGTTTTGTTTTATTAATACAGAGTATACTTTTTTCTTGATATACCCTGGAAGAATGGAAGTGAAATGTGACAGCATGCCCCATAGGTGGGGTGCATTGTAACATGTGAGGGGCATATTGTAACATGACCATATGACAGCTTAAAATGCTATCTGATCTAATAAAAAAATATATACAAGACAAACTAAAATATTTTCTCAATAAAATACAATTTTCACATTACATAGTTTTTCATATAAAATAATGGCATTTTTTTATAATTAAAAATAAAGTCATTTTTGAGTTTGACAACGAACACACCGGAAAACACAGCTATACAACATAGTTCAAAACGTAATTATAATGAATCATTTCTGAACATTGACTCTCAGTCTTTATTCACCTTTTTCTCATGTTTTCTCAATAGAATTCATAAAAGTATAGAATAGAATTGCATAGTTTTAATAGGGGCACATTGTAACGCAGTGTTACAACATGCCCCACCCTCACATCTGGGATTTAAACCCTGCTAGTGTCTTCTGCTAGTTAGTGAAGCATTAAAGAACCATATCACCTGTTAAATAACATATTGGAGATTAAAATAATATCAGATTTGTCTAATTTAAAATAAACACCAAAAATAGAGATGAAAAATTAACATAAGAAATTCACTTTTGGTAGGTTAAATAAATGTTCAGTAATATCTTCCAAAGATTTCTGAATTTTGGCGCAATTTTTTTTCTCTATATAGTTTTGATATGGGCTAGTAAATACACTAAGTTTCGTCATGCTAGCATGTGTGGAGGTATTTAAAACAAGGGTGTTACAACTAGTCCCGCATTAGGTTGTGCCCTGCTCTCCCCTACTTATGCCGTATATCTGTGACGTTTTATTTTTTTTTTGTTTTTTTATAAATAGTGCGAGTAGTGTGTTCACACTGAAAATTCCACATAGAAAAACTGCACTTTTAAAGGGATACTCCACTTTTTTCGGAAATAAGCTCATTTTACATCTCCCCCAGAGTTAAACAGTTGAGTTTTACCGTTTTAGAATCCATTCAGACGAACTCCGGTTCTGACGGTACCACTTTTAGCATAGCTTAGCACAGATCATTGATTCTGATGAGTCCAGTAGCATTTCTTTCAAAATGACCAAAGAGTTTCAATATTTTTCCTATTTAAAACTTGACTCTTCTGTAGTTAAACCGTGTACTAAGATCGACGGAAAATGAAAAGTTGCGATTTTCTAGGCTGATATGGCTAGGAACTACTCTCATTCCAGCGTAATAATCAAGGAACTGTGCGGCTGTACCATGAGTGCAGCAGGCGTAATGATATGACGCAGCGCCTGAAAATAGTCCCCAGCTCGGTAACTTCTTCCAACGTGACCGGGACTAAGTTTGTCTAACCTATTAGACCTATTTTTAGGCGCTGCGTCATATCACTACGCCTGCTGCACCCATGGTACAGCCGCACAGTTCCTTGATTATTACGCCGGAATGAGAGTAGTTCCTAGCCATATAGGCTTAGAAAATCGCAACTTTTCATTTTCCGTCGATCTTAGTACACGGTTTAACTACAGAAGAGTCAAGTTTTAAATAGGAAAAATATTGAAACTCTTTGGTCATTTTGAAAGAAATGCTACTGGACTAATCAGAATCAATGATCTGTGCTAAGCTATGCTAAAAGTGGTACCGTCAGAGCCGGAGTTCGGCTGAATGGATTCTAAAACGGTAAAACTCAACTGTTTAACTCTGGGGGAGATGTAAAATGAGCATATTTCCGAAAAAAGTGGAGTATCCCTTTAATACCTGGATGATGCACTTAATTAACAGGGGGAAAAACGCAGTGTGGAATGTTGGACACTTCATGAACTAAACTGTCGCAGCTTTAATTACGTAGCGGAGAGGAGGGGCTATCAGACTCCGATAATTATTGACAAAATTACCCTATAAAATTCATAAACTACACGGATGAGTAGCCTACATGGTGCATAAGTACATAGTGTATAAGTGCATAGCATATATTGTGTCATTTTGGATGCAACTTAGGCCATATATGAGACAAAAGAAGTATGTCACAGTACTCGTTAAAGAGTAGGCAAAAAGTACCAGGAGGACCTTCTTCCGGTGAGTTTCTGAAGTGTGCATTGATGGACACTCTACTATACCATGAGGCCACGGGGTAGGATTTGTCAATGGTGTTGACGCGACGCAACTGACGCTGGTAGCGTGATAAGGGCAACATGGCAAATGTAGTATGTCCGGATTACATTCACTACACACATTATATAGAACATACTTTTTTTTTGCAGTTGTGAAGTAATTTCTTATTCAAAATAAGTACCTACTTAAGAGACTATGAGAGATTTCAGAAACAGCCATCCACTCTTATTGCATGTTCGTGCATTTTGTGGGCGGAGCAATAGAGGAGGGGTGTGTTTGTTTGCGTTTCATTTCAAATATCAACAGTGTTTCTCAGAAATCACTTACTGTACCTTTAAGATTAAACATCTATCTATCTGTCTGTTATTCGCATATCTCTCGAACCGTTAGTCCGATGGATTTCAGGTGTCTTGCTAAGGGCACGAGTAAGTGCAGTGCCAAGTTTGACGTTGTTTGGATTAGAAATGCAAAAGATATCGGTAAATGTATTGGTAAAAGAAGCACTTAGAAGGTTGTGGTTTAAAAATAAACATTCTGACATAAACACTCTGGCCCCGTCCACACTACTGCGTTTTCGTTTAGAAACGGAGAATTAAAACGAATACGATCTCCGTCCACACCAGCGTTTTAGCTGCGTATTAGAATTGATCTCCGTCCACATTAAAACGACTGAAAACGTGGATCACGTGACCATTCACCAACACTGGGCATGCGCGAGCCGGTGTAAACAACTTCATTGATAAAATTATCCCACCATGCGCTGGTTCTTCCTGGGTTAACCCAAAACCGATGCTCCATGTACACGGTCGATACCGGGAATTGTCAAACGTAAACTATTTTATCGGGAATTGTCAGTTGCACACGGGAATTGTCACATTGTCACTATTTTACCGGGAATTGTCACAGATCGCTCGAATAATAGCTTGCCTCCGGCGCATGTAGGCAGTTAGCATTGTAAAATGCAGAATTTACTTGCACAACAGCTGCTAGAAAAGATATAGTCTACGCCATGACTGATGACACCCAATCATAGATCCGAGCGTGAGCCTCTACTACGTCATCGTTTCTAAAGTCCTCCGTTTTGACCCGTCCATACTAAAACGCCCTCCGGAGATTCAAAACGAAAAACGGGTCGGCAGCGTTTCTAAACTTCTCCATTTTGGGTCTCCGTTTTTGCTGTTTTAGTGTGGACGGGAGGTGCAAACGTAGCAAAAGGTCTCCGTTTCTAAACGAAAACGCAGTAGTGTGGACGGGGCCTCTGTCAGCTAAACATTAAGTCAGCTACACTGTTTATTTCTGAATATTATATTTTATTCACGGCCATACACTGTTTGCTCAAGCGTAGTGTTTTTTCGGAGCTCACGGTGTAGCCTGCTCCCTGAATCGTCGCGCTTATTCATTTGTGGATGTTAACTGAATCTGTAAGTCAGCTACACTGTTTATTTCTGAATATTATATTTTATTCTGGTGTGCTTAACGTTATCGCTACTGAGTAATACTAGCCTATGCTATTCACCAACTAAACATATCTTATTCAATGCGTTCACAGTCTCTTTCACGGCCATCATTTGTAGTAGCCTATTCACAAACTGTTTGCTCAAGCGTAGCGTTTTCTTTGAGTTCACTGTGTAGCCTTAGCCTGCTCCCTCAATCGTGTAGTTAAACTTTCCATATTTATTGCATGTCATTATGTCAGTATCAGTATTTGCTTTCAACCATGCACAAATAAAAATATCACTGAACTTTTGCTGAGTAATTGTAACAATGAGCACTCAAACACACCAAATCAACAATTACTAAAAAAACACACAAAAACTGATTTTGCACGGGCACTTTGCACTAGTAATTTAAATAATGATGATGTGAATGTGGTGACTATGCCCAATGTACCTTTTGAGAGATAGCCTATAAGTTCCATTTGTATTTCAGAATCAGTGGGAAAATTTAAAGGAAAAAAAGTGTAAAATATTTTGAACATTGACTGTAAATTCACCTTTTTATTGTTTCATTCCGCTTTCTAAAAATGGAAATCATAAGATGAATCACTATTATTTAATTCTATTGTCAGCCCTTGTTTTTAACATTAAAATGAACAATATCTGCAGTCTTGTACAAATGTTTTCTCTTCGTCCTTGCAATGAAGATATTTTCAAGAAAAAAAATTTTTCGTAAAGAGATACATCCTATCTGGTTTATAGGCTGCATTATAGGTAGAAAAAAGATACTATCAACTTAAGGCCTTTTTTTCAGTAAAATAGATTAATAGTTTATTTTGGTTGTAGTATTTGTTTAGTAGGCTATTTATCAATTACAAAACAAAAGCTATGTTTCAAAAACAGCATGTTGTTTGTCTTTACAGTATTATAAAGTAAAACATGTAGGCTACAACGTCTGTTGAAATGTATGATATATTTTAGGAGAGCGTCCCACGTACAGGGGACCATATAAAAAAGTTTAAAAGCCCCTTTCTAGACATTACAACAGATTGCAACTGTGAGTGTAGTCTAGCATGTGCAAGTTCGTCCTCTATCAAGGTGTCCGCGGCCGCGGCCGCGCGCTCTATATTATTTCAATGCCCTCCAGCACGTTTTCAACATCCCGGAAGAATGACGAATATGAACAATAAGTTCACAGCGCCTGACAAATCCGCTCCTGTTCAGACCCTGATAGACTCATCTTTCTCCGCTCTCTGTTTCTGTCTGGTTCAACAAAAACTTCTCAGAGACTATGAATGTAAAAATGAAAGTATTTTACTGGCACGGGCTCAGTAAAAACACGGTTGTCTTGGTTTTCGTGTTGAGCGCCGCTCGTTGCTGTCAAACGTTTAATTTGGATGTGAAGTATGCAAGCGTCAAAGAGGGAAACGCAGGCAGTTTGTTTGGACTTTCTGTTGCACTTCACGAGCAGGTCGTAGGAGAGAAGAGACACCTGTAAGTATATTATTTCAATGTAAATTACCTGACCTCATGTCAAATCAAATGTCATAAGAAGAACAAGCGGTTTCTACCGACGGATGTGCACCTGTTGAGCGTTTGATCTCTGCATTAACGTTGTTTTATAAAGGAGTTTTTTTTATGTAGGTCATATCGCGCCTATTTTTTCACAGATTTATTTAGTCATGCACGAATACATTTCAAATGCGATTTATACGAAACGTTACCTGAATGTATGATTTGTTTTATATGATGATCATATTTTCCATTTATATTTTCCATTTTCCAATATTGAAAATTCTGTCATATTTTACTCACCCTCAAGTTGTTCCAAACCTGTATGCATTTCTTTCTTCTGCAGAACACGAAAGAAGATATTTTGAAGAATGTCGGAAACTAAACAGTTGATGGATGTTTTTTTTTCTTCTTCATACTATGGAAGACAGTGGGGTCCATCAACTGTTGGGTAAACCACATTCTTCAAAATATCTTTTGTGTTCAGCAGAATAAAGAAATGCATACAGGTTTGGAACAACTTGAGAGTGAGTAAACGATGACAGAATTTTTTTTTTTGGGTGAACTATTCCTTTAAAAGTCATTTTAATAATGTTTTAAAGGTTTAAAGTAAAACAATATGGTGATCTAATTAAAAATAGATCCTTAATGTAACAATTGCATCTTATCACTACTACAGTGTGCAAACTACATTCTTTTCTGTTCTGGCTTGATGATATGAAGATGAAATCATGAAAATGTTAAGTGTGACATTGTGCATGTCTGAATGCTTTGGTCATCTTCTTGTGTTTAAGTTTTTGTGCCATTGAATTAGCTCGATTAACTCAGGTAAATGATTAACAGGAAAGCTCCATTTCACAAGAGGATATGAGACACACTTTCAGGGGCTGGGCAGGTCATGCACCTGCTTGTCTAATATTTTATAGCTATGGTTGCTACAACAAACTTCGCCTTCTTTGTTCTAAAAAACTGTAACTTAAAAATTTTGTTTTGACAACACTTAGTTTGAGATTTGATACTGAAATGTAGTGATGAATGAAAGTCCTGATGGATACTGCTGGCCAAAAGGTCAGGAATAACATCTGTGAAATGCGCATAATAACTGAATAAATGAAAATAAACAAAATAAGATGTTAGTTAAGGCCTTCTCAGTTGTGCACATTGACCAATAACCCCCCTGCTGTAGTAAAATATCTAACCAGCTGATCATTTGCAGTTGTCGGTAAGTTCCTCTGAGACCCATTTGCTGATGACTGAAGCAGTAGATTTAGCTTTGTAATTCACTTATGATTCTCTCTAAATGAATGGGAGCTTATGAGTGCTGTGAGACCTGTATTGCCAGCCTCATACGGCAATATCTAGTACGGAGCCTTCCAGTGAGTTAGCATGCAAGAAGACTGAACTCAACAACAATATCATATTATCTGCAGTCTAACAGCTATAAAATAATTTTATAGCGTGACATAACATTTTGGATAAATCTGCTCGGTGGGAGGAGTAGAAAAACACCACCTTTGCAGAAAATGTGAGTAAGTGCAGGTTTGCTCTCAATGCTTCTTTTTCATATCCCCAGGAAATAATAATTCCACAGTTGAAAGCCAGCCGTGTTACTGAATTGACTCACACATGCAGGCTGTTTTTACGAACGGATTTAATGCCCTTTGTAACACACATCCCAGTTGAAAAAAATTAAAAAGAAAGACAGCATTTGAGCATATAAACAATAAATGTGACCATAACAGAGCAAA
Source organism: Rutilus rutilus (assembly GCF_951802725.1). Taxonomy (NCBI): domain Eukaryota; kingdom Metazoa; phylum Chordata; class Actinopteri; order Cypriniformes; family Leuciscidae; genus Rutilus; species Rutilus rutilus. The sequence continues at coordinate 40,087,170 of NC_140209.1, read as the reverse complement.
ATAACAATTTGCGGCTCAGGCAAAATACTTTGGCGCTTTGTGGCTTTTTATTTTAAACAGAGGTATTTCTGAAGCATGTTAATTGCTGACAGATATATACAGTATGGTGCTATAACAGAATACCCTGACTTTTCAATTTAGTCATCAGCATATGAAGGAGCCACAAGGATAAACATGTTGAAAACCACAACGCATTAAAGACTCATATATATATAAAGGCCTAAAGCAATATACAAAATCTATCCAATCTTAAAACATGTCTCATGTTATATGGGTGTGATTTCTGCAAGCACAATAGAGATTATCAAATTGTCTGATTTAATTTTATAATGATTTGATTTGACTGCAAGTAGGACACACAATGTACATAGAATTAAGTAAAGCAGACTAAATAAATCATATGACATGTCTCTTCATTGTTAACAGATGTAAGAAACTATCCCACAAGAGAGTAGTGATGGCTCATTTCCCTCCGGGGTCTATGAATGTTTTACTCTCAAAAGCAGTGTGGTGTAAACGTTTGCTGTTTGTCATATGCAGTGCGACTAATGTTCATACAAAGGAAAAACAGATTCAGTGTTTGTCTCTGCCCTTGTCATTGTCCTAGACTCTAGAGGAGTCATCCCAAGCTAATGTGAAGCTGTCTGTATTGCTAAATAAATTGTCTGGTGACTTCCTGATTGCTTGTCATTGAACCTCAAAGGAAGAACACTGCATTTGTCTGCTACCCTGCATCTTTCAAGGGTTGGAGCTAATTTAAAATTGAGAAGAAAGCTCTTAAATTGTTGTGGAAACATCTGTCTTTTTGTACTAAGGTTTAGGATTTTAATTCGTAATTTGGAGGAGTAAAATGTTTGCTTTCACATATTGAGAAAATACTTCCGTCTCGATTTATGATTTATGTACGCATAAACTGTTCAGAGGTCCTCCTGATCTTATCTGCACTGACAAAGGACAATTTGAGAACCGAGATAGTCGCGATGATATTAATTGGGCTGTCTAGACATTCATCATCTTGTCGAACACATAAAGGACTGGCTCAGTGACACACAAGGACATCCTGTGTGTTCTGTCTTCCTGTGGCCTGATCTTTGGTCATTTGTCTCATGCACTCTCATAGACTAATTACCTGTTTCCTTAGCGGGCAGCGGCTTTAGCTAGAGCAGCAGAACTGCTTCTAGCACTGCCTGTGTGCTGAAAGTTCAGTGCAGTTCTCAGATCTTCATGACCACAGACCACAACTCATCATGTTTAAGTTCTCTGGAAAACCACAAGCTGAAATTCGCACGACTGAGGTCCAACTGTAGGATGAACAACTGTAGCAAATGTTTAAAGCTACCATGTAAGCTTTAAGCATTTGCTGCGGTTGTTCAGCCTATAGCTGGACCTCAGTCGTGCGAATGATGGATGACTCGATCCTGTCAGAAGATGCATAAGGTCGCTGTGGGTAAATGGTAGAGTAAAAGTACATCTGCTTTCTTTGTTTAATCTGTTAGTCTCCCAGGATGACTTTGAAAATGGCTTGATATTGTTCAAGAGTGCAGGGTTGAGCAATGGCTATAATATATATGTATATATAAATTTGCATGGCGTTGAGGAAATAACATTGTTTCTCCATTATCTGCCCCAGTTCCTCTATTGCAGTACTGTCTCGTTCCTGTCCCATTGTAGTTTTTTTGTCAGTGTTCTGGTTTTGTGAGGCGTTAACAGATTTGGCCTATATCATGAATTCAGATATAGAAATTAATTAATGACAAACAGAACTTAGCCTATATTTAATAGTACTGTCAAGTCAAATCCCCTTTATTTAAATAGCACTTTTTACAGTTATAATAGGAAAGTAATGCATTTTGGCTGTTGTTCAGCTGAAGTCAGTTCAGTGTTGTTTCAGTTTCGTTGTAAAGATCATCAATTAATAAATGAATTCATTTCATCTAAAAAGCAACAGTGTCAGTACAGGCAGATCAATAATATTGTTGAATATTAAGTGTCCCCAACTAAGCAAGCCAGGGTTGACAGTGGCAAGGAACCCCAAAAAATGGAGAAATTGTTTTGGGAGAAGCCTGGCTCAATCGGGGTGGCCAGTTCTTCTCTGGTCAACAAATGAACACAGTGTGATTATGATTCAGGCCGCATCACAAGTCAGAATGCAGATCGGGATAGGTAGCATTCAAATATTCATCCAGTTCCTTTTGCTTGAAGATCAGATTAATCATGCCGGTATGGAGCCGAAGCTGGCCATAGGGTCTGTGCAGAGGACCTGTCTGGTTCTTGTGGTCTTTGCTGAGGATCTGTTCATATGGTTGTTGTGTCGACGAGGCCTTCACAGGGGATTGTCTAGTAGACACGGTCTCTGCTGACTTTCTGGGCTGCGTTGTGTCTAGGTGCAGGTCCACCATCTGATCTGTATACGGCCCAGATCCGGCTGGCTACGGTAACCTCGCTAATATTAGCGTAGATGCCATTCGTCAAGTACATTTGGTGTTACGGGAAGTGTTCCCGGTTCCGGTTGACCTAATTGATGCAGCCTAACAATCCTTTAACAGATGTGAATTATAGAAATGTGATATTTTTATCTGTATATAAATCAATGAATCAATCAGTCTTGCAAGTAAAGAAATTAATGTCATTACTGCAGTGCTGTTTGGAAAGGTCTGAAGTTGAATCATTAATTTAGCCACTGTATGAAAAGTAAGCAGATCTAGCAGTTTTTAAGGCCTTTCTGTATGCAGTAACACTTTCCTTCCTCGAAATGTGAAATACTTATAGTTTTGTTTCCTTCCAGCTGCTCCTTCCTTTGTTTTTGGGCTGCTCATGAGGGCTCGAGTGTGCTAGTTATACCACGGCGTCTGACTATTTTACTTAATCTTCTTTAAGGTCAAAAGAGCAACCATGTCTAAAGTGCTGGAAAAGAGAGAGTAAATAGTTTTTGTTGCACTTGCAACATTGAGTTCTTCTAAGTTGTCTGGTATAATGAGAAGTAGAAGTGATCGTTCTACCATATTTGTAATGGTGTTGGTTTTGCAGCCTTGGCTAAATGGAGTATAGACGAGACTATCTAAGATGTCACATTTCTTAGAACTGTTAGGTCATTTTCAGTTTGCTCACCTTTGGTGCACACTGATGCGCTGCTTGGCCATTCAGATCAGATGGCCGCAAAACAAACTGTTGTATAATTATTCAATTCATGTTTATTTGTTTATTTGTTTATTTAAAAGGATCCCCATTAGCTGACGCCGAGACGACAGCTAGTCTTCCTGGGGTCCAAACAATACATACAAAACCCAATAATTACAATCACAATTACTCCCAAATATATCATATATAAATACACACAAAAGAACAAGAAAAAGTAACAATACAAAAAGTACTGATTAAAATAATAATAAAATAATGAAAAACAACATAGCACATGATACAACCTCGCTCAACCAATCCAGACGATATTATGATGTTGAAAACAAATACAGTCTTAGTCTTTTTTTAAAACCAGTTTTTCCCTTGATTTCACGAACCCCAACTGGAAGATTGTTCCAAAACACAATTGACCTATAAAACATGGTCCTCTTCATAGAGTCAGATTTAGGTAGGGGTAAAGAAATCTGTCGACTATTCGCCCCTCTTGTGTAATGTGAATGCATATCTGAATAGTAAATTATATTATCATAAAGAAATTTAGGAGTCCGAGTGTTAATAATTCTATGAAAGTATACTAACATATTAACAGATAGTCTATGCTTGACCATCAGCCAATCAAGACGTTCATGCATCTCTGCAACACTAGTTCTCGAAGAACAACCAAGAACCAGTCTTGCAGCCTTGTTTTGAGCCACTTGTAATTTTTTTAAATGACCATACAACAGAACAGTAATCCAAATGACACAAAACCAATGTACAAACAACACGACTAAACAGCTGTAAATTTAGAAACTGTGCACATTTACGCATTACTGCAACAGCTCTACCCATTTTAGCAACAACTTGGTTGATGTGATCAGACCATGACAATGTGCAATCAAGCCAAAGTCCAAGAAGCTTCACCTTTTTTACTTGCCGTACATTTTGACCATTTACTTGTATATTAATTTTAGGATTATCAGATAATCTATACTTAGAACCAAATATTATACTCATAGTTTTTGAAATATTTAGAACAAGTTTATTTGTTTTGATCCAGTTATACCATTTGCTCATCTCACAAGACAGAACCTGATTAAGCTCTGAACATGTAGGGGCTGCATAATAAAGAGTAGAATCATCAGCAAACATAGTCAATGTAGCCTTACTGAGTATATACGGCATATCATTTGTAAAAAATGAAAATAACAAAGGTCCGAGGCAACTTCCTTGAGGAACACCACAATCCAGGGACTTGCTACAAGATAATGCACCATTAAAATACACTCTTTGCGACCTCTCCGACAAATAGCTCTTAAACCACTTGATTGCTGAGGAAGTAAAACCATAACTAATAAGTTTGGAAATCAAAATTTCATGGTCGATCACATCGAAGGCAGCACTGAAGTCTAGTAGTAGTGTACCCACTAGCATTGAGTTATCAATTGATGTTAGCCAGCTATCCGACATTTGTGTCATTGCAGTGCAGGTGGAATGACCATACCTATAAGCATGCTGAAACATCGTAGTCAAATCATTGTTAGAAAAGTAATCTTGCTCTTGCTCAAATACAATCTTTTCCAATAATTTACTTAGAATAGGCAAAATGCTAATAGGCCTACTATTTGGACCACAGAAAGTTGATTTTGTGTCTTTGGGTAAAGGAATTATCTTACCCTCCTTCCAAAGTTACAATCAGACATCTGCATGTATCTGCAATCAAAGTGTTCTGCCCCATTGAAAACTGCTGCACACTGCAACTTTTCCTGAAAGTTCTAAATTTAAGCCAAACATATGCTGCTGTATTGCTGTTTGAATTTATTGTGTGATTTCCTGTCTGGTTTAGGTTGTCTGGCACTTCTTTCATTAGCAGCTGTGGTTATCCGGTTCACAGCTGTAGGTGTCAAAGTCTGTAATCTGTCTAACTCTAAACACATTATGCATACTGTGATATAGATAAAACTTACTTGAGCAGATATTTAAAAGCTTTGCCTGAATTGGTATTTAGTGCTCTTTTACATAGCAAAACTTGACAATGTGTTAAATTATTGCTAATGTTGTTCAGGGTTCCCACGGGTCCTTGAAATCCTTGAAAGTTTGTGAATCTGGAAAAAAAAATGCCAAGGCCTTGGAAAGTTTTAGAAAACAAACATACATAGATAAAGGTCCTTGAAAGTGCTTGAATTTATTTTGTGCAAGAAGTTTTCTAAAAAAAAAATCCATATTATTCCCTCCGGTCCGCTAATGTGTTATTTCGCCAACACTTTGTGGCCTATGCATACTAGCTTGCAAGTCTGAAGCTTGGGCAAAACCTCCAGTCTTTGTGCTAAGCTAGGCTAGCGGTGGGTGCGGCAGACAGAGTTACGGCATGCACGGAGATGAAAAGGGTATGTATGGACTTATCTAACTCTGGGGGATACGGTGAATAAGCTTAAAGGAGAACTCGGTAACTCTAGCGAACTCTAGTCACTTCTTCGCTGATTTTCCCTTTTGTTGTCGCATGTTTTCCCCACGAGCTCCCCCTACAGCTGTGGGGGGGGGCGTATATTTCACAACACAGTCGTAAAAAACTCACTTGCGGCGGCCTCCTCCCCCTCTCTACCGCTGCTCATGTGCGTTTGTTTTGATCAGAGCAAGCCAACTGTATCGCGTGGAGCTATGTCTACCGAGGTGGGTAATCTGGTAATACATCATAGATGCGTGTGTGTTTATGTCGAATTGCCGTAAAGCAATTTGTGTTTCGCGCTCGTTCTCGTTCTAGTTCTCGCTTCTCACGAGACTTCCAATTTCTATCTTGCCGGGACGGTAGTCCCCAAGTTGCAAGGTTGGTTTTCCGCCTGGGAACGCTGGGGGGAGCGGGGAAAGTCACCAGTATCACCAGAACAGGTTGTTTAACCATCCAAATGATTTCTAGACAGTTTTATTAAGTTAAAAAAGTTACCAAGTTCTCCTTTAAGTCCCAAAAAGTTGGCGTGTTCCTTTAAGTCCTCGAATTTGAGGGTATTGGACCAGGAAAGTCCTTGAAAGGTCCTTGAATTTGAAGTTAAGCAAGGTGTGGGAACACTGGTTGTTTGCGAGCATGCATGCCCATTCATCAAGACTTAGACCATGTCTACAAGTAAGTCATGTGACAAGACTAGAACACCCATATTAATCAACAAAAGTGTGAAGTCACATTGAGGGCCCTATCTTGCACCCAGCGCAATTGACTTTGTACAACGACGCATGTATCATTCCTATTTTGCACCCGACGCACAGCAGACTTTTCCCTCCACAGACGCACGTCGGTAAATTAGGAAATGAACTTGTGCTCCCGGAGGCGGTTCAGCGAAAAGAGGAGGCGTGTTCCGGCGCAAACGTTCCCTGGTGCTATTTTCCGGTTCCAGAAAACAATTCTGCCACAGACCAGGAAAAACCTAATCTAAAGTCAGTGGCGTGTTTTCAGTGGTGCGTTCAGATGCTATTTTAAGGGCGCATGCTTGGCCATAATGTAGCGTGTGCACAACGCGCATACACTTTGCTTCTCTCATCTACACAGACGCAGCAGTTTACATTTTTGCAAACCATACATAATTACAAGGGAAAATATTCCACATGAGGGAAATCATTGTGGTGTCCATAAAGATGTGAAAAAATAGGCATAAATCTAGCTTACACATTTACCCAAATTATTATACGCCTGTTTAACCGAAGCTTATTTGGGTGGGTTTCTCCCATCCCCATACAACGTCACTTCTCTGTATTTTACGGCCCTGACGAGAACGTCGGTCTCCTCGGCTGTGAACCGCTCCTGGCATGCGCCTGGCAAATCCGCCGTTATAATAGCAATCCGCCATGGAACAAGCGCGCCTGCTTTTAAAGGGAATGAGAGATGACGCTGTGATTGGTTTATTGCACGTTACGCCCCAAACCACCCCTATGAGTAATGTAGCTACTTCAGACCAGCCCATTTTAGATTTGGCCGAGATCCGCCCACAAAGTTACTTGCGTTTCGCGTTTGATACTTGCGTTTCAGATCGTTAAAATAGGGCCCTGAGTATTAAAGTTATAAAATGTTATTATAAGTTATCAGTTGAATAGGATAGGAATTCTGAAAACTTTCTCAACCACTACTTTTAAATCATTGAGTGGTCTAGAAAGTATATCTTATGACAGTTTCAGCTGAAGTAGAGTAGGTTTGTCTCGCCTCTGGGCTGGAAGGCCTGGGAGGGAGAATGACTTGCTGTGCATGTGGAGCATCATGGGTTTTAGGATTAGATATTATTCATTAATCTGAAATAGCTGGAATGTCAAGCATGAGACTTGTCACCTTGTGAATGTTCTAGGTGCAAAGTGTTTGTCAGTTTAGTGACTATAGCGGCTCTGATCCATGCTGTACCTGTAAAGAAATGCTTAAATGTCTGTGTCTGTGATAAAGGATATGAATGGTTTTATGAAATATGAACGCTACTATTTGAAAAACTGTTTTCTATTTTAATATATTTTATTGATGTCAAAGATTAATCTTCCAGCATCATTACAGTCTTCAGTGTCACATGATCCTTCAGAAATCATTCTAATATGCTGATTTGCTGCTCAAGAAGCATTTCTTATTTATTATCAATGTTATTATTAGCTGTACCGCTTAAAAATTTTGTGGAAACCATGATACCTTTTTTTCAGGATTCTTTGATGAATAGAAAGTTAAAAATAACAGAAATGATTTGAAATAGAAATCTTTTGTAAAATAATTGTCTTTGCTTTTGATCTCTTTTCACTGTAAAAAATTTCTAACCCTCCCAAATCAAAAATTTCAAGTGACCGATAACATCTAAATTTTTCAATTGGCCCAAGTGAAATTCTATAAATTTCAATTGGCCCAAGTGAAAATCTGTAAATTTAACTTAATAATTTACAGAATTTCACTTGGGCCAATTGAAAAATTTAGATGTTATCGGTCACTTGAAATTTTTGATTTGGGAGGGTTAGAATTTTTTTACAGTGTTTGTACTGAGCTCTCTAGAACTGTACATATCATTTACTGTACTACTTTGTTCAGACAATTTTTGTATTGCTTTCACATTCATTCATCGCTATATGAAGATGATTAGGGACATGCATTTCACCTGCCTGACCTTGAATGTGTGCAACACAGCCAGAAAGTTTTTCTGTCCTAATCAATTTCTTTGTTTGACTCAGACAGTCTCAAACACTGAGCATGGCCACTTAGCAAGGGACCTTTTTCTGTAAGGACTATTTACTGAGAGGTCAGGTTTTTAGAATGGGTCCTTGTGTGTGTGTGTATTTAAAGACACACACATTAAACAAAAGTACAACATGTGAACTCTGGCCCTAAAACTCATTCAGTGAAACCGCTGAAGCAGACACACCTTCTTCTTCTGCAGGTGGGAAGTTGTGTTCCCTGTGATCTGACTCATAGCTGTTTTTTTCTCAAGCCAAAAACATTTAATATCTCATTTAAATCGAAAAGAGGCCTATATTAAAATGTAAAAGTGTCATCCCATTAAAATGTTTGTTCTAACCTCTAAACTTCTAAAGGAAAATTCCAGATGTCATATATCTTCAAAAGATTCAATAATAGTGTAATCTCTGTGTTATTTGCTGTTCAAAAGCACCGAATGATGTTTCCATCTTGACAGAAAAGCAAAATGAAGACTAATGCTGTGAAAAAGATTAAATGAATCTATTCAGGTTGAGTCATATGCTCTCAAACTGAGCAGCTTTGATTAAATGAAGCACCAGTGAATGCAATCTCTTCAACTATCTTATGGTTTATAAACTTGCCTCTGAGGTATGTGCTGCTTACTACCAGATCTGTAGATGATTGTAGTGGTAAAACCCATGTCATGTGACTGGTATCTGTTTAAGGTGGTATGATTCACTGAACAAACTGCAGGAAACCTCTCTGCAGTAGTTTTGTGTTAGAAATCAGACATTTATCGCACATTGGAGTAAAAAAATCTGTCACCTTTGAACTGTTTATGACCAGTATATGTTTAGGTTAAATGGTAATGCTTGACTGATTTCTAGCCAGTATGTTAAAAGGGTCATATAATGGTACATGCACTTTTACAAGTTGATTGTACTGAAATGTGTGTTGGCAGTGCCTGTACACAACCATCATATAATTATAAAAATCCATCCAGTGGTTTTTGTTTTATCTCCTTATATGTTTTCCCCTGTCTCAAATCGAGCCGTCTGACCGTGTGACGTCACACGGTCGGCCGCCCCTCCCACGATTGTTAATTGACAGCAGCGTTTCAACACAGACCCGCCCTGAGCGAGCTGTCATCATAGTCCGCTATTGTTGATACGCTGGAGCAGAATGGCGTCTAAGCGATTGTGGTGTTCTGTTCTTGGGTGTAAACATCAATCTGTCAATGAACTAATGTATACATCAGTAAACACACAGCGTTCGTATCTCACTACTCTACCCTGCCAGTACACACAAAGATAGATCAAAGTGACATTACGTTAACCAACCATTCAGAAACGTCCTGTTTGAGCCTTAATTGTCAAACTTCTTCGGGGCCGTCATCTTGTTCCGGGTCCGACTCCGGTTCAAATTGATACGGTTGCACAGATGTGTCCTCAGAGACTCCCGCTGCCATTCTTTCTCCAAAATATACCCTCAACTGTTGTCAAGGCAACACTCCACATGTGTTGTGTCAAAACGCCCCACAGAACAGAGGGGCGGGGTGAGCAAAGCTCATTATCATTTAAAGACACATGCACTTAAATGGCGTGCTGAAAACAGCTGTTTTTGACCAGGTAAAATGAGTGTTTTCTTACAATACTAATGAGAATTTTTTTCTCATTAAAGTAATTATAGGGTTAAAGTAATATTTCTCCCGAAAATGAAAATTCTGTCATTGTTTACGCTCAGGTCATTCCAAACCTGTATGACTTCCTTTCTTCTGCGAAACATCAAAGAAGATATTTAGAAGACTGTTAGTAACCAAACAGTTTTGCCTTTACCTTTGACTTCCATTGTATGGACAAAAAAAAAAAAAAGATCACTGAGACATTTCTCGTAATATCTACTTTTATATTCCACAGAAGAAAGAAAGCCATTAAGGTTTGGAGTGACATGAGGGTGAGCAAATGATGACAGAATTTTAGTTTTTGAGTGAACTATCACTTACACCAAAACCTCTTATTATTTAGTTTTTAATGACTATTTTCCACACTCTCTCTGACGCTTAGAATTAAACAGACCAGTTGCATCCGCTCCTTTAAGACTTTAAGTAAACGCCCTTTTTGGACATGAGATAAGCAACAGCGCTCATAAAAGGTTCTGTTGTGGTGAACATGTAGCAACGAGGAAGAATCTGACATTCTTTTTTGCTCATTCACCTTCTCTTGACATTCTCATTTCCTGTCTTGTCCTTGCTGAAAGCAGATTTGGAATCACATGACAGGAATGAGGCGGAGAAGCAAGCTGATTGTGGTTGGTGGTGGTGGTTTTGAAGGGGATGTTAGTGGGGGTCCAAATGAAATTAGGCCCAAAGGGAGAGGGAGGGATGTCTTTCACTTCACCTTTCTCTTTTGTTATCCCTCCATGTATTCCTCCTCTCTTTCCCTATACCTTTGACTTTGACCTCAGTCTGTGTCCTCATCACAGTCTACCTCACCACAATGTGTGATGCATATGAACAAGTGCAGAAACTGTATTGCAGCGGAAAGGAGTGTTGTGAAAATGAGCACAAAGGAAACCTCAGACTGCATTTGTTGTTCTCTTGGGGCAACATATTTCAGTAATAATATGTTCACTTACCTCATTTGCATACATGACAGGACTAGAACCATGATTTAAAGGGGTGGTATAATGCCCTTTTCACAAGATCTAAAATAAGTCTCTGATGTCCCCAGAGTGTGTATGTGAAGTTTTAGCTCAACATACCCGACAGATATTTTTATATAGCATGTTAAAATTGTCACTTTTTGAGGGTAAGCAAAAACGCACCGTTTTTGTGTCTGTCCCTTTAAAGGGGTGGTTCAGAATTTTGGACATCGGATCTCATTTACAAGTTAGCCTGTTTGTTATTTATCAGTGGAGACAGTTTTCAAAATATTTCACCCAGTCCTTCCAGTTGCATAGTTCGCCGGTGCTTGGCTAGCGCGAGTCAACGGTATCTGCTAGCTTGCCATTAAAAGCAGTTTTACCCACTCCACAGTACACCAAAAGCAAATAAATTATAACGCCAGACTACCGATGTAAATGTCTGTTGAGAGAATAATGTTAAAAATCAAACTACCCTTTCATCACATTGCAATAGTTATACTTTGTTCCCTGTATTTATTAGCACAGTCTACAACTGCGGCTAAGTGATATTAAGTTACCTAAGCAACCGAGAGAGCCGGTCCACATGACAATCACGCAAGTGTATTTACCTGCCGCTGACACTCATCACTACAGCAGAAGCAGAGTATATTTCACGAAGAAATCAACAAGACATAGGACTATGGCCACGTTTGAAACCCATGGCAATGTTTTGGACTTTGGAGACGATGCAGGCGAGGAATGTGTGTTATTCAACGAACCGTAACTTACATGTATGAGCCGGAATACACAGACGAACACAGAGGGCAGAAATAGAAAGAATGTCTGTCTGTAGAGACAACAGCAGCTGGAGATGCCGTAGAGAACCGGGACAGAACATCGGGAGACCGGTGGTGCCAGTGCAGAAAATGTATAGCTACATATAGCTAGCTAGACGTCCCGACTGTAGTGCGTTTCTGTTCTGTGTTTACTTTTCGGCGCAGTACTACTAACACTCTAAGTAAAAGTAAAATTCCGCCGCTGCTGAGAAACTAGTTCCTGTAAATGTAATGCGATCATTGAGGTGCAAGAGTAGTTTGATTTCTAACATTATTCTCTCAACAGACATTTACATCGGTAGTCTGGCGTTATAATTTAATTGCTTTTGGTGTACTGTGGAGTGGGTAAAACTGTTTTTAATGGCAGGCTAACAGATACCGTTGACTCGCGCTAGCCTAGCACCAGCGAACTAAGCAACTGGAAGGACTGGGTGAACATTTTTGAAAACTGTCTCCACTGATAAATAACACACAGGCTGACTTGTAAATGAGGTCCGATGTCCAAAATTCTGAACCACCCCTTTAAATGCAAATGAGCTTCAAGAGCTCTTGTTCTTTTACCTCACACAGACATGCACTGAAAATTTCAAAAACTTGTAGCCTTTCATGTTCACTCAAGAAGAAGTGACAACATGTAGACAACATTTCTGAATGGTTAGTTGATGAATTTATGTAGCTTATGTGGAGGTTATCTTCTAGTCATTGATTAGCACATTCTGTCATGATAATCTATAAATCGTGTTCCGGGGGCGGAGTTTATGTAAATTTTAGGGTTAGTGATGTCACTAACCCAGGAGGAAGCTTGTGTAGTCCCTACCAGCCGTTTGTTGTAGTCCTTAAAAAAACAATTTCTTTAAAAGCAAATATCTCCCTTTGCTTTGAACTTTGAGCATTGTAACTTTGCAGATGTTGTTTATGTTCAAACAGCAACATTACACACTAACTAAAATTAAAAAAGTTAAATCATAATCAACCACCCCTTTAAAGGGATAGGTCACCAAAATGTAAATTAGTACTCACCCTCATGTTATTCCAAACATTTATGACTTTCATTTTTTCTGCAGAACAATATTTTATTTTTCATACCTTAGTTGTCCATATAATAAAAGTCAATGGTGTCCAGTGTTGTTTTGGACCCCACTGACTTTCATTAAATGAACAAAAACAGTTATTATAAAATATCTTCTTTTGTATTCAGCAGAAGAAAGAAAGTCATACAGGTTTGGAACGACCTAGTAAATTATGACACAATTTTCATTTTTGAGTGAACTATGGCTTTTAAGTAAGTCTACATAATATTGATAATTACAATGGAAATGTATATTGTATTTACATTGGAAATTGTAAGGAAAATTACAATGGCTTACTAGTTGTCTCCGCACAATAAGTGGGTATACTAGTATCAGAAAATACTACTCAGTGTCTATATTCAAGTAATTTATAACCCAAGTTCTGAAATCTATGGTAATTATACTGTCAGACATAATGCATTTCTGTTCAAATTTGCCAAAGTGAATTTAAAGAAGTTGAAATGAAAAACTAAAGCCACTCATAATCCCGTTAGACACGACTCAATATTTATGAGGCCTCAGGCTGCAAGGTGGATAAAATAGCAAATAGGGTACATGACTCCAAAAATCATGAAACATTAATGAATCGAGTTCGCAGGCAGCACTGCTTTAGTCATTATTATGTCTATTGTGCTCTCACAAATATTTAAATAAAATTCATTGATTTTATGATTATAGTTTTATGAAATGCCTCTTTAATTCTGCTCACTTTCCTCAAGGGCTCTAGAGGATTACATCTATCCCTTGATGGCAGATGTGGATATCTTTAAAGGGTTAGTTCACCCAAAAATGAAAATTCTGTCAGTAATTACTCACCCTCATGTTGTTCCAACCCCATAAGACTTTCGTTTGTCTTCGGAACACAAATTAAGATATTTTTGATTAAATCTGCATAACACAAAGCAGCACTTCTGGGTTGTACGTCAGAACGTAGGCTCAATAGTGAGCCTACGCTCTGACGTACAACCCAGAAGCGCTGCGCTGTTACACTACGTGAACTCACTCAGAGGTCCACAGAGAAGAAGAAGAAATTCTTCTTTTTGTGCACAAAAAGTATTCTCATCACTTGATGAACTTGTGGTTGAGCCACTGTAGTCACTTGGACTATTTTAAACATTGTCTTTACTAACTTTCTGGGCCGGCAAGTTTCAATTACAGAGAAGCCTGTGAAGGAGTGAGCCAGCTCTCAAATTTAATCAAAAATATCTTAATTTGTGTTCCAAAGATGAAAGAAAGTCTTGCGGGTTTGGAACAACATGAGGGTGAGTAATTACTGACAGAATTTTTGGGTGAACTAACCCTTTAAGCCTGGCTCTTATCTATCTAGATTTAATAATCAAAAACAAAATGGTTACTCATCCATAGGGGGAGCCTGAGTAAGCGATTTTGTCTGCAAGGAATGAAGAGCGAATGTATCATAATAGCTCACCTTTGGAAATGCAAGGAAGAGAAGGAGAGACACCTATTTGTTTTACGCAAACCCATTCTCCATACTGTCTGAAAATGAACATTTGAGTAAAATGTGATCCCCATCTCCTGCGGATTTTAGATGCTGTATGTTTATCAGACACTTTAAACAGCAGGTTTCTGAAAGTAGTTGAAAGACTAGCTTTTACAGTGGGGTTTTCTGTCCATAGTTGCGCTCTGTCTTGGAAGTAATGGGTTCTGACAAGTCCTTCCAACCAAAATAAGTTCACGTAGCCTGACAAGCCCAGACAGATAACGGTTAGACTTGCTGAAGTTTATCTGCAGTGAAAACTAAATTTTGTGGAGATACTTTTGTGGAGTATTGGAGATAAAATACGTGGCACATGGCTGGATGGGCATTTTTGCCTTATCCTTATGTTTTTTTTTTTTGTCTCTAACAACCATTACTGTTTTACTGTGGCAACTGGCATAATACCTTGCCTCGAGACAGACTTGAGCTCAATCAGGTTTATACATGTTTTAGACTTCTTGTAGGAGCACCGAAGGAGAAAGCAGAGTCTGGACTGTCAGCCAATGAGACTGGAGACGTATATGCCTGTCAAATCACTGCAGAGAGCAAAGACTGCAAAAGACTGAATCTGCTCAGCTCAAGTAATTTTCCTGCCATTCATACGACCCTTAAATTTGCCCGTTTTTCACTTTATCCCCATTTGCATTATTTATAAATATTATTACTATTGTTGTTATTTTTAAATTGTATTCATTTTCCTTTGATTCATACAAGTACATTTCTTTATTTACATATTTGTTTGAAAAAAAAAAACTAAAATAATAATCATATAATAATAATATATAATAATAAAATAGTAATGAAGTGTTAATTAAACATATATTAATAATGATACTATTATTTAATTTTAATAATATTTATTGTCGTTATTATTATTATTATTATTATTAATAATTGTTACTTGTTCCTGCCATTCATACCGGACTTAAATATGCATTATTCATTTTTCCCTCTTTTATTTCATTTATTATTTTTATTATGTGAAAGGAAATGTACAATTGAGTACTGTTGTTGTGGGATGAGGCTGTTTCAAAATGTGACAGCAATCATGTCTCTGTGTTACTACAGTATGTGTGTACTACAGTACACTGAATAATTGCTTTGTGTTATGCAGATCCTGAAGACAAACCAGACCCTGCAAATTATGTAATAGATGGGATGTGGCTTGGTGTGTCGATAGCCAGTCAGCGTCAACCAGGGGGCCGTGTACTGGTGAGTTTAATAATAAAGACCTGACCCCTTTTACTTGTAATGTTGGCCTCTGGTCTATGAAAAGTCAATCCATTGCTCTTTCCAACTTAATATTCATCACTCTATTTAATAGGCGTGTGGCCATCGTTATATACGGAACTTCTCAAACAACTTTCGCATGATTGGGAAGTGCTTTGTTCGTGGAAATAATTTAGAGTATGACAAAACAGACTCTCAGTGGCAGTCGTACAATGAGGTGTGTGACCCCAGAGAAGATCAGACTATTGAAGGCATGTGTCTTGCTGGAATGTCTGCTGCCGTCACTCAGATGAATATCTTCCTCGGCGCACCTGGATGCTTCAACTGGCAAGGTGAGGGAAATCTGTTTCCTGTAAACAACATTTTTCTTTCTAAATGCTAAATTCCTTGCTTAAATTCCCTTCTAATAATTTTCTATCATTCGCAGGAAATACATATTCACAGTGGCATAACCCGGATGACGAGTTTGATGAAGTGAAGAGCAAGCTTCAAAACATGAAAAAAGGGAATATTTACATTGGTAAGGCAGTGCCACAACTACGCGTTCAGTTTTTCAAAACAACAATACATAATTTTAAAATATTTTAAATTAAATGATGTTTTATTAACAAAGTTCGGGAGGAGCAGGTTCAGATAATTAACCAAATTATGCACAGCTGGAGATTAATCAGTAATCAACTCAATGACAAAGTATAAATTCACAGCAGACCTATCTCTGTTCATTGAAAGTTTGTCAGCATCCCTCCTCCACCCCATCTCCTCACTTACAGTTCCATCTACACTTACCAACTGGGGGGAGTACTCTGGGTTCGGGCCTAACTCCGAGCTCGGAGCCCTCCCCCCGGACAGCACGCCAAATACGCATAAACTTATTGTACTAATTATATGTAGATGTGAACTCGTGAAAGTTTAATTATATATATCACAGTGTGTGTGTGTGTGTGTGTGTGTGTGTGTGTGTGTGTGTGTGTGTGTGTGTGTGTGCGTGTGAGTGTGTGTTGCATGAACTGATTGTTCACTGACATTTATCCTAATTACATAATGGATCCCTATATTTTGCCTTAATACTGAACAACAATATATATACATACATATATATATATATATACATATATATTTACACACAAATTTTTTTACATTTAGAACATGACACTTGATTATTGTTGACTGATTGCTCTGCAGGTTACTCTATAGCTGTGGATGGAGATGTCCTAAGCAAAGACAAAGACACAGTGGTAACAGGAGCTCCAAGAGACGAAGCCAGAGGATCGGTGATGATGGCTGAATTTGTTAATAATAGTGACAGTGGACAAGTCAAAATAAGTATCATGGGGGAACAAGTAGGATCCTATTTTGGCAACAGTGTTGCTGTTGTGGACCTTAACAATGATGGGTAAAGACAATTCTTGGGTTTTTGCTCCCTTTTAATTGAGGTCATTAATGAAACAGATGATGTTGACATGGAGGTGTTTTCATATTATCCATATAGCTGGAAGGATCTGATTGTTGGAGCCCCTTTCTATTTTGACCGGAAACAAGATAAAGGTGGTGCAGTCTATGTCTATATGAACCAGAACGGGTCTTTTCGTAACAAACCTGACGTGGTCCTCACTGGGCTTAAGAACTCCGCTTTTGGCATGGCTGTTGCTGGTATTGGTGATGTGAACCAGGACGGCTTCCAAGGTAGAATTTGTGTGTTTTTTTTATTTATTATTTGCTCAGTACAAGTAACATGTATTTAGCTTTTATTAGTTTATTGTTAATGTGCTGGTTATTTGCAATGATTCACTTTTGTGTGAAGTGCTCAGTCAGAGTAACAGTCAAGGACATTTTACTTTGCTGCCTTCTTGTGGCATTACTAAGAAGTATTTTGACACTCCTCCTTTCCTTCACAGATTTTGCTGTTGGTGCTCCATATCATAGTACAGGCACAGTATCTATATGGATGGGTAGCAAAACGGGTATTTCCCCAAAGCCAAGTCAGGTGAGATGAGAATATTTTTATTTAAACAATTTTTAAATATTGGATTATTTTTTAAGTATTAAACTAGCATGTTTATTGAGTACGTTTATAGTTTAGTTTGTAGGTCTAAAATCTGAAAGAGAGTTAGCATGTAAGAGCCATTAGCATTTTGAGAATTTTTTGTTATTTTTTTGAATAGCGGTTTTGAAGTAAAAGGAGGTCTGTGTTTAGAATTCCTTTAGAAGACTTTTACATTTAGTTCTACAACATAAATTACAAACAATTATACCTCAAACTTTACGTATTAAAGTTACACACACACAACTAATATTGTGAAATATAATTACATTTTTAAAATACGTTTTATTTTAATATATTTTCAAATGTAATTGTATTCCTGTGATGTCAAAGCTGAATTTTCAGCATCATTACACCAGTCTTCAGTGTCACTTGATCTTTCAGAAATTATTCTAATATGCTGGTTTGGTGCTAAATAAACGTTATTAATGTTAAAAACAGTTGTGCTGCCTAATTATTTTATTTATTTATTTTTTTTGGAAACTGTGATACAATGTTTATTTTTAGGGTTCTTTGTTGATTAGAAAGATCATGTATTTGTGTCCGTGACCCTTTTTTTTAGCGTAGGTTTGGTTTTACACTAATAAGGGTCAATCCTGACTATTTGTCTGTGTAATATGTGTTGTTTACTGTATATATATATATATATATATATATATATATTCACACTGCTTTCAAACTAGAAATACTTTAGATAGGACAGGACAGTATATTGCAAATGTCTAACTTTTGCTCCAACATTAATTCCTCAGGTCATTTATGGAAAAAACATCTCAGGTGGTGGATTTCAGACATTTGGCTATTCCATCAGTGGTGGCATGGATGTGGACAGAAACAGTTACCCAGACATAGCTGTCGGATCATTAGATGATCGTGTGGTCTTGCTTAGGTGACTTGATAGTGTAACTGTATTTTTTCAGTTTTACATATTTTAGTTGTTTAGCATCAAGTTAGTAGATAAAGACAGTTAACTATTATATCACAATTGTAGCCTTGTAGTTATGGTACTTTGATTAGCATAGTGATTTTCTTCAGGCTAGGGGTCCTTGCCTCACTGTGTTTTCTTTATCTTCCACCTACAAAGGGCACGCCCCGTGATTCACCTAAAGAATACTTTCACTGTGACACCAGCAGTTATCAACCCTCAAACCTGTGATGCCTGGTAATAAATCCCTAAATGTCTTGCTACAACTTTCACATTTTTTGTTTACATGGAAATGAAGGAAGCCCACTACAAAAGACTACAGTGTCACAAAATAATACAGATTTGTAATTGAATTTGTAAAAAAAAATTGCTTCATCGGAATGTGATGACACTTGATGACTTTTGTCCCATCAGCTAAGTGAACATACAAAAAATTATGGACATGTTATTTTTAAAAGGGTTAAAAAAAAAGAAGTCACACTTAGCTCATTGACATAGGAAATGAATGGGAAATACGAACAATACAAAAACAGAATCTTTTGGTGGTACAAACTACAAATCAGCCACTGTGCAGAAAATGAATACTGAGTAATATTCTAATATTATCTAATATTATCAAATACTGAGTAACAAAAGTGGTTTCCATGTGTTCCCTTTCTAACAAATGTAATGTTTGACTTTAATCATAAGGCAAAATCTGATACTTATCTAACAAAAAATATCTAAACCTTGACAAAAAGTTGTGTTTCAGAATGTCTAAATATATATCTAAATGCAAAACCTAATAAAATTAGGAAATTATGTCAAAAACAAACAAACAAAGGGAATCCAAAAGCCTCACTATAGGGACCTACAGGTGATTACACGACATGACATGTTTTATTTTTTAATGCCTCCAGATGGCACTATTCTCACTTCAAAAACAGGATTTTAAAGGCCTTTAAAGCTACGATATATATAATTTTTTTCGACAGAGGTCGCATTTTCAAAACAATAACAAAGACGAAGCTTGATGAGGCTGTGAAGGAGAGTGAAACTTTGGGAGATTTCGTTTTCACCATCCAGAGATGTATAGAATTCATGAGTCATATAAATTATATATCAGCTAATAATTAGTTTTTGTATTACCTATAGCCTACGTTTGATCACACTATGTTATGTCATCGTAATGAATTAGCTGCCAGGAATGTGAAATGTAATGCTATATTAGCCTGTTACTATTATGTGACTATTTGTCAAATGATTTGGTGTGTTAATGCTGCGCAGTTTTAAACGTTTAAAACAATCGTACTAAAAGTACATTTGAACAAGCCCACAGTATTTGCAAGTAATGGCTAAATATTTTTGTGCAACACATACTTAATTTCACTGCCATAGACTTGGTCACCAGACTTGATAAAAACCGTTACTGAAGTACAAACAAAGTGCAATATAACTGTAGTGTACAATAAATAATATATTTTCTTACCTGTCTATTAAAACGCATGTGAGAGCGGAGTCTCTGTGGACCGCTCAAGTCCAGTTTGTCTCGAAGCTCTCCCCATCCTGAAAACGCCATGCCGATATTGATCCTTGTTTTATTTCTCTGTTTTTCCCAAAGCCTGCTTGCCTAAGTTGATCTATGTTTACGGTTTTTTTTGGATTTTCTGTACTTGCCA
The DNA here is from genome assembly GCF_951802725.1 of Rutilus rutilus. Lineage (NCBI taxonomy): Eukaryota > Metazoa > Chordata > Actinopteri > Cypriniformes > Leuciscidae > Rutilus > Rutilus rutilus. The sequence goes on along the minus strand of NC_140209.1, from coordinate 40,067,030 downwards.
ATCTATAATCGTGAGCCATGATGACTGAACGACACAACAGCGGTGTGCGAGATATTGTATCATAGATATGCATGCATAAATTCCTCAGCGGCTTACGTATAGCGGCCCATTGAAACGGCCGCTAATGAGGAATCTATGTATTGTTTCTATGGTTTCTACAATCGTAAACCGAGAATAAGCGTGGATATTACGTAATTGATAGGCGACAATGACCAGGGACGAGCCATTATTAAAAACTGGAATTTCTCTTGATTTACAAATCCTTGGGAAATTTTGGGACAATGTAAGTACACAACTGCATGAAATATCACACTGTGAAAGTGTTTTTTAAATATTTTATTACAAAAGTCTTACATATTGTACCTTTAACCTATTTTAACGTGAAATATTGCATTTATTTAAAAAAATAATTAAATTCTAATAGCTAAAAAAAAAATAGCTCATCAATATTGTATAGTATCATAAAATCCCCTCAAAATGCTAAATAATAATAAAAAAATATTATTGAACAAAAATATATTACATTGATTTTCCTGGAAAAAAGTCACCTCTGACTGACCATTGCATTATACGCTCAAAAAAACAGGTTGTAAATCGAAATCTTTGACATAATGAGAGTAGATATAAATATTATGCTCTAATATATGTTTTCCTAATTTAATCGTAGCAGCAATCTTAATATTGATTTTTTTTATTTGATTCATTGTACAGCACTAGTCACAACTGTTGTTTTAATATCTATGTCCATCAGTTAATTCTGTTTGTCTTTTCCTTATGCAGTATTGAAGCAAAGGTCTGTTTCTCCTACACATTCAGCACTGGCATTACCAATTCCCAGAAGAATATTAGTAAGTCCCACATCTCAATTTGTTACCCTAAATATAAAATGCAAAACCTCTAAACGTTAGAGTCATATGAAATGTATGATTCAATGCGCTGTTTCACATTCTGACTGTCAGAATTAAAATCCGACTTAAAGTGTAAGAAAGATCTGTTGTTTTCCTCAGCTTTTCAATATACGGTGGAAGCCGATCAGCTCTCGTCTCGGAACACTCGTGTTCGTTTCCTTGACAACAAAGAGGGCAGATACACTGGCAAAATGTCCGTTAATGCTGCTGGAGCTTGTCTTCCTCTGAAACTCGAGCTGGTATGATTTAAGGACATCCTTTGAATTGCCATTTGAATCTGATGGAAAGGCTCTAACATATGCATCAAGTGGGCCGACATGTTAATGTTTGGGTTGATTCATTAACCCTGTGATCAAATTGTGCTAATTGTTAGAGATTTGATATATTGTCTCTGCATTTAAATCTCACAGTCCCAGACGATCCAAAACAAGGTGCTTCCGATAGTTTTCTCGCTGAACGTGTCTTTGGAAGAGCCTCTTCCCTCAGGCGGACCGACGTTGGAGGACCTCAGTGCTTTTCCTGTGATCAGCCCAAGAGACAATCAGACTCCCAGACCTGAGGTACCTTTGACAGCATACTTTGCCTCGCTCAAACACAAATTATGTTTTATTGGCAATGCATGCCCTTCACCACCTGCTAACATTCTTGTTTATATTCCTCCAATGTCATCTTTTTCTTTAGATCCACATACAAAAAGAATGTGGTGTAGATAACAAATGTGAGAGCAACCTTCAGATGACAGCTACATTCACAGATGAGCAGAACAAACCGTTCCCTTTGTAAGCTCAGTATCATGCTTCCTCTGAAAGGAGAAATAGATGACTGTATAGACATGAATTTATCAACTGAATATCTCCATCATGCTACAAAGAAAGAATCTACCCAAACTGATCCTTGCTTCCTTTAAATGATGACCCATTTTTGCTCATGAACACTTTTGATCCAATTACCTGAGCTGTAAATGGATTGGAATTGCCATGACATCATAGAGGTGATGTGAAATGCGTCCAACTTGTCGTTGTGTTTCTACAGGCGAAACGGCCTCCAGATTTTTCACTACACTACCGACGTAAAGAAGCTGAAGTTACTGGTGAATGTGTCCAACACTGAATCAGAGGACAGGAAAGCAGAAGATGCTTACAGTGCTCTTCTAAATGTCACCATTCCCTCTTCACTCAGCTACTCCAGCCTGAATCCCAAGGTAAGATCATTAGATTTCCTCAGAAATTACACCTCAGTTTTGTCATGTAACAAACTATGTCAGAGATCACCAATTAGCAGACCACAGTCCAGATCCAGACCAGGCATTGATTGATCTAGAACTGTTTATGGCACATTTATGTGATGAACACTATCCTTTCCAACCAGGCCAGGCAAGTGTACCTGTGGTGAAACCACCACACCTGAAAAAGAGACTACATCTGAAGAGTGTTAATCAAAGCCTCTCCCTAATCAATTCCATTCCTCCACCCCAACACCCATTGCTATCTATATATTCCAAATATGGAAGCGCAAACATGTGTGCATCACATGCGAGAACCAATCTGGTTCTTGCACATCAAGCAAACACATCTGTGCTTCCAAAACAGCCTTGTTCTATGTATTTTAATGAATGGAAAGGAAAATTTCAAATTTCTTTATTTGGGCCGATGAACAAAAGTCTTGAGGGATATCATGAGGATGAGTAAATTAATACATTTTCATTTTTGGTTGAACTGTCCCTTACCTAAGAGAAGTGTTTAAATGATTACAGTATATGCAACTGTTAAGGAATCAGACTCACGAGACAGAGATGAAGTAAACAAGAAGTTTATTTGGACAACAAATGAGCGGATGGCCTGGAAACAGGTGAGTAGGAAGTGCAATGACGAATTGGAGAGTGGGATGCTGGCAGTGAATGGAATGTATCTTCTTACAGGAATGCTGATGGATCGATGAAGGCGTGGAAGGATGGTATGCAGAATCGCTGGAGACACGGAGGAAGGACGAGACACTGGGAGAATCACACGGAGGAGAATAGAGACAAGATGCTGGAATGGAGATTGGAGAGAGAGAGAGAGAGAGAGAGAGAGAGAGAGAGAGAGATCGCTGCAGAAGTCAGGTAGGTCGTTGCAAGGTAAGTAGTCCATTTCATACAAACGAGACCGGACAGTGAGATGTGGTGAAGTGTGTGCTTAAGTAGTGGCAGTGATGATGAGGTGTAGGTGTGTGTGATCAGATCCCAGGTGAGGGAGTTCGCTGTGATTGGCCAGTGTGTGAGACTGGCAGATCTGTAACAGTGCACCCCAGACCCTCTTGCTCTCTCGGAACCAGTAGTCGACCACTGGGATGTTGGACGGTTCCCCTGACCACAGGAACAATGGTGGCTGGAAACAGAGTAGCTCGGCCTAGCCTAGGAACTGGTTCCAAGAGTTCTGGTGGCCCTGGTGGAAGGCTCGTAGAAAACGGCCAATTTTCTGGATCTTCCTCTCGGTCTGCCCGTTCGACTGCGGATGGTACCCGGACGATAGGCTTACGGTCACACCTAGGAGGGAGAAGAACGCTTTCCATACCCTTGAAATAAACTGCGGTCCACGGTCTGAAACGATGTCTTCTGGGAGTCCATAGTATCTGAAGACGTGATTGAAGAGGAGTTCTGCTGTTTCCATTGCTGTGGGTAGTCCCCTGAGGGGGAGAAGACGACAGGATTTGGAGAATCAGTCAATTATCACCAGGATGCATGTTTTACCGTCAGAAGGTGGGAGGTCAGACATGAAGTCCACTCCTAGGTGTGACCATGGCCGGTTGGGGACGGGCAGCGGCAGAAGTTTGCCAGATGGTAAATGGCTAGGACTCTCGGCCATGGCACAGTCTGCGCATCCTTGGACGAACCTTCTCACATCCCTAGCCATGCCAATGGATGGGACTCACGATCAACTTGGGTGGCAGCATGAGCTCCAGACCTCTTCTGGAGCATACAAACGCGAAAGAGCGTCAGCCTTCACATTCTTTGAACCTGGACGATAGGAAATGGAGAAATTAAATCAGATGAAGAACAAGGCCCAATGGGCCTGGCGGGGATTGAGTCTCTTGGCTTCTTTAAGGTACTGGAGGTTCTTAAGATCAGTGATGACTGTGAAGGGGTGTTGTACACACTCCAACCAATGCCTCCACTCCTCTAGGGCTAGTTTGATGGCGAGGAGTTCTTGGTTGCCGACATCGTAGTTCCTCTCCGCCAGGCTGAGCTTTTTGGAGTAGAAGGCGCACAGATGGAGTTTGGCTGGGGTCCCCTGCTGCTGAGACAGCACCACTCTGGATGGACGAGGAGCGGTGTGCTGGTGAATGTCTTCTTCAGTTGTTGGAATGCTTTGTTAACAGCTGGTGACCAGGACAGAGACTTGGGCTTGTTCTGCAGGAGACTGATGCTGGAACTGTAGCTGAAGATGAACCGTCTGTAAAAGTTTGCGAAGCCAAGGAAGCGTTGGAGTTCTTTAATGGTGGATGGTGTGGGCCAGTTCTGGATGGTTTCCACCTTCCCCTCGTCCATCTGGATACCTTTGTCACTGATGTTATAACCAAGGAACTGCACTGAGGGTTGGTGGAAGGAACACTTCTCAGCATTGAGGAACAGATGGAATTCCCTCAGGCATTTCAGGACCTCCACAACGTGATGGCGATGGTCGGCCATTCTCCGGGAATAAATAAGGATGTCATCTATGTAGACGAGGACAGTTCGGTGAAGGTACCCCCGGAGCACCTCATGCATGAAGTCCTGGAATACGGAGAGGGTGTTGACTAGACCATATGGCATAACTAAATACTCATAGTGTCCAGTAGGGGTCACGAAGGCGGTCTTCCACTCGTCCCTCTCATGTATCCGGATGAGGTTGTACGCGCTGCGGAAGTCCAATTTGGTGAAGACCGTGACTCCGCGGAGGTGTTCTAGCACCGCTGGGACGAGGGGAAGAGGATATCGGAATTTGACGGTGATTTTGTTGAAGGCACGGTAATCAATACAAGGCTGCAAGCCACCGTCCTTCTTGGCCACAAAGAAGAAACTCGAAGCAGCAGGCGACGTAGAAGGGCGGATGTAGCCTTGTTGGAGGGCCTCTTCTACATACTCCTCCGTGGCCTTCTGTTCGGGAAGTGAGAGGGGATAGATCTTCCCATGGGTCACTGGCTCACCGGCATCACAGTGGTCGCCCAGTCACCGACTGGACCTGATAGATGGTCTGAGTAGCGGTCGTCGGAAGGTTGAGTTGGCGGCAGAGGTTTCCGGATATGAAATTCCCGGCTGACCCTGAGTCGAGGAGGGCATGAACTGGGAGAGATACATTCGAAGCAGTAAGGGTTACAGTGGTAGTGAGTGGTTTCAAATTTGTGATGGGATTCTTCAATACACTCACAATTGGACGAGGAGGACTAATGGGTCATGTGGAGATGATATGCCCCCCAGCACCACAATACAGGCAAAGCCCCTGGATCAGCCACCTCTGCCGCTTAGTAAACGGTAGCCGGGTAGAGTCTACTCGCATTAGCTTGTGGCCTAGTCCTGGAGTGCTGAGGTGCTCTGGCATGCGGAGATAGATAGGTTGGTGTTTGACCCTGGTGTTCTTCGAGACATGACTGCATACAGGTGGTGAAGCGGATGGACAGTTGGATGAAACGTTCTAGGCTGATGGCATCGCCGTGTACAGCAAGATGCAGCCGCACTCAGGGAACCAATCCCTGCCGATAGGTGGTGAGGAGCGAGCGCTCATTCCAGCCGCTGGCAGCCAAGGGGTTCTGAACTTGAGAGCATAATCATTAATTGATATATTCCCTTGAAGGAGATGATAAAGTTGCTCACCTATTGATGAATCTCCAACAGGTTTGCCAAAAACTTCACGAAAGTGAGTGACGAAATCATTAAGAGACTGGGTTACAGCGTTGAATTGCGTCCAGAGAGTTTCAGTCCATTGGAGCGCTCGCCTCTTCAACAGGCAAATGATGAACACGATCTTAGCCTGGTCGTTGGTAAAGAGATGCGGCTGCATCTCCAGGGTCAATGATTGGTTTGGCCATGGGACTGGCGATCGTGATCATGGAAGAAGTGGTGGTGGTGGTGATGGCTGGTGTGATGGGAACAGAGTTGTCCTGGAGCGGTTCCGGTGAGCTCATGAGGTTGTCTGTCGGTAATCGGTCCACTCTTCTGTTACGGAATCAGACTCACGAGACAGAGATGAAGTAAACAGGAAGTTTATTTGGACAACAAATGATCGAATGGCCTGGAAAAAGGTGAGTAGGAAGTGCAATGATGAATTGGAGAGTGGGATGCTGGCAGTGAATGGAATGTATCTTCTTACAGGAATGCTGATGGATCGATGAAAGCGTGGAAGGATGGTATGTAGAATCGCTGGAGACACGGAGGAAGGAAGATACACTAGGAGAATCACACGGAGGAGAATGGAGACATGACGCTGGAGTGGAAATTGGAGAGAGATTACTGGAGAAGTCAGGTAGGTCGTTGCAAGGTAAGGCAAGTAGTCCATATCATACAAACGAGACCGGACAGTGAGCTGTGGTGAAGTATGTGATTAAGTAGTGGCAGTGATGAGGGTGATGATGAGGTGCAGATGTGTGTGGTCAGAACTCAGGTGAGGGAGAGTGCTGTGATTGGCTGGTGTGAGAGCCTGGCAGATCTGTAACAGCAACACCCTCAAATCATTCCCTTAGGTAAGGGGAATTCACGGTTTAAGTGTCACACTTAAAGGTAGGGTAGGTAATCCTGTTCAGAAACACTTTTTTTTATACTGGGTGAAATGGTCCTTCCATCCTGATAGTAGTCAATACATTATGTGTTTAGAAAAAGGAATGAAAAAAATCAGACCTCTGTAGCAGCTGCAGGACAGTAAAAACTCTGACCAATCACTGCCATTCGGTGCGAATGTAAAGAACCAATCAGATGCCTTCATGTCTCGTGCCCGCCCCGAGCCCCACTGCGCGCGCTGCCCTGCGTGCACTCATCACATGTCACCGTTCCCGGAAATATTCAGCTCAAAGCACCTGCATGCAGTCAGCGAAGGCAAACAAGGCAAAAACTACTTCCTCGGACCCTGCCCGCACTCTTGAACGACCTCCTCTGCTTCGCCCTCAACCCCGGACCTGTCCTCGAACCGACGATGCGGTACTTGTCTCCGGACTCGGAGTGTACGTTAGTCTTCATTAGAGTCAACAATGTTTTCATCATGGAAACTCTTACATGCAAAACACTGTATATGTTATGAATCTTACACGAAATTCACCTTCATCACAGTGTAACTGATGGTAATGGAAAAACGTGTATCAATGCAACCTGTTTTTAGTTTTGCCTTATAAATATAGCTCGTTACCGAATGAAACTTTACCATTATCGATATGCTAGCTTGATAGTGAGTACTAAAAGAAATCGTATTTGTTTATATTCATAGTGATAAAGTTAGGTATTTTATTACATGTGATTCTGACATGATGTCACTGTATGTACTGCGCTCCTTCCTCTCCACTCGTCTCAGGTAATAAATGCGTCTTCCAGCTGAGCCTGAGCGTTTGGCGTCGCGCGTTCATGTGTTTTGGGGGCGTGGCTTTGGAAGGAGCTCAGAAGGGAGGGGGTGGGAGTGAATGGAAATAATGAGCTGTGTTTATTGCAGATTAAAAGGTCTACAGTCACTCGATTTTTATATTTTCTTTTTCAGAGTACTTACATTTTAATTATGTATTGGTATATAAAGACAGTTTAAACAAATTTGGAATGTTTTTTTTTTGAAAAAAGATGACCTACCCTACCTTTAAGGGAAAAACTTAAGAGATTTTTTGCAACTGGGCACAGAGCTTTGCTGAAAAGTAAATGTAGAGACTGGACCTCTTAAGCTATAAATGGAACACCCCTGGTCTATATTATCTTTGCATATACTCTACAGTTAAAAAAAAACATTTTATTAATACTTTTATTTGCTTTAAATTGATCAAAAGTGACAGTAAAGATTTGTACATTGTTACAAAAAAATAGTTGAACAAAAATTTCTAGATAAATGCTGTTCTTTTGAACTTTCTATTCATAATAAATATATCACAGTTTTCACAAAAAATATTAAGCAGCACAATTGTTTTCATCGTTAATTAATAAATGTTTCATGAGCAGCAAATAAGCATATTGGAATGATTTCTGATGGATCATGTGACACTGACGACTGGAGTAATGATCGTGAAAATTCAGCTTTGCATCATAGGAATAAATTACATTTTAAAATATATTAAAAAAAGAAAATGATTGTTTTAAATTATGATATTTCATAGTATTACTGTTTTTACTGTATTTTTTATCAAATAATTGTAGCCTTGGTGAGCATTAGGGACTTCTTTCAGAAACATTACAAAAATTCATCTTTTGAACAGTAGTGTAGAACATTTTTATTTTTTAACAAAGCTCCTGTTTTTGTGTCTTGCAGAACTTGAATGTTGAGCTTTTTCCCGGGCTTCCTTATCTTCTGTGTACGCTGGGAGACCCCTTTAAAAGAAATCAGAGAGTAAGTACTCATTGGTATCAGTGACTTGAAATGCATAGGTTTGAAATGCACTGTTACCCTGGGATTTACAAGTAGACATACTGTAGCAACCATAATAGATGGGCATCAGTTGAGACTTTAGGATTCTTTTTTGGATACAAGATGTAATCATAGGATTTGAATTTATTCAACAGTATGAAAAGCATTTCTAGGAGCAGATGTAATGAATCTGAAAAAAGATTTCTTTATTTTCTTGCGGGCACTTCTGTCTTTCACAGGTGGAGATTGAGATCACCTTTGAAACTACAGGAATCACAACAGACATGCAGGAGATTCAGACTGAACTGCAGCTCTCAACGTATGAGAAACCGGCATGATTTTCTTCAGATTCTCAAATAAGCTGAACATTTGGGGAGAGATGTTCTGCAGGAAATGAGCATGCAAAAAATAAATATCTCTACTAAAGACACACAATCCTGAAGAGAAAACCTTGATGCTCATACAAACCCTGTGCAAAATCTCTAGTCTAAGATGTTTAGCTTTTTGTTCAAATTTTAAATTTACTTATTTATTGTAAATAAAATAATTAATGCAAATTATGCTGTTCAAAAGTTTACAGATCCTTTTTATTTAATATGATATGTTGCATTTTGTGATGGTTTTTACTTGTATGAGTTTGTGTAATTTCAGTCATTACATCACATCAAGGTAGTTCTAAATAATAAAAAAAAAGATTTTTATGATCTCTCCGTAAGGAGTTATGTAAAGTTGAGCAGAATTCTATATAGAAATAATATCATTAACATCCCTACCCACCCACAGGAAGGTGGATAAACAGGGCCAAATACAGTGATTCACAGCTCAGTTCTGCAGCTTTAACCACTAACATACGGCTTATATACTTATGAAAGAACAATTGTCTGTGAAAGAGGTTTGTTCAAAGGGTATGATTCAGATTTGGACACTAGCTGATGATTTCATCTACACTTTTCAGGCAGAGCGATCAGAAAGGTCTACTGCCCCTGCCGATAGTGCTAATGGTGGAGTACGTCCTACAGCCCATCTTTAATATGTGAGTTATGCATCATTTCTATCCTTAGAGCATTTCGCTGGATCTTCACTTCTGCCTTACCGCTTTTCAAAGTGATGTCAGAATGACTCATGTTGCACTTCAGCATTGCATACAGAAATGTCTTACTTTTTTGCCTGACATCAAAATTCAGCAAGAGATATATAAACATCTAACGAGTGTGCAAAAATAATAATCTGAAAAATGTCTATTTTTCTTTTAGCCCTAAACCCAACCCTAATACAGAATTCAGTGGCAATGTAATAGGAGAATCAGCCATGAAAAGTACCAGTGATATTGGAAGCCCAGTGGAATTCAACTTCACGGCAAGATGCTTTTTACAGTCTAACATTGAGTCCTAACTAGGCGTGATGTGGCGAGTTTGCAGTGTTGGATAATTTGTCTGTCCACACTGTAAGGGAAAAAAATACAGTGTGACATTTAATTTACTGCTTTTTGGGGTGGTATTTTTGAGAATTTCACTCTAGGTGAAGCTATCTAATACAATGGAAATAGAAACCAAATGACTGATAAAATGTCTTGCTGCTTGCTGCAGACACAACCAGTTGTCAGTGTCACATGATCCTTTAGAAATCATTCTAGTATGCTGATTTGGTTCTCAAGTATTATTAGTGCTACATTTTTTATGTAAAAATCAATGAGCACCAAATCATCATATTAGAATAATTTCTGAAGGATCATGTGACACTGAAGACTGGAGTAATGACTTCTAAAAATTCATCTTTGCCATCAAAGGAATAAATTACATTTTAAAATATATTAAATTAGAATACAGATCTTTTAAATTGCAATATTATTTCACAATGTTACTGTGTTTACTGTATTTGTGATCAAATAAGTGCAGCCTTGGTGAGCGTAAGAGACTTATTTGAAAAGCATTTTTTTAAAAACGTAATCATTCCAAACTTTTAAACAAGTTGTTTCCTAGACAGTTTACAACTACTATAAATAGTTACTACTTGTTGTAAATAGTAATAATAGTAATAATAAATAGTGTTTATTTCTTTGTCCGCAGGTGGACCTTTCTGGAAAACCTCTGGGAAATCTGGGGTTTCTGGAAGTGAAATTTCATTGGCCTTATGCCTTGGCTAATCAGAAGTGGCTGCTTTACCTGTCAGAGATTCAGATGACAGGAACGTCCAAGCCCTTCTGTGTCCCTGAAAATAACATCGTAAACCCCCTTAATCTCATAGTAAGTGATTAGATGTATGTGTGTCACTGTCACTGATTATTTTTCTGCAATACGGCGTTGATGACAGAGAAGTTTAGCAGAATACAGCCAGTTGAATCCCACAGAGAAGCAGCCAAGGAAATCATTCTGGGACTGGGACCTCCTCCTTTCCCAGAACTATATTACCCACAGTTCGCACTGCAATCTCACTTAATGTACAAAGCCGTGTGGGATTTATTTTCAAAAAGTCCATCTCCTAATGTGAAACACGGGGCGGTTTGTGGACTATCTATCTCTCCGTGCCTATAAATCAGTAGGACATGGATTTATTTGTAGAAAATCTAGACCTCCTAAGCACAAGAAAGCTCAAGAGAGAATATCATACCAAGCAGCTCAATCAAATATTCCAATTCAATATGATGCATTATTATTAACATGAGATGTAATGTGTTGAAACGTAATCCAACAGAGCACTTCAATGACGTATTTTTGTAGGCCAACCCAGAAATTAGCATCACCCTGGTTCCCCTCGACAAAAAAACTATAATTTTTCAGTTGGCTTTTGGATTATAGTCTAAACGTTTATAGCCTAACCATAGGCTATAAATGAACGGCAGCGACAATGACTTCAACGTCGCCACCATTAAGCTTCTGACTCTTACAGCCTTTCTTTAAAAAAAATTGGAGTTAGAATAGTTTGCAAGAGTGTGATTGTAATCAGAATGAGGTTGTGAAAGCAGAC